>NC_052159.1:84823875-85123875 GCF_902713615.1 Scyliorhinus canicula | reverse complement strand
GCGCCGATCAGGGGACATTGACAGCGGCCCCCCGGCGATTCTCCGGACCCCGATGGGCCGAGTGGCTGACGTGTTTGGCCGAGTCCCGCCGGCGTGGGTTACTCAGGTCCCACACGGCGGGACATGGAAGGTGGGTCTGTGGGGGCTACCCTGGAGGGGGGGCAGGGGGTTCTGACCCCAGAGGGGCCCACACGGTGGCCTGGCCCGCGATCGGGGCTGACCGATCGGCGGGCGGGCTGGTTCCGTGGGGGCCTATTTTACTCCATGCCCTGCACTTGTTGGGCTCCACCATGTTGCCCAAGGGCTGGCGCGGAGAAGGGAACTTCCACGCATGCGCAGAAATACGCTGGCCGTAGTGCAGATACGCGGAAACACGGCAGCCGCTCCTCGCATGCACGGAATCACACCGTCAGTTCCGCGCATGCACGAACTCGCGCGGGCCGTTCCACGCCGGTTGGAGCTCCGGCGCCAACCTAGTCCCCTAGGAAGGGAAGCATTCCCCATTATCAGGGACCGCTGAAGCCAGAGTGGTTGGCGCCGCTTTTCACGGCAGCGTGGGGACATAGCCCCATTATTGGAGAACCCCCCTAAAGCCTCTACTAATTCTGAATTCTCCCCAGCATAAGAACTAGGAGCAGGAGTGGGACAATTAAGTTTCCCGAGCCTGCTCCGCCATTCAATATGATCAAGGCTGATCTCATCCGAGCCTCATCTCCACCTTCCTGCCTGCTCCCCATAACCCTGCCACTAATTAAACATCAATCTATCTCCTCCTTAAATTTGATTTGTTTTCTGGTATCCACTTCATTTTGGGATAGAGTGAGGTAGTTCTTCCTCATTTCTGTTATTAATCTGCCATCACGTAGCCTAATACTATGCCATCTTCCTTTGGAAAATAGAATAAACAATGTGTGGTTTTAGAGACACTGCTATCCTCTTTAAAAGGTAGTTTTACCAGATACCACTGATGCCACTGCTATTGCTTCTCAATTTGGTTTTTGAAAACTTCCATGAACGAACGATTCACAGGAGACTCAGAGCAGATTTATGATCATTTATTCAGGCCTATGCAAGGAGAAATTTCTCCCATCTCGCTATGATTTACATCTCATGACCACCTTAAAATCAGTTAAGTGCTTTCCGCTGAGAAAAAGAGGGAGTGAAATCACTTAACTCCTCAATGTTTATAATCATTGTAGTTAGTTTCACAACAAGCTACTTGAGATCAATTCAAAGAGAAATTAAAATAAACAATCCGGACATTTGGCTGTGTGGAAGCTGTCAATTACAGACTACTAAAAGCTATTTCTCTTTGAAGTGAATCGAAGCCTTGCAGATCAAAGGATCTAAGGGGGGAGGGGTTTAAAGCCATGTGATGTGGTTTTGACTTTCTATTAAGTTACAGATGCTGCTTTCTAGACGCTGTCTGTGGTAGCAGGTGTAAGGGACAGGTGAGTGAAAAAGCAATGATTTTTACAGTTTCGGCCTGGACTGTTCTTTAGCTTCCAGGCAGGAGTAACTGGTGGGGGGAAGGGGGTCATTGGGGGGTTCTGTGCTATGGGGGTGCTTCTCTGCTATAGGGGTTCCCAGCTTTGGGGGAGGGTTCTCTGTTATGAAGGGGTTATCTGCTAAGGGAGAGTTCTATGTGATGGGGAGTTCTCTGAAATGGGGGTTCTCTGCTACGGGGAGTACCTATCATAGGGTCCCTGATGGGGGATCTCTGATGTGGGTCTCTGATGAGGTCTCTGATGGAGAGTTGGTGGGGGGAGTTGGGTCACCCTCAAGCATGCATTGTCTGGAGGCAGGGGTGACCCAGTGATTCCCGTGGTAGAGGAGGGGAGGATGCCCCTACTTGTTGATGGGGGTGAGACAGGATTTACATTGCAGGGGGAGGAGGCTAGCAGCTGTACCTCGCTATCAGGCCGCCTGCTCAAAATGGGAGTCATGTCGGGGGCTCAGAGATCGGGACGCCCCTCTCACAACACTGAGGAGGTCTGGCGAGCGGAGCTCCTCAGGTAGAAAACAGGACTGTATGCGGCCTCAGCCATGTGTTCCCCACTGAGGCCACCTATCTAACCTGAGTGACGTTCAATAGCATTGGGTTTCATGGCGCTGTGATGCAGGGAAACATGCGGCTAAACACGCTAACTATGGGATCTTGTTCCAGTTTAGTTAAATCGCGCCCAATATCTCTTTATGGCTCGGTATCATACTTTCTTTTATAATATTCCTGTGAATCACTTTGAGATGCTCCATGATGTTAAAGGTGCTGTATAAATATTTGTTGTTGTTGCTGGTGATAATGATCAGATGTAGCATGTTTCTCCATGAAATTCGATACAAGAAGATCCAATTTCTACCCCTCTGTCTGCTACTATCCAGGTTAATGGCAAACCATCAGCCTTTATGGTATGCCCATTAAAATGTCAGTTTCTCGGGGACCTCCGGTGACAGCGGGCGGGAGGCAGCCGCACACTGGAGGGCTCCCGCTCGGGGATAGAAATTTCGGAGTTTTAACGCCCGGTCCTGGGGGTCACCGAGGCTGAAAAAGCTGTAAGAAGGCACAGGGAGGAGAAATGTCCAAGTTTGGGAGAAAAACGGCCGTGAAAAAGGAAGTTAATTAAAGTCCGCCGGTGAGTGGAAAAGTCAGCACAGGAACTGTAATGAAAGCGAAGGCTGGGGCACCAGGGGAGGCCGCATTGCTCACAGCAGAAGAAATGACCACGGTGAAGGCTGTGGAACTTGAAAAGCAGTTCACAAAACACATGGAAGCGATGAAGAAGGAGATGGGGGCGATATTGAAAGTGCTGGTGGAGGAGGCGATTGCCCCGGAGAGGGCGGCGGTATCAAGTGCAGTGGCGGAGGTGCGTGAGCAAGGTGAGACACTGAAGGAAGTGGAAGAGACATTATCGCAGCACAGTGATCAACTCACCTCGATGGGGAAGGAGTTGCGGAGGGTGATAGAGACCAACAAGGGTCTGCGAGCCAAAATGGAAGACCTGGAAAACAGATCCAGGCGGAAGAATCTGAGGATTGTGGGTCTGCCCGAAGGGGTGGAAGGCCCGAGGCTGATGGAGTATTTTGCCACGATGTTGGCGAAGCTATTGGGGGAGGGGGAAGATCCCATACGATATGAACAGGATCGGACTCATCAGTCGTGGAGGCCTCTACCAAAAGCGAGTGAGCCGCCAAGGGTAGTGACTCTGTGCTTCCGTAGGTACAGTGTGAAGGAGAAAGTCCTGTACTGAACCAAGCAGAAGCGGGTGGTGCAGTGGGCTGGAGCTGGTATACGCATATACCAGTACTTTACGGTGGAGCTGGCGAGGACGCGGGCTGCCTTCAGCCGGGTGAAGAAGGCACTGTACATGAGCAAGGTGTAATGCGGCATAGTATAGCCAGCTAAGTTGAGGGTAACTTACAAATACAAGGACTTTTATTTTGGGACGGCGGAAGCGGCGGAGGAGTTTGCGAAGGCAGAAGGAATGTGGCAAAATTGAGAAATGGTCATGTACCGCTGTAGCCTCAGTTGGATGAACTTCGGATCATTCGGGAGGCGGAGGGGGTTATTGAGAGGAATTATAGGGAGGTAGTCACACCTCAGTAAAAGAAAAAGGTAGATGGGTTACTGTCAGGGGAACGAGAGGGAACCGGCAGGCAGTGCAGGGATCCCCTGTGGTCGTTCCCCTCAATAACAAGTATACCGTTTTGGATACTGTTGGGGGGGGGACGACTTACCAGGGGTAAGCAATGGGGCACAGGTCTCTGGCACAGAGTCTGTCCCTGTTGCTCAGAAGGGAAGGGAGAAGAGGAACAGAGCACTTGTCATTGGGGACTCCATAGTTAGAGGAACAGACAGGAGGTTCTGTGGGAACGAAAGAGACTCACGGTTGGTGCGTTGCCTCCCAGGTGCCAGGGTTCGTGATGTCTCTGATCGTGTTTTTGGGATCCTGAAAGGGG
This sequence comes from Scyliorhinus canicula, assembly GCF_902713615.1. Lineage (NCBI taxonomy): Eukaryota > Metazoa > Chordata > Chondrichthyes > Carcharhiniformes > Scyliorhinidae > Scyliorhinus > Scyliorhinus canicula. Next base: position 85,119,918 of record NC_052159.1, on the reverse strand, counting down.
AGGGGTAGCAGCGTCAAGTCGTGGTCCACATAGGTACCAACGACATAGGTAGGAAGAGAGATGGGGATTTGAGACAGAAATTCAGGCAGCTAGGGTGGAAGCTGAGAGCTAGAACAAACAGAGTTGTTATCTCTGGGTTGTTACCCGTGCCACGTGCTAGCGAAGTGAGAAATAAGGACAGAGAGGAGTTGAACATGTGGCTACAGGGATGGTGCAGGAGGGAGGGTTTTGATTTCCTGGATAATTGGGGCTCATTCTGGGGTAGGTGGGACCTCTACAAACAGGATGGTCTTCACCTGAACCAGAGGGGTACCAATATCCTGGGGGGGAGATTTGCTAGTGCTCTTCGAGGGGGTTTAAACTAATTCAGCAGGGGGATGGGAACCTAAATTGTAGTCCCAGTGTACAGGATGTTCAGAGTAGTGAGGTCAGGGATAGGGTTAAAAGTTCGAAAGAGGGCACCGGCAAGCAAGATGCTGGTTTGAAGTGTGTCTACTTCAACGCCAGGAGCATCCGGAATAAGGTGGGTGAGCTTGCAACATGGGTTGGTACCTGGGATCTCGATGTTGTGGCAATTTCGGAGACATGGGTAGAGCAGGGACAGGAATGGTTGTTGCAGGTTCCAGGATTTAGATGTTTCTGTAAGAACAGAGAAGATGGTAAAAGAGAGGGGGGGGGGGGGTGTGGCATTGTTAATCAAGGAAAGTATTAGGGCAGTAGAAAGGACGCTTGAGGACTCGTCTACTGAGGTAGTATGGGCCAAGGTTAGGAACAGTAGAGGAGAGGTCACCCTGTTGGGAGTTGTCTATAGACCTCCGAATAGTTCCAGAGATGTAGAGGAAAGGATTGCAAAGATGATTCTCGACAGGAGCGAGAGTAACAGAGTAGTTGTTATGGGAGACTTTAACTTTCCAAATATTGACTGGAAATACTATAGTTCGAGTACTATAGATGGGTCAGTTTTTGTGCAGTGTGTGCAGGAGGGTTTTCTGACACAGTATGTAGACAGGTCAACAAGGGGCGATGCCACATTGGATTTGGTACTGGGTAATGAACCCGGCCAAGTGTTAGATTTAGATGTAGGTGAGCACTTTGGTGATAGTGATCACAATTCGGTTATGTTTACTTTAGCGATGGGCAGGGATAGGTATATACCGCAAGGTAAGAATTATAGCTGGGGGAAAGGCAATTATGATGCTATTCGGCAAGATTTGGGATGTATAGGATGGGGAAGGAAACTGCAGGGGATGGGTACAATCGAAATGTGGAGCTTTTTCAAGGAACAGCTACTGCGTGTCCTTGATATGTATGTTCCCGTCAGGCAGGGAGGAAGTCGTCGAGCAAGGGAACCGTGGTTTACTAAGGAAGTTGAAGCACTTGTCAAGAGGAAGAAGAAGGCTTATGTTAGGATGAGACATGAAGGCTCAGTTAGGGCACTTGAGAGTTACAAGTTAGCCAGGAAGGACCTAAAGGGAGAGTTAAGAAGAGCGAGGAGTGGACACGAAAAGTCGTTGGCGGATAGGATCAAGGAAAATCCTAAGGCTTTCTATAGGTATATCAGGAACAAAAGAATGACTAGGATAAGATTAGGGCCAATCAAGGATAGTAGTGGAAAGTTATGTGTGGAATCAGAGGAGATAGGGGAAGCGTTAAATGGATATTTTTCGTCGGTGTTTACACTGGAAAAAGACAATGTTGTTGAGGAGAATACTTGGGTACAGTCGACCAGGCTAGATGGGATTGAGGTTCACAAGGAGGAGGTGTTAGCAATTTTGGAAAGTGTAAAAATAGATAAGTCCCCTGGGCCAGATGGGATTTATCCTAGGATTCTCTGGGAAGCCAGGGAGGAGATTGTAGAGCCTTTGTCCTTGATCTTTATGTCGTCTTTGTCGACAGGAATAGTGCAGGAAGACTGGAGGATAGCAAATGTTGTCCCCTTGTTCAAGAAGGGGAGTAGAGACAACCCTGGTAATTATAGACCTGTGAGCCTTACTTCGGATGTGGGTAAAATGTTGGAAAAGGTTATAGGGTTTATCATCTTTTCATCTTGAAAAGAACAAGTTGATTAGGGATACTCAACACGGTTTTGTGAAGGTCATGCCTCACAAACCTTATTGAGTTTTTTGAGAAGGTGACCAAACAGGTGGATGAGGGTAAAGCTGTTGATGTGGTGTATATGGATTTCAGTAAGGCGTTTGATAAGGTTCCCCACGGTAGGCTATTGCAGAAAATACGGAAGTATGGGCTTGAAGGTGATTTAGCGGTTTGGATCAGTAATTGGCTAGCTGAAAGAAGACAGAGGGTGGTGGTTGGTGGCAAATGTTCATCCTGGAGTTCAGTTACTAGTGGTGTACCACAAGGATCTGTTTTGGGGCCACTGCTGTTTGTCATTTTTATAAATGACCTGGAAGAGGGTGTAGAAGGATGGGTTAGTAAATTTGCAGATGACACGAAGGTCGGTGGAGTTGTGGATAGTGCTGAAGGATGTTATAGGTTACAGAGGGACATAGATAAGCTGCAGAGCTGGGCTGAGAGGTGGCAGATGGAGTTTAATGTGGAAAAGTGTGAGGTGGTTCACTTTGGAAGGAGTAACAGGAATGCAGAGTACTGGGCGAATGGCAAGATTCTTGGTAGTGTAGATGAACAGAGAGATCTCGGCATCCAGGTACATAAATCCCTGAAAGTTGCCACCCAGGTTAATAGGGCTGTTAAGAAGGCCTATGGTGTGCTAGCCTTTATCAGTAGGGGGATTGAGTTTCGGAGCCATAAGGTCATGCTGCAGCTGTACATAACTCTGGTGCGGCCGCTCCTGGAGTACTGCGTGCAGTTCTGGTCACCACATTATAGGAAGGATGCGGAAGCTTTGGAAAGGGTTCAGAGGAGATTTACTAAGATGTTGCCTAGTATGGAGGGAAGGTCTTACGAGGAAAGGCTCAGGGACTTGAGGTTGTTTTCGTTAGAGAGGAGAAGGCTGAGAGGTGACTTAATAGAGACATATAAGATAGTCAGAGGGTTAGATAGGGTGGACAGTGAGAGTCTTTTTCCTCGGATGGTGATGACCAACGCAAGGGCACATAGCTTTAAATTGAGGGGCGGTAGATATAGGACAGATGTCAGAGGCAGTTTCTTTACTCAGAGAGTAGTAGGGGTGTGGAACGCCCTGCATGCAACAGTAGTAGACTCGCCAAATTTAAGGGCATTTAAGTGGTCACTGGATAGACATATGGATGAAAATGGAATAGTGTAGGTCAGATACGCTTTAGATGGTTTCACGGGTCGGCGCAACATCGAGGGCCGAAGGGCCCGTACTGCGCTGTAATGTTCTATCTATGTAACTTTATTTTTCACTGCGTGTTGGTGTATGTACTAAATGAGTCAACGCTGTATATATTTGGACAAGGGAAGAGATGAGACTTTCATTTGCAATGATGGTTCTTTGGGGCTCCGGTGTGTATACAGGGGTTGTGTGCTAAAGGGGATTACTTGGTTTACCTGGGACCGGGCAAGCGGGAAGGAGACCTGGGCGGGGGCCTCCACACTGGCCGGTTTAAGCCGGCCAGTGAAAGGGAGTGAGGTGGGGGGGGGGGGGGGGGGGGGGCTGCGGCCATCGGAGCCTGCGGCCATCGGAGCCTGATAGAAGAGGTTTCGGTGAGTCCAGCCGGGGTGAAAAGGTGGGGGAAAGAACCGAGGTCGGGGGAGGAATTTACAAGAGGAAGTGGAGGGGAGGAGTCTAAGAGGGAGTGGGGGGGGGGGCGGGTTGTGTCTACAAATCATGGGTGTCATTCAGTCATTCACGGTACTCTTTCGGGGATTGGACGGTGTTGAATATTAGGGGGTTGGTTGGGGGGGGGGGGGGGGGTGGACTATGTATGTCAATGGTGACCTCAGGCCATTCCTGATTCCTTTTTTTTCCTGTTTTTTTTCCACCTTGAGAGGGTTTGTTTTATTTGATGCTTATATTGTCAGGTTAGCCGTTATTTGGGGGATGGTGAGAGGATGGGATCGTTGTTGTTGATAAGGGGATTGACATTGTATTCGTTACCATTTACTGTTCGTTGATGGAGTGTAAATTTTAAAGAAATTGTGAAAATGGAGAATAAAAATATTTAAAATTTTTAAAATGCCAGTTTCTCCATTTAAGTGTAGTACAACCTAAGCACTCTAAGAAAGATTTTCATGTCCCAGTCGCCTGATCAAAATTGGTGAAGGAATTCCTGTTGTAAATCTCAGTGCATAAATCTTCACCATTTGTCAGGCCAATCCCATGTAAATACAATCCTGTTTATCGACTGAGCAAAAGAGAAGCCAAAAGCATGGTAGCACAGTGGGTAGCATTGCTGCCTTGCAGCACCAGGAACCCGGGCTCGATTCTGACCTTGAGTCAATGTCTTTGCGGAGTCTGCAGGTTCTCCATGTGTCTGCATGAGTTTCCTCCGGGTGCTCCGGTTTCCTCCCACAGTCCAAAGATGTGCAGGTTAGGTGGATTGGCCATGATAAATTGTCCCTAAGTATCCAAAGCTTGGTTGGGGATACAGGGAGAGGGCGAGGTTTGGGCCTCCATAGGATGGTCTTTCGAGGGGTTGGTGTAAATTTGATTGGCCGAATGGCCTCTTTCTGCACTGTAGGGATTTTATGATTCTATCAGAGGACAAGGAGGCTAAGTGTACAATATCACTAGAGCTGAAAGTTAAAATTACCCCCACTCAATTCTTTCAATTTACTAAATGGAAAAGAAAGAAAAGCACAAGATGATGACTTAAGAGTGAGAGCAAGAGCTTGCTTTACAATGGTCAATGGTGTTGTACAATAATTACCAATGTCTGCCACTAGAGGATGCTATCAGCACACGTTTTGAAATATATTCACAACGCAATTTTGAAAATCCACAAGATTGTTCATGCGGGTTGAGCATCCCTTATCCGAAATACTTGGGGCTGAAAGTGTCTCGGCTTCCGGAATTTTTTGAATTTTGGAATACCTGTAATTACCTTTAAAATGCCGTAGCTCATCCAGCGGGAATGGGACCCAATTCTAAGCACATAATTCATTTAGATTTAATTTACAGATTCAACAAGGCACCACAATTCAACATGCTATTTTTTAAATCATTAAATAATCAGATGTACATCGAAACACAATTAATAATGCTTAAGTAAAGTAAGGTTTAGTAAATTCATTATGCAATGTTTTAAATCATTAAATAATCAGATGTACATTGAACTTCAATTAATTTAGGTGGAGGTTAAATTCAGATGTCATACAGAAGGATGAGGATGCACTCTGCTGGATGGCTTTCTCAAATGTTTCTTCTAGCATCTTCTGCATCATTCACAATGTTTTTTGTCGTAGCAGTCTCTCTTTGATTTTATAAACTGACATGATTTCTTATTCTGTTATGAATGCACGCTGTTCTAATCCTTCAATAAGCCCGTCGTGCATTTTCACCATGACTTCTATCGGCACTATTTCCTCTGTGTTAACAATGTTATCTTCACCTTCACGATCACCTTGATTCAGAACCATTTCAGCTATTTCATCATCAGTCATTGAATGAACAACTGGAGCCGCATGATCCATGTTGAGAATTTCTTCGATGTCCATTTCCTCCAGCTTATTGACAGCATCCAAGGGTATTCATTTTGCTTAGGTAAGGAGGACCGATATCATCCTTTCTTCACTTTCTTCACAGAATCTTTGAAACTCATCATTTTGTTCATCATCATCATTGAACATAGTTGCAGGCCACAGGTTGTGCCAGGCATGCACAAGGGTGTCTTTATCTATGGTGTCCCATGCATTACCAGCAGCAGAGATGGCATTCTTCACGGTAATCTCCTTTTGGAAATCTTCCACACCCAGGCCTCTGTTCACTACTGCCAACATGCTGTTCAAGAAACAGTCTTTATATTTACTCTTCATTGATCTAAGAATACCTCAGTAACATGGGGGAAAGTCACAATGGGGGGAAGTAGATGGCATAAGCATTATTCTTGATGAGAAGTTCAGCTGGGAGATATGCAGAACAGACGTCAAGGAATAACAAAATCTTGCAGTTGACATCCAGTCCAGCTTCTCTGCAGTGGGCAAGATCTGCTGGTACAAAATGTTTGTTAAACCAATGAGTAAAAGATGTCCCTGGTGATTTGCGCCCTCTTGTTTGCATAATAATGAACTGGTAAGGTATTCGCTCCTTTAAAACCGCGAAGATGCATACGCCTATCACAGCACGTTTACACTTGTGCCTGCTGCGTTAGCACATCCCAGCACAGTCATTCTGTCCTCGGCATTCTTAACACCTGAAGGGGGCGTCTCATCAGCTGTAGTCAGTGCCTCCCTGGGACAATAACACCAGAACAATGATGTCTCATCAGCATTGTAGATTTGTTCAGGAGGTAGATTTCCATTAGTGATGATCTTGGCAAACTCATCAATGAATTTCTCACTACCTCATGATCAGCAGAAGCTTCATCACCACAAATCTTTAAAAATCTAATGCTGTATCTTTTCTTAAATTTCTGCAACCAGTCTGTGGAATATTCAGTTACCTTCAATTTTAAGTTTGTCATGATTGATCTTTGCTTGTTCCATGATGAGCATACCATGATGGGACATATGTTCACTTCAATGCTGTCAAATCCACTCTTTCAATACACAATCAAGATCTTCATTTTTCACCTTATGCAATGTTTATGCAAATATTTTTCCATTTTTCACACGCTTCTGCTCATCACTTTCAGCATAACAAAAAAACTTTTTAAAAAAATCATTTTCAGCATAAAACTTGAATAGTTTGTCCTTCTGTTTCTTCAGATCATCGATGGTGGCCATTGCAACACTAAAGTCCTCTGTATGCCACCTCACACTGACACCACAGTCAGGTTTATGCAATAACTTCACTTTCTGTGTTACAGTTAAGGACAAATGCCTTCTTTTTTTTCTTTTCACTATTACCCATAGGGATATCTGCAGCCTATTTGACGTTTTATAATGCACTAACATCAGGCTATGCTAACTGTTGAAAACAAACTGACGTTTTGGTGCCAAAACAGCCCTGCCCAGGAACCTTCCCAGAGCCACTCATGGCGTCACGTTGGCGCTTATAAAAAAGTGCGGATGTCGGAGATTTTTGAGTTTTGGATTTTCAACCTGTGTCATTCTTGCACCCAGAAACAAAGCAACACTTCTCTAAACCCCCCCCCCCCCCCCCCCCCCCCCCCCCCCCCCCCCCAAACCGCCACACTCCCACCCAGTGACAGACCACCAGTCGCATTGCCTGCCTGCCCAATGAGTAACAGCACAGCTGTGGCATAATCCGTAAGGTCAGCTTTTCCTCATGCAGTGGCTCCAGTGTAAAATGAGAGTACTTTACTGGGACAGCTAAGTTATTATACAGTGATCTGTGGTAGCATGTAATATTTGTGGAAAAACAGCAGTCTGAAGCATGGACTCGGAGCAGATCTCAAAGCTCAAAAGTAGGTGTCCATGAAGTTCTATGGGCCATCAGCAACAGCAGCAGAGTTGTACAGTACTCTAACCACAGTCTGTTATCTCATAGCCTGACATTCCCCTCATCAAACCAGATGACCAACCTTAGTTCAATGAGCAGTGTATAGGAACATGCCAGGAAAAGCTCCAGGTATAACCAAAAATGAGGTACCAGCCTGGTGAAGCTACAATACAGGTGCATGCTAAACAGCAAAATCAGCTTGTTCTAAACAGAGCTAAGTTATCGCACAACTGATCAAATCAAATCTCTGCAGCCATGAATGGTGGTGGACATTTAAACAAACTAACCAGAGGAGGAGGCTCCAGGCCATTCCCAATCTCAATGTTGGCAGAGCCCATCAAAAGATATGACTGAAGCATTTTCAGCCATCTTTAGCTGAACGTATGTGCGCATGATTTGCTTACTCCTACCCCTGCCAACAGCTAGCCTTCAGCCAATTTCATTCACTCCACATGATACCTGAAAATGGCTGAGCGCATGGGTACGCAAAGGTAATTGCCCCTGATATTATCCTGACAATAGTATCGAAGGCTTACAATCCAGAACTAGCTGTGCCTCATGTTCCAGTACAACTATAACATTGGCACCTACTCTACAATGTGGAAAATAACCCAAGTACGTCCTCACAAAAGGCAGGACAAGTCCATCCCGCCAATTACCAACCATTAACCTACTGTGAAAAGGAGAGCCAGTGGACGTGATCCATTTGGATTTTCAGAAGACCTTTGACAAGGTGCTGTATATGAAGCTGCTAAATAAGATAAGAGCCCATGGTGTTAGGGGCAAGGTACTGGCATGGATAGAGGATTGGCTGACTGGCAGAAGGCAGAAACTGGGGATAAAGGGGTCTTTTAAGGATGGCAGCCGGTGACTAGTGGTGTACCTCAGGGGTCTGTGCTGGGACCACAACATTCACAATATACATTAATGATCTGGAAGAAGGAACTGAGGGCAGTCTTGCTAAGTTTGCAGATGATACAAAGATATGCAGAGGGACAGGTAGTACAGAGGAAGCAGGGGGGCTGCAGAAGGACTTGGAAAGGCTAGGGGAGTGGGCAATGAAGTGGCAGATGGAATACAATGTGGAAAGGTGTGAGGTTATGCATTTTGGAAGGAGGGATGGAGGCATAGACTATTTTCTAATGGGGAAATGCTTAGGAAATCAGGAGCACAAAGGGACTTGTGAGTCCTTGTTCAAGATTCTCTTAAGGTTAATATGCAGGTTCAGTCAGCAGTTAGGAAGGTAAATACAGTGTTAGCATTCATGTTGAGAGGGCTAGAGTACAACAGAAGGATGTACTGTTAAGTCTGTTTCAGGCTATGGTCAGATCCAATTTGGGAATATTGTGAGTAGTTTTGGGCCCCGTATCTAAGGAAGGATGTGCCGGCCTTGGAGGTGATCCAGAGAAGGTTCACAAGAGTGATCCCGGGACTGAATGGCTTGCCATATGAAGATTGGTTGAGGACTCTGCGTCGGTACTCGATGGAGTTCAGAAGGGTGGGGGGGATTTCATTGAAACTTACTGAATACTGAGAGACCTAGATAGAGTGGACATGGAGAAGATGTTTCCACTAGTTGGAGAGACTAAACCCAAGGGTACAGCCTCAAACTGAAGGGATGATCCTTTAAAACTGAGATGAGGAGGAATTTCTTCCGCCAGAGGGTGGTGAATCTGGGGAGCTCATGCCGCATAAGACTGCGGAGGTCAAATCGCTGAGTGTCTTTAAGACAGAGATAGATTGGTTCTTGATAAATAAGGGGATACGGGGTCACAGGGAGGAGGCAGGAGAATGGGGATGAGAAACATATCAGGCATGATTGAATGGCGGAGCAGACCCGATGGGCCGAATGACCTAATTCTGCTCCTATATCCTGTGGTCTTATGGTTACTCCACCAGCAAGGAGGTCTGTCCAGAAACTTAATTAGACTAGACATATGGATTGTAATGTTTTCATTTCTTACACTCCGGCCAGGCAAAATCTGAACAGTGTAATCCAACCCCAGGGTGTAGTGTCCAAAGGCAGTTCAGTCAAAGAGAAGAAGGCCCGTTCTCTTTTTTACAGCACTAGCTGCCATAAACCAGGTAAGTTAAAGGTCCAGTGAAGTTTAAAGGTCCTGGACAGGCCAGGGAGAATGTAAGGGTATAAGGTAAGCGGGTCAGATTTGGGGACTGGGAGGATAAGGGGATTGGGGTTGGGAGGATTTGGACCTAGGGGCTGAAAGGAGTTGTGAGAGCCCCTTTCAGAAGCTCACTTAGGCTCAAAGTCGTACCTCTGGACACAACAGGAATGAGTGGCTATGACAAGTATTGTGCTAAAACAACAATTTTACTGAACATTGACTCATGATTATAACAATAATACAACAATTATAATTGATAATATATAAAAACAGAGAAATAAATAACAAGGAGGAAAGAGAACTTTATTGAAAGGAGAAAGCGCTTCGTATTTTTATGAAGAGGGTGGGTCTTGTGATGTAGTGGATAACGTCCCTGCCTCGGAGCTAGAAGCTCTGGGTTTGAGTCCTGCCCCAGGACTTGACAGCCAACACGGTCAGACAGGTTGAGTGTGTCAATCTCCAAAATCCTTCCAAACATGGCAATTGCTGGCAGTAAGAACAGAGAGACTTCTGGTCAGCCATGCTTGATGTGGAGTGGTGCCCCTCAACCTATCAGGCCCTGGTGACAGACAAGAAACCTGTTCCAGGAATTACTAGCTATGGAAACAGGAAAAAGTCTGCCTTAGTGCCCCACTCGGCGTGAGAGAAAGATTGGAATAGAAATATATCTGAAGAAAAGACAGAGTGCTGTTTGTTTAAACACAAACAACAGCCCCAATTTTGCCTGTTCTGTGTCAGCTCCCCCGAATTGGTACACGAGTTACTGTCCCCTCAGTACATACATACCAGTCACTGTGTAGCCCCAACAGGTAGGCGAGAAGGTCAGCCACGCCATTCCGGGTCCTTCCTGCTGTCAGTGGTGACTATTCCACTCTGGTTGCAGCGCCGAGTGACCAAAGCAACGTCCATTTAAAGGCAAACTTCTGGCTGAATTCTAGCGTCTCGAGGCCGAGTGCAGTCTTTCTCAAAACAAATCTCAGCTCCTGTCAGTTCTCACAGGGCTGAAAGGCCGTGCAGACTTTGCAATATTCAATTGTTTACGAAGCTTTTGATGGTGTCTTCTCATCTGCCTTCAATCCGGTGTTATGTCTGTTAATCAAACTTCATTTTCTGATGCTTCAGATACCAGATGCGATTACACAACTTGGTCAGTAGTCCGAGAGTCACAGAATGCAGTAGAACAGCGCCTCTGATCGTAATAAAGAAAACAACTTATTTTAGTATTTTTGCTTGGAAAAAGTGGAATACAAAATATTTAGCAAAACACCATCTGCATGGCACATCAGCTGAAAAATAAGATCCAGGAAAAAGGGCACTACAGATTATTATTGATTAATTAATCAAAGTACAATCATAGCTGGGTTAAGATCAATGTCTAAATACAAAAGTCTAAATACAAAATTAGCTCAACTGTTCACCACAGACTTAAAATCACGTAAGAGACAAAATAATCCCCCTCAGATGGGGGGATTGGGTCTCAGGGAAGGGGTCGGACTTTGTAGGGCGTTGGGACCTCAAAGTGGGGGGTGTCGGGTTGAGTCGGACCTTCGGGAGGAGAGGGAGGGTTAGGATTGTTACTCGGGCGGGTTGTCAGGTTGTGATGGACCTCAGGGGTAGGGGGAGAGCTGGGTCAGGTCAGGCTTTGGGGTGTTGTCAGGCCTTGAGTGGATGCTTAGTCAGGTCAGGCCTGGGACAGGTGGTCAATGGGAGGCGGTGTCGGGTTGGGTCAGGCCTGAGGTGGGCGTAGTTGAAATTCAACCGGCCAGTGGGGGGTGGAAAGAATCCCCTTGGGGTTGTGAGGAGTCCCATGAGATGGTAGTCAGGGAGATGGGGAAACCTCTGGGAGGTTGGGAGAGACCCATCGTGGAGTTCCACAGATCTGTACAATAGTTACCCAGATGTTAAAAGATTCTTCTCAACATTTATCTCAAACTAATGGGAAATATGTCAAATCTGCTCATTGCCCGCAGCCTTGAACCCCACCCTACTCACTATGACACTTATGCCAATTTATGGTAATAGTATCTAGTGACCCAAACTACCAGTGTTATTCTTATTATGTGATATGAAAATGTGATATATCTTGAATATAAAAAACAGAAAACACTGGAAAAGCTCCACAGGTCAGGCAACAGCTGTGGAGGGAGAAACGTGAGTCAACATTTCAGGTTGATGACCTTTCAACAGAGAACAGAAAATGCTGAGAATACTTACTCCAGATTTCCAGAACCCACATATTTTGTCTTTGCGCTGTATACCTGATTGAAGTTCAGTGATAATGTAAAACAAAACATTGTGCAGACTGAGAGTTCACATGTCACTCTTGAAATACCAAGGAACAGTATCCAAGAATTTGCTTGAGACAAAATTTGAACAACATTCATCCATTATGAATATTTCATTCAGCTTTTCCCTTTGTGAATCAATGAATTCAAATAGGCTGCCTTCATGTTACCGAAAACAAGAAATAGGAGATGGAGCTAATGAAGATTGTGTTGATTCTGTGGGATCTCATATAACTACTGTTTAAAATGCAGCCTATCCCACAGCTAAGATATTTCAGTTTATGGACCACTGAAAGAGGGTATGGTTTTGGGGGGCAATTTTGCCACCGCTTTGCACCCGGCACCGATCCCGTTGCACTGGGAGCATTGCAGGAGGCACCCAAAATGGGCTTTGACCGAGCATAAAACCACCCGAGTAACTCGACCCACGGCGCCAGCCGTGATCTGGATCATGCCCCTATTGGGCGTGTCCCAGGTAATGATATTTAAGTGAGCCATTAGGCTCATCTATATATACATGGACAGTTTGAGGCCACATTCTCCAAGCTCCCGGAATCACCGGCTGCATCCCCGAGGCCTCACCCAGGCTCTGGTCTTAGTACTTGTCTCCACAAGTGGAGACCAGGCATGATGTGATGGCCACTCAGAGGGTCTCGAAGGCCATTGGAGCAACCCCCCCCCCCCCCCCCCCCCCGGGCGGCTGGAGGCAGGGCTTACACCCGGACACCCTGGCAGTGCCAACCTGGAACCTTGCCAGGATGTCAGGGGTAATGCCTGTGATGCCGTCTGCTTCCTTTGTCTGGGAGTCTTGAATGCATAGTGTTGAACAAAAAAAATCAAGCGAAGTAAATTAACAAAACTGATTTATTAACACCACTTAAACTTGACTCAAAAGTATTCCTAAGTACAAAGTTGCTAAAATAAACAATGATACAACTCTAATTATAGAATTCTCAAATACACAACTAACCTCTCTCATGCCTACACATCTTCTCCTAGAATCAAGGTGGCAACATAATAATAATCTTTGTTATTGTCACATGTAGGCTTAAATTAACACTGCAATGAAGTTACTGTGAAAATCCCTAGACCCCACACTCCGGCGCCTGTTCGGGTACACAGAGGGAGAATTCAGAATGACCACTCACCTAACAGCACATCTTTCGGGGCTTGTGGGAGGAAACCGGAGGACCCAGAGGAAACACACGCAGACACAGGGAGAATGTGCAGACTCTGCACAGACAGTGACTTAAGCCGGGAATCGAAGCTGGGACCCTGGCGCTGTGAAGCAGCAGTGCTGATGACTGTGCTACTGTGTACCCTTGGTGCTCGTTATACCTGGTCTCTGCCTCAGTTTCTGGCCCCCGTACTGGTGTCATCAGCCAGGACCTCAGCAGGTATCCCATACCTCACCAAGAGCCAACTTGTCATCCTGGGGTGGTCCTCGAAGATGCCAGCGATCTCCGAGTGTCCCAGGATGTGGCTGTTGTGCACACTTCCTGGGAAGTGTGCACACATGTGCATGATCTGGAGGTGGTGGGCGCACACAAGTTGAACATTCAGGGAATGGAATCTCTTCCTGTTGTTTCTAAACAACAGTGTGCCTTAACCTGTATATGTTGGACTAATGATTGCAAGTCTGTTTCTTTAAACAATCAATATTTATTCACATGAGCTCAATATTATGGCTATACAATCACATTCTCAACATAAATTATACTACAGAGCAAGCTCATACAAGACCTTAACTTTCAGAGTGACTAGTAAGTAGCAGACAGATATTGACCTTTCTCTGTTGTCCTGAATCCTGTAGTCCTCAATGTTCGGTCCTTGGTCTGGTCGGTTCCTGGCTCTGGTCTACCTTGTCGTGTGATGATCTTCCTCCCGTTGGCCGGTGAAGGTTACCATTGGTTGGTTGCGGCTGCACAGAGAGAGATCGTAGGGATGCGCAGCATCATTTATCCTTGTAGATTTCGAACCCATTTGAGTGGTCCCAGGTGGATCATCAATCAATCGATCAGGGTTTGATCAGCCTGATCAATCAAGTCCAATCAAGATCCGCCACCTTGATGGTGAGGTGTGCCCTTACCGGCCATGTCCGTAGGTGTCTGGGCCAAGTAGGCCTTCCAAATAAGGAAGGCAGGTGCCGTTGTGTCTGTTGGATGGGTGAAATTAACATGCAAGTCCTATTGTCCTGGGATGGCCTGGAAGTGGCATTTTTCTTGTTTATTACAAGAGTCTGGATTACAAGAGCTTTATTGGATTGGATTTGTTTATTGTCACGTGTACTGAGGTACAGTGAAAAGTATTTTTCTGCAAGCAGCTCAACAGATCATTCAGTACATGAGAAGAAAATACATCATAGGGCAACACAGGATATACAATGTAACTACATAAGCATTGGCATCGGATGAAGCATACAGGGTGTAATGTTAATGAGGTCAGTCAATAAGAGGGTCATTTAGGAGTCTGGTGACAGTGGGGAAGAAGTTGTTTTTGAGTCTGTTCGTGCGTGTTCTCAGACTTCTGTATCTCCTACCCGAGATACTTTAGTATTTATTTGAGGTGTAGCCTGCTTGTCCTCGAACTTGGCCATTTCCCCCAGCATCCCTTGCAGAAAGCCATCTTCGGTGGCCACACTGTCAATAAAGAACTCTCCCTGATGGGTGTATAACATGGGCTGTCGCAGGCCTAATTTTCTGGGTCTCTCTTCAGCCTGATGGCCGGTCTGCAGGCTGCAGGCTGACCCTCGACAAATGGGGTGCCAATCCAGCCTGCATCGACGCTGCTGCCGCCTTCTCTGGTATCTGGTCACCTGGGCTGCCACCAGCACCGCAAGGGGGTATATATACAGTGTATGGATATGGGAAGGGTACCTAAGCACAGTCCTCCTAATGTTTCCGACAGGTGTCTGCATATCCATTGCTGCTGTGGGGTCACCAACACCATCCGATATCTGTAAGGAATTGGAGAAGCAGATTCACAGCATTGACCTTTGACATTTCAATTGTTCTGACATTCGTCTTTCCACTGTTGGTGTAACTATATTTCATTTTCCCACTTGAAATCTGGTGTGTTCTAAAATATGATGAATCAGAATAACTTGGATAAACTTTGATAAAGCCAGGAATCATTTCCAAGTAAGTTGCTGTTGGTTAATTCCAAGGTGCTAATTGTGCTTTCTAACAAATTAATTAATGTGTGGTAGTCGGTATGAGGGGTATTACGGTACCTGGGTTGGAGGAACCTGATACTGTAAGATCATTGGTGAAGCCTGCCTGCTGGTTCCGCCCAGTAAGGCGGAGTATAAGAGTCTGTGTTTCCCTAGCTGCTGCATTCTGTACCTGCGCTGCTGGGGGAAACATCTAGTTCAATAAAGCCTTCAATTGTCCTACAATCTCGCTTCGGGAGTTATTGATCATGCATCACAGTGATAGGGCAAAAACCCTGCACACCTCCACAGTTACTTATCCCAAAGTCAATTCACAGCAGTGTGTGTATGGAATCTGATTCTGTAGCTCAGGAAAGAAGGCCTACATGTCCAGATGTCATCAATGAGATTCTTTTGTGAACAAATGTTCTGATATCATGTCCAGGCTGGTTGAGAAGCCACTCAGTATATGTCGAGCCATGTAACTTCATAGAAGTCATTGTTTAAAATAAGAAAGGCCTAAGAAGAACATAGAACAGTACAGTACAGAGAAGGGAACTAGATACATGGAAAGGCACTAAACGATGAAAACGATCAGATGAGAACAAGTTGTAAAAAATGTTTGTTTTTGCACAAAATACCTAACAGAATATGGAGTTCTTTCTCTGCCCAACTGTTATCCAGCTTCTGTGACCTTCTATTGCCTTTGCACCTGCCTTTGAAACTTCATCAATCAAATTTTTGTTTCCGCATCCCTTATCTCATCTTATGTTGCTCCCTTGCTTAGTTTCATAAGTCCCACCATTGACCTACAAACTAACTTTCAGGGGCTTGTTATCAGTTGTTAATGCTTAGAGCTGTTCATCAAGCCTGTTAATAGGGTGGTATCATCAATACTACCATATCCAGTTCAGCTACCTTCATTTTTTATATACACTAATTAACTTTCATATGTCAGAGAGAATTGTTTGTTTTTCAGTAATGCTTCATTCTGGCCCAGGGTCTTCCTTACCTGTGAAAAACAGCTTGCAGCATTCAGCAGTTTTATTTCACTTTGTAGCACGCTGGTACATGACAGTTAGTCAATATTTACGCTTGGTCAAGTTACAGAAAACTGCGCAGAAGTAATCTGCATCATTACCATAGTAATTTCCTTTGTAATTTTACGAAGGTTCTCAGAGTCTCGAGCAACACTTAACAAAATTCCATTCGTCTCTGTCAAATTCCTGGACCCCAAAGGGGGAGCTAGAATGGCCTTTGCAGTGGGTACCTCCCTGCTCTGCATAATAATAAGAGCACATGAACATAAGGATATTCTTTAAAAAAAATGTTTTCCCCAATTAAGGGGCAATTTAGCGAGGCCAATCCACCTACCCTGCACATCTTTTGGTTTGTGGGGGTGAGTCCCAGACAGTCACAGGGAGAATGTGCAAACTCCACCGACAGTGACCAAGGGCCAGGATCGAACCTGGGTCCTTGGTTATGTGAGGCAGCAGTACTAACCGCTGCACCACCGTGCTGCCCGTGCAGATATTCTAAGCATGTGGCCGAAATGTTTCTTCTGCGGATGGTGTTGCATTTGCATTACTTTTGTGGTTTGTCTTTCCAGTACATAAGCTCCTAGATTCCTGCAGAGCCCAATAGAGTTGTCGACCCTCCATGGGTTGGATTCTCCGCCGGCGGGATGCTCCATTTTGCCGGCAGCCTGGGGGTTTCTCGACGGTGTGGGGCTGCCCCACAATAGGAAACCCCATTGGCTGGCCAGCATAATGGAACATCCTGCCGGTGTGCTGAAACAGAAATGGCCGCAGCAGGGCGGAGAATCCAGCCCCACGTCTGCACTCCGAACCAGAATCTCCAATCCAATTCTCTGATCATTCTTCGTACTTTTCTTTCATGTCTTTTTTGAATGTGGTGATTAATCCAAATTTAATATCAGAATTTCTTTTTTTAATATATAAATTTAGAGAATACATTTATTTTTTCTATTTAAGGGACAATTTAACATGGCCAATCCACCTATCCTGCACATCTTTTTGGGTTGTGGGGGCGAAACCCAGCAGACACGGGGAGAATGTGCAAACTCCACACCTCCACAGGGCCGGGATTCGAATCCGGGTCCGCAGTCCTGTAGGCATCAATGCTAACCACTGTGCCGCCTTGCTGCCCCAATATCTAAAGGAATGATTAAAGAGAGGGAAGAGATGTGAAATAACTGAATTAGTGAAGAAATTCCAGAAGTTAGGAGCAACTACTGGTACAGAGAAGAAATATCCAATGAGTAAAGTGTATTTGAATAATTTGCAAAAGATAGGGTAAAAGTGGAGTAAGAAAATGGGCAATTTAAAAATCAAACAAAAAAGCATTGTTAGGCATAAAGAGGAAATGGAATTTTGAAGATGTTGGGGAGGGAGACAGCAATGTGGGTGAGGACATAGACTGAGGTTGATAGCTAGATTGGCTCCTGTTCCAAACCCTCCGATTAAATGTTTCAGATACATTGAAATTAATGATAATTGAGGGAAGGATGCCAAGTTGGAGTATTAGAGAAGTTAATCTGCATGGAGAAGACGGTATCTGTTGGCGTTTAGTTTGCAGTGGTACATAAAAATAAAAAGGGCGGGATTCTCTGATCCTGAGGCTACGTGTTGACGCCTTCAGAAATGCCATTGCGTTTCCCATTGGCGTCAACATGGCCTCAGGATCAGCAATTCTGGCCCCTATAGGGGGCCAGCACGGCACTGGAGCGACCCTCGCCGCTCCAGCTGCTGATCCCGGTGTCCACTGGGCGTCGCGGGGTCCGCGCATGCGCAGAGGCACTGGCGTCAACGCAGTGTGCAGTGGCTCCCTTCTCCGCGCCGGCCCCGACGCAACATGGTGCAGGGCTACTGGGCCAGTGCGGAAGAAGAGGCCCCCAGCCCGAGAGGCCGGCCCGCCGATTGGTGGGCTCAGATCGCGGGCCAGGCCACAACACAGGTTCTCTTCCCCCCCCCCCCCCCCAGGCTACACCCGGACCCTTCCACGCCGAGGTCCAGCCATCTAGGAGAAGGTTAGAACGGCGCCAGCGGGACCCAGACATTTGTTATGGCCGCTCGGCCCATCCCAGGCTGAGAATCAGTGGAGGTGGGGGGGGTGCATAGAACAGCCCCCGACCAATGCCACGTCGACCACGCCGGTGCCAATGGCACTGATTCTCCGGTCTGCGGGGAATTGCGTCGGGGCGGCGTGGCATGATTCGCGGCGATTTTCCGGCCCAGCCCTGGGCTGAGACAATCCCGCCCAAAGTGTCTGACAATGTTGCATTCCCAGTCATGAAGTAGATATCAAGAGAGGAACTAGGGCTCATGGTTTTTTAAAAATCTTTTTTATTGGCATTTTCAAAAATGATAAACAATTATGTACTTTGCTGGTCGTGTTTATTCACTGTACAATACAGACAGGTTTGTCTTTTCCTTCTCTTCAGTTTTCTTGTATACAGTCTACCGCCATCTGGCTCAGCATGTGGTGTGTCTCCCCCCATGCTCCTCCCCCCCACCTTGTTGGTTTGAGGGGTGTTTCACCCCTTCCTCTCCCCTTTCCCCACTCTTTCTCCTCTCCCCCCATCAGCTTATGCCGTGTTTCCCATGTGTGCCCCCTCCCTCCCGCGTTGTTCCTTTTGTGTCTCTCCAGCCCTTTATCTTCACCCCCCCCCCCCCCCCCCCCCCGCGTTCCCAATGGTGCCCCCGTCTTTCTTTTCTTTTTCCCCTCCCTTTTATTTCTAACATTCCCGTTTTCCTAACTATTGCTTGGTGCTGGCCTTGAACAGGTTCTGGATCAGGCCGGCAAACAGCCCCCATGCATTTAGGAAGCCTTCCTCTGACCCTCGGATGGCGTACTTAATCTCCTCCAGGTGGAGAAATTCCGAGAGGTCAGCGAGCCAGTCTGCAACTGTGGGTGGTGCTGCTGATCGCCAGCCGAGCAGGATTCTTCAGTGTGCGACGAAGGAAACGAAAGCTTGGGCATCAGCCCTCTCCACCAAGTCATGGCTCATGCTCACTGCTAAGCAAGAAATACAGAATCTCAGCAATCAGATAGTCCTTAGAGACAGCTATCCCAGTCCAATTATGGAAATAAATTTGGAACCATGAAGAAAATGCAATACTGGGATGATAAATGGACATACAAAAAAAAAAAAATCAGCATTGTATTCACTGGAATAGAAAAAAGTTCAATTAAAATTCTTATGAAATAATTTTGAAATGATTTGAGAAGATTGATTGTAAAAGATAATTCCCATTCGTTGGTCTAAAATTTGCAATTCATGCTAGAAACAGAAAGGCCTCTTCCCACCTGTGACTGAAACTCTCATTCACCTCACTGTCACCTCCAGACTTTCCAAATGTTTCTTTTTGCTCAGCTTCCATCTTTCACATTGTATAAATTTCAGCTTATCCAAAATATTGCTATTATTTCTTATCCCACACCAAATCCTGCTCAATCGCCACCCTATCCTTGCTAAGTTAGGTTGGCTTCTGTTCCAAGCACTCCAATTTTCTTATCAATGTGTTTTTAATTTTTTCATGGATTCACTCCCTCTCTCTAGCCTCCTTCAATTCCACAACCCCTTCAGAACTCTGCATTCCCAGCTATTCATGTATCCCTTCACTCTGCCGTAACATTGGCGGTTGTAGTTTCAGCAATTCATTCCTTACACCTTCTTTGCTAAACCCACCTTTTCCACCAAAGTTTTGGCCCTTTCTCATATTATTTCCCAGCTTTAACTCAGCATCTATTTTTGCCTGATAACACCTCTGTGAAACGCTGTGGGTTAGTTTTCTCCAGACAAATAAATATAAATACAAGTTGCTGCTCTAGTTATATATTTTCACATGAAGATTTATTAGGATAATCTAAAATGAAGGCAAGTCAGTCACACCATCCAAGAAAGAATTAAACACAAGAGCAAGGAAAAGGGATAAAAGGATAGAACACTCTGATCTGAAGGTGAGATGCCACTGGTGGAATGGACTGAATGGCCTCCCTTTGTGCTGACATTTCTAACTCCTCATGCTATAAGCAATCTGTAATCTCCAGGATGTGCATCCTACTACGAAAGTTGGCACTCATAAAATTTTGAAGCACAATTCAAACAATTGCTAAACATACAAAATGAAGTTACCCTTTTCACTCCTTTATTGATTAATTCATTGACATACATTGCATTAGAAATGGTCTACATTCAAAGCCCAAGATAAATAGCCACTGGATATTAAAAACAATAAGGTATACATGTTTGCAGTATGAAAAACTTTGATCATTGTGCACAAAAACCTTTTCTGATAAGTTTATAGATCAGTATGAATGTTGATATTTCATCCACTGGAAGCTGTATGAAAAAAGCAATACTGTAATATATTTCACCCTTTGTTAAACTTGCTGAATAAAGTGAAGTTTCAGACCTTTTACACAACACATACTGTGATCATTTTTCTGCACACTGAGCATTAAAACTAAATCTTGACGCTGACTTTTACATTCACGTTGCTTTTTTTAATATACTGTTTTATTCAAATGCAATTACACATGCATGGTTCATATTTTACAGCCAAATAAGTGTATCTTTGTCTTCGCTAGCCAACAGCAACTTGCTCATTTCCTTTTGAATAGGTATTCACTTCATGGAGCCGCAGGAAAGTCAGCTGGCACAGCATCAAGATGTTTAATTCACATTATCATTACTTCATGTTCATGTTAAGGCAAGTGAATGTAATCACGCCTGGTGGGATAAGTAATCAATGGTGTCATTGATCTAACTGCAAGGATTTGAGGGAACTATGATACTCAAGTTGATCTTCGATGGTCAAATTACAAAATTGCTCAGGTCAATCATGCTGGCCGACATCAATAAATTTAACAGTAATGGTATTTGCTAGCACAAGACTATATTAATTCCCATTGTTGCAACAGAGACAAGGCTTTGCTGCAACATACTGACTAGTTTCAAATAACCTCAGTTCACATGTCCCATCATATTCAATGAATAACCTCAGACAGATCACAGACATACTTTAATTGCATTGACTTCAGAATCAAAGAACTAACGATCATGCATTCTGATTCACTCATCCAGACAGGAAGTCGCAATTGCCAGTTCCAGCTAGTCAGTAACCGATTTACAATGCCTGGGAACAGATCATTTTTAACCATGCATGGACAGAGTCCCTCTACCAGCAGTTAAAATGTAACTAGTGTCAACAGCAGGACCCATTCTTCAAAAATGCGTAAAATTAATGGCAGATAATTTGGAAATATATGTTAGATATTGGGCTGAAGTCGCACGCCTTGTAGTATCAAACTGAAGCAATGCGAGATCTAGAGATTGTCAATTGTTTCCCCCTGGATTTAGGTTGGGTCCTGGCTCTGAATTTCCACTATTGACATTGGTAATAAAGTGGACAATCACACCACCACTGTAATTTGTGTTCTATTCAGCCACCTTTTTAAACATGGAGGAATAATAAGTAAATGAATTAAAAAAGAATTTAAAAAACAGAAAGGATTTTTGGTAGGCCCATTATTGTTGTGATCCAGACATTCTACCTTCCAATATGAGCGAGGTTACAGGATTTAGTGCCAGCAGACAGTATGGGATAGTTAGCTAGTTTTAACATAACTGAAAAGGTGGACTTTTCTTTGTTTTTTCGGACTCAGGAAGTGTAGAAGAGTTTGGTTTAGACGGGCAGCATGGTCGGCACAGGCTTGGAGGGCGAAGGGCCTGTTCCTGTGCTGTACTTTTCTTTGTTCTTTGTAGATGCGTTCTCTTCATAAATGCGCTTTGTTCCAAAACCAGGGTGAGTTTCCAAGAGAACTAATCACTGCTAAATGACTATTTAATTGAAAACAGTAATTTATTTTTTCCACTTTGTTGGCCCCAATAGTCTTTGTGATGTCCATTCATATACCTTGGTTTTTATGTCAGGTGACCTTACATTTGAAACACAAAGTACTCAAAACCATGGCCTTGTTATACCTCACGCTCAAACGTAACGAGGCCAGTGAATATCGGGAGAGTCCAGAAACAAGATCCGGGCCGGGCGCCAGTTTGTAATGCAACTGGCCCACCCCCATAGGTGAAATCGGGATGTCGCCATAGCGTCTGCGCCGACCCTTAGAATGAGCACTCTGCCCATTGACAAGTGTCCATGTCCACCTTGCCCTATCCCCCTAATCCCATAACCTAATCTGCACATCCTGGACATGAAGGGGAAATTTAGCATGGCCAATCCACCTAGCCCGCATATCTTTCGACTGTGGAAGTAAACCAGAGCATTAGGAGAAAACCCACGCAGACAAGGGGTGAAAGCGCAAACTGCACACAGACAATTACCCGAGGCTGGAATTGAACCAGAGTCCCTGGCACTGTGAGGCAGCAGTGCTAACCACTGTGCCACCAGATGTGGTTCAGTGTCATACTTTGTTTGAGAATGTTCCTGTGAAGTGCCTTGGGGAAGTTACATTATGTTTAAAGTGCTTTACAAGTTGTTAATATAGTTTGCAACAATATACAGGATTACAAAATGTTGGACAAATTTGGAGCATTAAGAAAATCTAGTAAATCAATAATACTAATTAATGCAAGTTAATAATGCCATCATTTATCAACAAATATCAGAACGGCAGCAAGAAACTTTCACTCTTTGGAGCACTTACTTGTGGTGTTGATCATCAGCATCCCAGAAGGACTCTGAATATTAGTTGGATAGTCATGGAAACAACGTTATTGATAATCACAGCTTTTCACAGGAAGTGGTAGTTTTCTCTGGTTGCACTTACTTTCTAATTGAGATCAGTAAACATACCTTATCCTGGGAACATTATAGAAAAAGTAAAATACATTAGGTGTCTAAATCAGATAGCCAGTAATGAGAGTAATGGAGATAAACGGATACTGCCCTTCCAAAATCATTACTAGAAACTCATTTGAAAGGATGGAAGAACCCGGCCTTGGGTTGACACCGAAATATGTTCCTTGAGGATAACCCAAATGGAAAGTCGATTGGCCACCCATAAAACATCACCTTTTGGGAGCGCGATGTCTAAGAAAGAGAAGACCTAAAAATAGGAATGCCGCAAAATTGATCTGGTGTCAATAAGTACATACTGAGATTGGGCAAATACAGGTAGAGGAACACTAATATCTACACTGTCCAGTTCAAAGCAGTTCACTTGCTCGACAACTCATGCACTCACTACAGCATCCATCTAATGATCTGCAGGATGCAAAAACTTGACAAGGTGTCTTCAGCAGCATCTCCCAAATCAGTTAATTCCTACCACTTTGAAGAACAAGGACTGCGGGTGCATAGGAACACCATCAGCTCCAAACTTTCGTCAATGTCAAATGTCATCCTGTATTAATATGTACTGTCGCTTGTTCATTTTCACTGGGTCAAAATCTTGGAACTTCCTATCTGGCAGCTTTGTTGGAATACCTTCACCATACGGATGCTAGCTATTCAAAAAGCTGACCATCAATTCCCCAGGACAATAAATACTGACTTTTCCAGGAAGTCCCACATCCCAGGAACGGATCAAAAAAAGAAAGGACCACTTTGAAAATGTTCCTCTTTTATGTTGATTGCCTGCTAATGTCAAGCAAGCTTTCACTCATCCAATAAAAATACACGTTTACAATGCTTAACTTGGTGAAGGCAATGGAGTTGACAGGTTCTGATAAGATCTTAAATATCGCTTTACACATTTCCACATAATTGTCATTAATAGCTTTGCTTTTGAATTCTAGTCCACGGTAAACCAAATAAAAACACACAACACAATGTCAGGAAGTGGTTTTAACATTTACAAAACTGCATTCCTATAACAACTGCTTCCATACCTAGGAACTCAAAATGGGCAGGCTTATAAAAGCGGGAGGGGTTGAAAAGTATCTCAACACTTTCTGT
The DNA here is from genome assembly GCF_902713615.1 of Scyliorhinus canicula. Lineage (NCBI taxonomy): Eukaryota > Metazoa > Chordata > Chondrichthyes > Carcharhiniformes > Scyliorhinidae > Scyliorhinus > Scyliorhinus canicula. The sequence continues at coordinate 85,095,910 of NC_052159.1, read as the reverse complement.
CAAAATTACATTTGTCTGATAAGATACTGTTTCCATATTTAATGCAATGATTCAGTGTGGATAAAACGACCTTTTAAAATATCTAAGCTCATTTGAAGATGTATTAAGTGCTACAACATATTTATAAATCTTTGTAATTAAGACCCGAAAGGCATTTAATGCCATCTCATTATACTAAAATGTTACTGAAACTATTCCAAACTTTGTGACATTACACATGACATATCTTAATTGAGTTCCAAAATGTAACAAAAATAAACTATTAGTGGGAGACTTAGATGCCACCACAGTAAGGTTACCTTTAAAAAGCTTTTTACCCTATTTTTAAATTTAGCGCTGTTGCAATACTTTGCTCTCTGGCGTTGCACTACCAGTGACAGAGCTAAGCCCACAGTGAAGTGAATTTCAGAATTGAATATTTTTGTATGTGATACAGGAGTTTACCAGCTTGCACAATACTATCTTAAAAACAGAGCCAAAAAAACTTCACCCATCTCTACAATCAACATAATTTCCTTTGATCCAGAAACAGATCTGTGCATATTTCAGGGGAGTGATCCGAACAGCCACATTGTAATCCTCCTGCACACCATTCTTATCCACCCATTGGTGGCCTGAAAAAATTCCGATCACTTTTCGCTCCCATTTCCGACTGTGCCTTTTCCACATTCGGATGTAAACGCCTGAGCCACTGGCTCCCGGCTGCGCATCACAGTGCTGATACAGGAGGTCATAGGTTTCATCTTTAACCAAGCAGAAACGATAAACAAGATTGCCTGGACGATCATTGTCAAATCCAGAAAAGTGAATCCTGCCACCAGGCAGCCTTCCCACCGGAGGAGTAACTCCTATTTTCATGAAGGGTTTCTTGTGAGGCCTCCTTAGTTCCAGCAGTGCATAGTCATAATCCATGCCAATATCATTCGCTGAACCTTTGATCCATCCCTTTGGAACATGTGTCCGTTTTACTCGTATCCAATGGAATCTGGGTTTCTCTGGAGAAATGGAGGTGGCTTTATTTGTGGCTTTCCCAGTTTCCTTTTGTTTTGGTTTAAAAAATCCAACTTTCATCTTTTGTGCACCCTTCACATAGTTTTTGCCATCATGAATACAGTGGGCAGCAGTTAGGACATGCTTTTCAGCTACCAAAGTTCCAGTGCAACCTGTGGAGATTTTCACAGATGTCGAGAAAGGATAGTTCAACAGAAAGTTTTTGGCCAGGATGCTGAATCTGCCGTCCAGCCCAAAGATCTGTCTTTTTGCTCTTCGACCACTGCTATGATTCTGTTTGTTTACCAAATCGGCAGCATTGAAACCATAGATGTCCACACTTGTGAGAGTTCTGCTTCCATTTAGGTACAGAGTTTCATATGACAAATATTCTTTCAGGTCTTCATATGTTGGTAGGGGTGCCCTTTTGTGGCACTCTAATTCACATGAAGAGGTTACTTCTAGCTTTGCTTTGCCCTTAAATTGCGGTCTCTCCAGTAAAACGGTTTCCTGAGGCAAAACAGCAGGTATGTTCGTTCTCTGCCATTCTGCCTTAAGCATTATCACGTGCTTAATGGAACAAAGAATAATGACCAGTGCTGGCACCGTTACCATGGTGAGCTGCGATCTGCTGTTGAAAGAACAGACTTTGGTTAGTGATGTTAATAACTGCATATGCATGCGCTAGCTCCAAAAATTAACTCCTACGTGATAACATTCATGAAAGTTCATGTTAGTTGGATAGCACCACATTCTGGTTGTTAATGCAAGTTCACTTTTTGCGTTGGGAAACTACATACAAAGTAGAATACTGTGAAAATCTGAACTAAAAAAAAACAAAATGCTGGATAAACTCAAACAGGATATGGCAGCATCTATGGAGAGAGGAACAGAGTTAGCGTTTCCAGTCCGTGACATCAGAACTGGGAAAAGTAGTAGGTTTTGAGCAAGGGATGAGGGGACATGGCCAAAAAGGATCTGTGTCTGGTGATATGAGTGGGAGCACTGCCATTGGTGCAGAGCATTGGTTTCCCATTGGCTCTGGCTGGTCATGTGCCTCTCGTCTGATTGGCTGGGACTAGTCATGTGACTGCTCAGCAATTGGCCGAGAGGCAAGCAGACCCTGCCTCCGAGGCGGGGTATAAGTACCCAGGTTTCCCGGCGGTCGGCCAATCTCGGTAGTCGACCACCAGGCTAACAACTAGCTGATTAAAGCCACAGTTTGGATCTTCATCGTGTCTCGCGTCCAATTGATGGTACATCACTGTGATAGGGTGAAAGCCAAGGGAGAGGAGAGCTAAAGGGAATGAGAAGAGGACAACAAAAGATGTACCTAGAGCAGGTACAAAGGAAGGAAACAAAATTGGCACCGAAATTTGACCCCAGAAGACTGGATAGTGCCGAATCGAAAGACGAGGTGCTGTTCCTGGAGCTTGACTGGAACAGTGCAGTAGGCAGAGGACAGAAATGTCAGTGTGAGAGCGAGATGGAGAATTAAAATGGCAGGCCACCTCAAGCTCAGGGCTATGCTTACAGACTGAATACTTTTACCCATCTGCATTGGGTCTCCCCTGTATAGAGGAGACCATATTGTCAGCAGCAAATGCAGTAGACTAGATTGAAAGAGGTGCACACAAATCACCGCTTCACCTGGAAGCAGTATATGGATGTCTGGACTGTCAGGACAGTGAGGAGAGAAGAGGTAAAAGGCCAGATGGTACATCTCCTGTTGCTGTGTGGAAAGCAATATTGCGGGAAGACGATAGTGTGTTGGAGGTGACTGGAGAGTGGACCAGTTAACACAAAAGGAACAGTCCCTTCGGAACTGAAAGGGGAAGATGTATTTGGTGGTCACATCACACTGGAGATGGTGGAAAATGATCCGTTGGATACGGAGTCAGGTGGGGGAAGAGGCAGGGAAAAGGGGAATTCTATCGTGATTTTAGGAGGGGGCAGAATGGAGAGAGGTACAGGGAGCGTGGTTAAGGGAGAGGGCCAGGCCCGGTCAGCTATGATTTGTCTGGATGGATGCAGGAGGAGAAGAGTAAGCCTCAGATGAGGAAACCAACATTTTACCAGCACCCTGATGGTAAGTTGCATCATTGAATCCGATGCAATGCAAACTAGGGATAAGGCTACCGTGCTGAATTCCCAGTTTGTGCAAGGTGGAGGGAATGAAAAATTCTACTTGCAAGTTTGCTGCAAGGTACTTTGCCAAGATGACAGACATCTTTATCTGGGAGAAAGACATTGAAAAAGTGGCATTTATTTTATTAATAATAATAATAATAATAATAATAGCTATTGTCACAAGTAGGCTTCAATTAAGTTACTGTGAAAAGCCCCTAGTCGCCACATTCCGGCACCTGTTTGGGGAGGCCGGTACGGGAATTGAACCCACGCTGCTGGCATTGTTCTGCATTACAAGCCAACTGTTTAGCCCACTGGGCTAAACCATCCCCTATTCAGAGAAAACTAAAACTGCTGACCACGGTTTCAGTTCACCCAGAATCGTTTGAATTATATTTGAGTTTTGTAAGATCACAGATTCGTAGCTGTAGCATTAGCAATATCCGGGTAGGCGTTTCAGACATTTGCTGTTTCAATAAAGGCAAACAAAAGGGGTACTGTCTCTACAAATTGTAAAATAACAATAGCTATTCATATCATAAACCATGTCAGTACAGTTGTGAAAGATGAAAAGAGCCAACAGTATATTTGCCTATATTTAAAAAAAATAATCCATTCAATGTATGGAAAGTGTCTGAAAATATTTTTTAAAACACTTCAGAAAAGCAAAGAACACCTGTTGATCTTCACAATATTACCCAATATTGAAGAATGTACTCAAATATCTGTTGAAACAATTTTTTCAGCACTTAACCAGCGATTTGAGTTGCCTCTATAGAAATCATCCTCATTTTCTAAAATTCATTCACAGGATGTAGGCATCGCTGGTTAGGCCAGCATTTATTGCCCATCCCTCGTTGCCCTTCAGAAGGTGATGGCGAGTTGCCTTTTTGAACCGCCGCAGTCCTGGAGGTGAAGGTGCACCCACTGTGCTGTTAGAGAGGGGGTTCCAGGATTTTGCCCCAAATGTTAAGGCGAGTTGGAGATGTATTTTTAATATACGGCAAGAGTTTTACCCATTGAACCATGACGGTATTACTGCCCGATTTTATTTTCAGCAAGGAAAACACCGATGTTATGAAATACCATTTTGCCAAACAAAATGAAGCAAAAAGAAAATGACTAATTAAGCCAATTGTCTGGATTATTATCCCCACATTTCCATTAGTCTTGAAGGAAAACCATCTCCCGACAGCAATCCAGCTGAAGGTATGAAAACAAATATTTTATGCGCTGCTGCTGGATTACTGAAATGACTGATTCAGGCGGACTTTACCCCAACTGAGATGTGGCTATCATCAGCCAGTCAGTCATAAGGACCAACATTCCTTCGACGTGAAAATTGGTGAACGATGCCCAATGCTGCAATTATTTGCAAAATATCCATTTGTTGAATCCGAGTCTGATTTATTCAAACACTATTGAAGATAGATTTTGGTGAATCACGGTGAAACACAGTTATGACACCATTGCTTCCCCTCAAATTTTGAGCCAATTAATTACACAAATAGAAAATATAAATGATTGAACGAATGCCAGGATTCCTCATTTTAATTGCTCCATTTGCACGGAGCATACATCACATGGAAAATGGCTGAATTGTCAGTTTGGCAATCCAGGGAACAATCACCTTGCTGGGACACATGAAGCAAGCAGCGGTCTGATGATAAGTTAAGAAAACGTACAAAGATATGCATCAGGAAACAATGGGCCCGATTCTCAGGCCTTGTTATGGTCTCGCTCAAATGAAACGAGGCCAGTGAATAGCGGGAGAGGCCAAAAACGAGATCTGTGCCAGGCGCCAAACAGTTTGCGATGCAACCGGTCACTCCTATAGTGTGATGAGAAACCAATTATCACCATTTAAGCCCCATTTCCACACAATAAACAGTAGCCATCCTGTATCCAACCTATCATTCAGCGGCCTCCCCATCAAGTGGTCACGCTGGCGCCAATTAGTTTTCCTTTTGAAAAATGGGAAGCTGGAGGAAGGGCTTCTGTGGGGAGCTGAGGAGGTGAGTAGACATCTTTGCTCACAGGCAATGAGCCCGGGGGCACTGGGATTGCCACCCCAGCGCTCGGTTGGGGGTGGGGGGTGAGAGACCCTCGGCTGGGGGTGGGCCGCCATGGGAGGGTGGGGAACCAGGAGGCAACCGCTCACGGCATCACCATGCCAACCCCTGGATCGTTTCCCCATTCTGGGGACAACTCTTGTCCCCTTTCTGCCCTAACAACTACCCATAACCCCCACCAACTGCTGAGACCTCTGGCTGCGTGGCTGAAGGCTAATCGCTAATCAGGAATTGGCAATCGTGGTTAAATCAGCACTTCACAGGTGCCAAATGGATTCCAGTGGGTGGGCGGGTCATGTAGTATGTGGGAGTCATTGCCCAGCATCCCAATCACACCCTGATGCCTGGACACTGTGCTTGAATAATGCGGGAGGCAACACCACACATGCAATATCCGAACACCCAGGGGTTGAGATACAGCTCCAGGGACATGTCCATGGCTGGAGGGTGTCCTAACCAACCCCCCACCTTCCACAATGCCCTCAGTGATGCTCAATGTGCCTAGCCCCCCCCTAGCTCTACCACTGTGTCTAGGTGTTTCCCCATAATGCAAATCTGAGGTGGAGGCTACCAACGTCATCCCGTGGCCTTCAATGCCCCCGGCAGGAGGACTCTGGGGCCGGAGGGGTCCAGCTCACTTGTCGGCAGCACATGCACAGCCGTGCCGCCCTGTCCCGTGTGCTGACCTCGAGACAGAGACTCATCAAAGGAGGAGTGGAACTGGGGGGGGGGGGGGCTGGTGGCCACCATTGCACTCCTAAGGAGGGACTAGATTGGTACTCAGCGCCCTCCCTCCCGGTCCTGGGGTTCACCTTGGGATGGAGGAGTAGCTGGTTCGAGCCCCGGTTGTCCCTGCGTCATCTGGCTTTGCCAGCCCTGGCGGTTCCCCATGGTCTGCACCATTGTGTCAACACCCTCGGCGATGCTCCTCAGTGACTGGGCCATGTTCTGCAGCGCCTCAGCCAGACCCACCCGAGAGCAGTGCATGCCCCGCAGAACCTCATCCAGGTCAGCCTGGTTGATGCGACCATTAATTCACATGAGACAGAGAGTTGAAGTGAACAGTGGCTTTAATCAACTAGAACAGTGCCTGCCTGCGACTGCTCTGCAATGAGAGCCGCCTACAGGGCAGCTGCTCTTTATACCTCCCCTCAAGGGGGTGGAGCCCACAAGGGCACCAACATGATACAACCCATGTAGTGCATACAATGGTCCATAGGTGGAACCCACATGGGCAACAGCGTGATACAATGTAGTACAGTGGTGAATGGTTACTATAATACGTTCACCACACTGGTATTGGGTGACATCCCCCAGCAAGTCAGATATTCTGCTGAGACCCTCAGGCATGGCCGTCACTGACCGAGCGATGCCTTGGACACCTTCACTCATGGTGCCGACATGGTGCACCAGGCTCTCCACTGTGGCCAGTACCCTAGCAGTGTTGGCCTCGGTGCCACTCATTGTTGACGCCATTTCCTGCACCCCTAGCCTCTGAGACTCCTCCTATTGGCTGTGGATCTGCTGGTGTGACACTGACATCCCCCACCGAATATCCCAGTCACTCCCTATTGTCTCCATCAGCTCTGGGTACCTCTGTACCACAGGCTCAGCATCAGGCTGGGACCCAGCAGCCCTCTGACTGCTGTCTCACCTGGGGACTCCTGCCTCCATCTGGTGTGCATCATCAGTGGTACGGTGTTCACCAGATTGTGCCCTCGAAGCGGGAGAATGGACATGTGGTCAGTGGGGGGGGGGGGGGGGGGGATGGGTCAGTCAGTAAGGCAATAACAACTCACGTTTGGCAGGTCCTCCAGGTGGAGCCCGGTTGTTCCTCACCTCTGCAGCGTCCGCCAGCCTCCGCGTGGGTGACCGATCTGTCCTTGGCCACCCCAGTCACCTCTAGGGAATGTTACTTGAAGGAGTTTAGGATTCTTAAGTCCGGCACCCCTCTACTTGTCTGGGCTCTCTCCCGACGGTTATGAGAGAGCTTTTCATGAGGAAACACAGAGAGCATCGTTAGCCACATTCATGGTTCACTGTGGTGGTGGTGGATGGGAGGAGCGGGTGGCGCGTTGGTGTCTACTCACTCGTGCTGTCCGGTGTAGGTCGTTGACCTTCTTACCACACTGAAGGCCAGTTCTCCTGGTCACACTTCCCAATCTGACAGCTGGCGCCACCTCATCCCAGGCAGCACTGGCTACCTTGTGGCTAACTCTCTGGGACCCACAGGGGAACAGTACATCCCAACTGGCCTCCACCGCGTCCAGGAGCCTCCCCAGCTCAGTGTCCCTGAATCTTGGAGTCGGTCTCCTCGGCGCCATTAGTGCGAGCTGGCTGATGTTGGCTCAGCAAGTGCAGTTTAAGTGCTGCTCGACCTTGTTAGTGGGGGGGCTGCCAAGCGCGGTCCCAGTGAATCATCTGGCGAATGTTCATTTGCGACGAGAAGTCCATGAGGCCTTGTTAAGTGGGCCAATTAATGTTGAATTGCATTGCCGGCCTCGCTGGGCCGAGCGCCAGGAAGCTCGCGGCAATTCCCGCTCGCGAGCATACTTAAGAAACGTTTCTGGAGAATTGCACCCAATCCCTAAGTATGAACAAGAGTGGCTTTTGCTAGTCTTCTTGAAATGCACTTTAATGGAAAATAATCTCTCTCAACAATGTCAAAGCAAACCTGTAAATACACTGACAACTAAGATGATTATGAATGGTGTGCCAAATTTTCTTGTCATTTTCCCCAGGGAAACCCTACCCTATCCACGTAACCCAACTTGCACATGCCTGGACACTAAGGGGCCATTTAGCATGGCCAATCCGCCTAACCGGCACATCTTTGGACTGTGGGAGGAAACCGGAGCAGAGACAGGAAACCCATGCAGATACAAGGAGAACATGCAAACTCCACACTGGAATCGAATCTGGGTCCCTGGCCCTGTGAAGCAGCAATGCTAACCCCAGTGCCACCGTACTGCCCCGTGCTTTTTTCTTGGGAAGTCCTGGGCTTATTCCAAAGGACAGAGCAAATCTTCAGCAAAAACAGATACATGCCCACTATATAAACATTAATGAAGTATGAAGAGAAATCTTGGCAGTCAATCTCAATTCCTTGTTGAGATCCAGGAGCTGGCAATTTGGCCTGGTTACACCCATATCAGAGGAGGCCAAACAGTATGACACAGAAATCTATAAGACAAGCAGAAACCTGCCTGAATATGATCTCAGGATGCACTGACTGCTGTTCTCCCAACAGCTATCAGAAAGCCCAAAGCCCAGTGTCCTGTTCTATTTAACAGCTGCACTCGCTCGTTTCACTGATTTTCTAATGCACGGTCCCTTCCAAGCTGCAAGCCTACCCTGGGGGTCAGCACCAATAACTTCTGACCAGGGGTTGGATTGTCCACACACACCAGCCAGACGCGTGTTTCCTGGCGGTGCAGAGTTCGCTGGCGGCAGGATCTCTACTCCCGCCACTTGTCAATAGGATTTCCTGTTGATGCTACCCCGTGCCGCTGGGAAACCTACAGGCAGGAGAGCGCTGCCAGCGGGAACTGAGAATCCCAATTGTCAAATTCCAGCCTAGATATTAGAAATACTGATCAAATGAGCTCAGTCTAACCAAGAGTACAAATTTCAGTGAGCAATTCAAATAACAAATATTTTGCTGAAAAACAGCTGAACTATATCATGACAAATAAGTGATATTTATGCTGTTTTTGTGGTTTGCACACCTCAAAAGGAGATACGAATGATAACATCAGAATTCATGCCCGGAGAGAAACGGTTAACATTTCAGATTTTTGTTTGACTGGAGAGTTATGTACTCACTTGAAAACTGCTACAAAAGGCACAAAATGTGGGTGGAAGGGATAGAACGAACAAAAGGCAATGTCTGTATTACCGGAGAAGGTAAGAGGGATTAAATGAATAACAGAATCAGCAGCTGCTGAGTGAATAAAAACTGGAGCAGTGGTTATGATCTGAGATCACTGAACTCAAAAATGTGGAGTTCAGAAGGTGGAAAGCACTTTAACTAAAGGTGAGCTGCTGTTCCTGAGCTTCATTGGAACAATACTGGAGGCAAAAGGAGAGCACGGTCAGAGTACGATTGGGATGTAAAATTAAAATGGTAGAAGTGACAGGAAACTCAGTCACAGTTGCAGACTGAACATGGGGGGCTCAGTAAAGCAATCACCTGATCTGCATCTGGTGTCCCCGATGTTGAGGAGAGCTCATTGTGGATCGCAAATACTGATCAATGAAGCATAGGTAAATCACTGTGTCATGCAGAACAAATCCAATTTGGGAAATTACTGGCCCTGTCTAATCCCAATCACCGACATAATGATGGAAGGCTGTTACCAACAGTGCTAACAAGCAGCATTTACACAGCAATAACCTTTTCACCGATGCTCAGTTAGGGTTCCACCAGGCCCACTCAGCTCCTGATCTCATTCCAGCCTTAGAGCAAGCACGAACAAGAGTTGAGCTTGAGAGGTAAGGTGGGAGGGACTGCCCTTGACATAAATGGGCCTAACAAATTGGAGTCGATGGGAATTCAGGGGGAAACTTTCTACAGGTTAGGATCATACCTAGCACCGAGGAAGATGGTTGTTTTTGTTGGAGGTCTATCATCTCAGTCCCAGGGTGTTACTGTAAGAGTTCCTTAGGGGAATGACCTAAGCCTAACCATCTTCTGCTGCTTAATTAATGCCCTTCCTTCGATCAGGTATGAAGTGGGGATGTCCATTTACAATTACACAATGTTAACACCATTCACAACTCCACAGATGCTGTAGCAGTCTTTGTCCACATGCAGCAAGATCAGGACAATATCCAGGCTTGGGTTGACAAGCGGCAAGTAAAATTCACACCACACAATGCCAGACAATGACCATCTCCAACAAGAGAGAATCTAACCATCACCCCATGACATTCAATAACATTACCATTGCAAATGTCCTGTTATCAATATCCTGGGGGTTACAATTGACCAGAAATGGAACTGGACTAACCATATAAATACAGCAGCTACAAGAGCAGGTCAGACATGAGAATTCAGCAGTAAATAACTCACCGGATTCTCCAAAGCCTCTCCACTATCTACAAGATATATGGGGCGGCATTCTCCCCTAACCGGCGTGACGGAGGGTCCCGGAGTAGGGGAGTGGCGCCAACCACTCAGGGGTCGCGCCTCCCCAAAGGTGGGGAATTCTCCCCACCTTTGGGGGCCAGCCCCGCTCCGGAGCGGTTGCCACCAGAAGACCGGCGCAAAAGACCGGCGCCCCCGGCAGCGGGGCTTGCCGAAAGGCTTTCGCCGGTCCGCGCATGCGCCGGCAGTGACGTCAGCGACAGCTGGCCGCTGACGTCACTGCCGGCGCATGCGCGATGTGGGGTTCTCTTCCGCTTCCGCCATGGTGGAGGCCGTGGAAGAAAATAGTGCAGCCAGGGCACTGGCCCGGAGTCTGAGCCGGGGGCCCCGATCGCGGGCCAGGCCACCGTGGGGGCACCCCCCGGGGTTCGATCGCCCCCCCAGGACCCCGGGGGCCTTCTCGCGCTGCTGAGCCCGCTGTTCCAGAGGTGGTTTAAACCTCGGCGGCGGGAGAGGCCTCCCAGCGGCGGGACTTAGGCCCATCCGGGCAGGAGAATCACCGCAGGGGCCTCTCCGATCGGAGTGGCGAGATTCCGCCGCCGCCACTTCCTGGGTGGCGGAGAATCTCTGCCACGGTGGGGGCGGGATTTTAGGCGCCCCCAGGCGATTCTCCGACCCTGCTGGGGATCGGAGAATTTCGCCCATGATCAGAAGTTTGATGGAATGCCTTCCACTTGTCTGAATGATTGTTGCTCCAACAATAATTTAAGGCAAGGGGCAGGGGATTTGGCGAAGATATGAAGAAAAACGTCTTTTAATCCAGAGGGGAATTTGGAACTCACTCCCTGACAGGGTGGTAGAGGCGGGAACCCTCAACATTTAAGAAGTATTTAGATGAGCATTTGAAATACCGCCACATACAAGGCTACGGACCAAATGCTGGAAAGTGGGATTAGAGTAGATAGATGCTGGATGGCCGACACACACATAATGGGGCAAAGGGCACCTTTCCAGGTTGTTAAAACTCCTGATTCAAAAAGCACAACACCATCCCAGACAAAAGCATACCACCTAATTGCCACCCCTTCCACCTACCTTAAAATATTCAGCTCCTCCACCACTGGCACACACGGGAACACCACCACATGCAAGTTCCACTGACTAGGAACCTTCACTGCTGCTGGGTTAAAATCCTACAACTTCCTTCCTAGCAGCATTGTTGGTATATAACACCACATGGACTGTAACATTAAAGACGTCAGCTTACCACTACCTCCTTAAGGGCAATTAGGAATGGACAGTAAATGCTCCTATCCAGTGAATTCCAAATCCTAAGGGGGAAAAAAAAATGAAAAGCTGTTGCACTTCCTGCACTGGATGGAAGGTGGAAAAGAGGAGGTGCTCGGGGTGACTGAGAACTGAACCAGCCTAGAACAAAGGGAATGGTCCCTGGAATGCTGAAAGGGGCAGGAGGGGAAGTTTTAAATAGCAGCGAGTTCATGCTGGTAAGGGAGGAAATGGCAAGGCTGGAAGAAGAGGACAAGGGATCCCCTTCATGGTACTGGCAGGGAGGGCAAAGCTGTGTGAAAGAGAAGTGTGGAAATGGGATAGATGCACAGCCGAGGGCCATGCCAACCACAGTGGAGAGAATCCTCAGTTGAGGCAAAATGACATATTGGAAGCACCAATGTGATACTGGGATAATGGAATGCTGGTCATGCAAGAAGCGTGGTGGGACAAAGTAGAATCAAGTCTGTGCAAGTCTGTGGACTTATAGTAGGTTGTCTACTAATGCCTACCTCCGTGTGCGCACCAGAAACCAAGTACTGTTTCATATTAAATGAAAGGTAAAAGGGAAGGAATTTATGTCTATATAATAGAATGACAAAATAATGTACAAATCTACTCCACTATTGAATTATACTTAAGTAGAAAGAAAAATATAACACTACCACAAACTAGAATTGATCCAACATCACATCGATAATGTCGCTACGAAGAGGGATAATTTTGTTCTATGTGGGCTTGAAACTTTAGATTGTACCCCTTGCTAATTTTACCCATCTTTTAAAACAAAAAGCTCTTTTGTGAGGTAAAAATGCAATTATATAAACGCTACATGTCTCATGTCTGTTTAATTACAGATCGCATCAAATAGAGTCCAACATTGCACAATGAGATCCATCCAGACCGGCTTGAACTTTGCTATCTTTATTTACAGCAATAATTAAGCCATTTTGTGACCAGTTCTTTGATCAACACCACCCTCCAGTTCACACTGGAAATGCGGTCTGACTTGATGGCAGTTCATTACTGCATAACAAATCAGACAACATAATATATTCTTTAAAAAAAATAAATTTAGAGCACCCAATTCATTTTTTCCAATTATGGGGCAATTTAGCATGGCCAATCCACCTAGCCCAGGGGTGGGCAAACTACGGCCCGCGGGCCGCATGCGGCCCGCCAAAGGTATTTCTGCGGCCCACCAAGTCATTAAAAAAAAAAAAAAAAAAAAAAAAAATTTTTAAATTTTTTTTTTTTTTTTTTTTAATTTTTTTTTAAGGTTAATGGGGGGGCTGTTGGGTTACTTACTGGTATAGGGTGGATACGTTGACTTGAGTAGGGTGATCATTGCTCGGCACAACACGAGGGCCGAAGGGCCTGTTCTGTGCTGTACTGTTCTATGTTCTATATGAGGCGCCCAGAATCATAACCGGGTGAAGTAATTATTTTACTTAATATACTATGCGGCCCTTTGTGAATTGTGAATTTCTGAATGTGGCCCTTGCACGGAAAAGTTTGCCCACCCCTGACCTAGCCTGTACATCTTTTGGGTTGTGGGGACGAAACCCACACAAACATGGGGAGAATGTGCAAACTCCACACAGACAGTGACCCAGAGCCGGGATCAAACCTGGGACCTCGGCGCCATGAGGCAGCAGTGCTATTCATTGCGCCACCGTGCTGCCCTAAATAACATATTCTTGACAGGACAATTAATCTTTTACAGGACAAATTTAGTTTGAGCTCTGAAGCAGAGGAACATTCAATACATCACCGAAGGCGAATCCCACAGATTCATCTACTTCTGCAAGTACTTGTGATTTGGGAGGCTAACACACAAGAGAATAATACCTGTAACAATCCTTCCAGCAGTGTTTCCACTATGAGACTAAAAACAGAATGGGTGTGTGTCGAATGATTATTTTTACACAAATCCATGTGCAGCTAACCACTTAAGCCATTGGGAAAAAATATTGATGTTGTCATGGATCACTTATTAAAAGTGAATTAAGTCTGCAAAAGCAGCTTTTGATGCTGTTTATTGTAATTAAATTACAGGTTTTGGATTGAACTAATGAAACAACCCAAATGTAAACTCAATTATTCTTAGCAGCAAAAAACAAACTTAAGCTTAACTGCAGAGCAGTAAATTAAAATAGACACTTGGGGACCTCCATTTTTGAAAAGATCTGCCAACACACCAAGAAACTGGGATTTAATTATACTCATCAGCTATGTGAGAATGTCATCTTCTTTCATCCAAGCAATATTTTTCTCGTCCTGTAGATGACAGTAGTAAAGGATCTTTCTGCTTCACCTGTCAAGATGCAGATGACCATGTTCATCATCTGGGATGTTTGATAGGGCTCGGTTGGACAAGTGTGTGACTGCTAATGCCAATGCTTGGGGTCTTGTGCAAATGGGAAAGGATACAATGGACAACTAAGATTTGGACAATCTGCTGGTGGACTTCCTTGTTGCCTCTGATAGTTTACTTTTGAAGAAGGAGGTATCACCATTTTCTTTCTTATTTGGTTCCTCCAGGAGCAGTGATATTGGTGAGCTTCTCTCACAACTCGAAGTTGATATGAAAACACCCAAATGAAGCTTTCAGAATGCCCTTGAAGCATATCCTTAGACTGCATGAGAGCACACCGCAGGCTCAAGCTCACTAAAGAAGGTTTGCTTTAATAATAAGTGAGTGTCAGGCATTCTGGCAACATTACCAGCCCAACTGCATTGTGATTGGCTCAATATGATGTAGAAGCTTGGCATGCCAGCTTTGGTGAGTTTCTCAGTGGTGGTATTTTGTTCTGCTTTCTGATCTTCAGACGCTTCCAAAGACAGTTTAAGTGAAAGTGTTTGAGCTTTTAGGCATGATACTGGTGCACAGGCCAAGTTCTGCATGTGTCACGCAGATTGGGCCGGCTGATTGCTCTATAGATTTTCAGTTTGGTGGACAGATTTGCTTTGACAAATCTTCCATGTGTCATATGAACAGCTCAAGAGAGTGGGAAATCAAGATGGGTAAACATTTCCCCAGCTGATAGTTTTGGTTCATGGCCTGGAATAAGAGACATATAGAAATAGACAACATAGGCAGCTTAGAGACAGTGCTGCTGAGAAAAGTGGACATATATACACTGCTGATAGATTCTGGTCATGGACTGAAATGTTGGGCTCGAGATGGAGGTTTCCTAGAGTAGGCAACTGTTGAAAGACCAAAGTGGTTGCATGTATTGGAGAACATGTCCATGCTGCATTGCACGCCCAGATCTGAACCAGCAGCTAGTGCACAGTCATCAGCAAATAGGAAATCGCAAAGTATATCCCTGCAGACAAGTACGTCCTCAGGGTGTAAAGGAGGGGTAGCACCTTTCACAGTGGCTCAATCCGTATTTGTCTTCATCTTCACCTGTGGCTCCAACTGTTAGCATGAAACAGCAGCCACGACTCACTAAATAAATGATACCACTTATTTAAACAGGTCGGTGAGGAAGTATGCTTTCTTGCTCACTGCCTTCTGACACATTTAACACTGGCATTCACTGTTCAACAATAGGTCTTTACTTGTGGACATCTACTTACTTCACCTTGGTTTACTCTCTTTAGTAATTTTGGCTGTCCATCACCGTTGTTTGCATCGAATTTCAACTGCTATTATTTGCTCATTTACAGATTCCATCTAATCAGAACTCGATGAGCACCACAGCTTTCCTCATAGCAAGTGGTCATCACTCTCCTGCCTTTGATAGTGACCCGCTGATAGTGCCAACATAGACCCATCACCCCGGTGTGATGTAAATAGACCTTGAGGGTGGGGTTGGGGGAAAGTCGGGAAAGGGAGAAAGAGGGTGGTCGGAAAATGGCGCTATAATTGAGGGAGGGGGCAGGTGTCGAGCTGACGGACACAGTCTCACCTCATGTGAATTTGGAGACAAAAGGCCTCCCAGGTCCGGCTGCCATGTCAGATCGTTGCTGTGCATCATTGCATTTTCAGCAGCCTGAAGCACTGCTCAATGACTAGAGCTGGTGGCAGTGGGGGCCTCACTGTAATGAATCTCTGCTTCAATCTCAGGCCTCCACACTTGCATTATCAGCCATGTCCTCAGCGAGTATCCCTTGTCCCTCATGAGCCAATCCGACATCCTGTGGAGGTCCTTGACGACACCAGGGATCTCAGGGTGTCCCAGGATGTAGCTGTCATGCACACTCCCAGGATAGTGGGCACACATGTGCATGATCTGCAGGCAGTGGTCACAGAGGACCTGGACATTGAGAGAGTGGAACCCTTTTCTGTTAACATAGGCCACTCTCTGGTGCCCAATGTTAGCAGGGTGACATGCGTGCCATCAATGGCCCCTTGGACCCAGGCGATGGTGGCGAATCCTGCAGTCTGGGTACCTTGGTGGGCCTGGTCCAGGTAAAGGTGCTCCAGTCAGATTGCAATATGCCACAGGTCCCTGTTCAAACCCTGAAATGACCCAGTGGTGTAAAAAGTAAGGGCTGCCATGATCTTCATGGCCTCCTCCTCGATGGGAGTGCCATGTCCACGAGGATGTGGCACAGGTGCTGCACTGTCTCCCTGTTGAGACGCAGTCTTCTGCAGCACATTCTGTTCATCAGCTCATTGAATGACCAAGTCAAAAGAGTTCAAAGTTACATTAAAGACTTAATTGAATGCGCATCGACTCCTGGATACCCTCGCACTTTGCTCATCTCCCCTTCTGGCTTCCTCCTCAGCCGGATGGGTGGCTGTGTCTTGAGGGTGGGCCTCAGCCCCCTATACACGTGGTGCAGGTTCCAGCCTGCATTGGCCTTGATGCCTACTGCAACATCTACCCAACTCAGCTGCTACTCAACTCCAACAATCATCTTTGAATCTGGAACGATTTGGAGAAAGGGAGAGACCAGTAATCAGTTAGTTCTTTCATCCTGGGACCCTCAAATCCCCCAAGCCTTCGCCACCCTTACCATGACTAATCCCACCTTCCCTCAGAATGTTGTCCAGCGAGCCAATTGTGCTTGCAAATCTTTGCTCTGCACACTCACTCCTGGCCAGATCAGGAGCCCAGACCTCTGCCAGGAACATGAGGGAGGTCATGCTCAGTTGTCATCTGCTCATCCAGATAATTACCCTTTGGCTGTGAGAGGGTCCTCAGCGGTGAATCCCTGCTCTTTACTGTTTGATTGTTGGCAGCTGCCTCTATGGTGCTGAAGCTCCTGGAGTACAGGCAAACTGTTCAGGCATCAAATGTTGCAGGACATCCAGCCCACAAATAGTCATCTCAGCCAGGTCAGCTATTCTTTTATGGAGGCACTTGAGAGTTCAGCGACTGAAGTGCTTTCGCAATTCACAAGGCTATCCCTCCTTTGAGATAATCTTCAGCTATCAAACTAGAGGCCGCTCACAGTCAAAGAGGTGTGAAGGGGGGGGGGGGGGGGGGGGGGGGGGTCGGAGAGCGCTCTCTGGTCCCTCCCTTCCTCCCCCTTCTTCCATGTCTCTCCCTGATACTCCCCTGGGTTCCTTCCTTGCCTTCTCCCCCCACCCGCCTCCCCTTGTTCCTCTCTGCTTTGTGAAATGAAAATCGCTATTGTCACGAGTAGGCTTCAATGAAGCTACTGTGAAAAGCCCCTAGTCGCCACATTCGCCTGTCCGGGGAGGCTGGTACGGGAATCGAACCGTGCTGATGGCCTGCTTTGCTGTCTGCCTTCATCGGTCCCCCTCCCCCCTAGTCACTATTGGCTTTGAACAGGCTGATGTGGAAGCCCTTGTCTGACCCGCAGATGGTGTATTTGATCTTCTCCAGATGGAGAAATTCCGACAGATCTGCCAGCCAGCCTGCAGCTGGTGCTGCTGCTGATTGCCAGCCGAGCAGGATTCTCGGGCGTGCGATTAAGGAAGCAAAAGCCAGGGCAATGGCCCTCTATCCAATATTTAGTTCTGGTTGGTCCAAAACCCTGAAAACTGCCACCCTCATCCCCAAACCCTTGGACATTGCCTTGAAGAAGGCTGTCCAGAACCCGACAAGTCTGGGGTAGGCCCAGAACTTATGGGCGTGGCTGGTTGGGCCTCCCTGGCACCATTCACATTTATCTTCCACCTCCGGGAACAACATGTTCATTTGGGTTCTGGTTAGGTGCGCTCTGTGCACTACTTTAAACTGCATGAGACAAAGCCTTGCACAAGAGGTGGAGTTGGCTCTACTTTGTGCTTCGCTCCACCCCACTTCCATCCCGAGTTCGTCCTCCCATTTCTGCCTAGCTCTGTCCAATGTTGTTCTTGCCCTTACCAGCAGTCATCCATAGGTGTCCCCAGTTTCCCTTCTCCCTACTGTCCGTGCCCAGCAGTTCCTCCAGTAAAGTGGCTCTTGGGGCCCTAGGGTATCCCGTCGTCTCCTTGCAGAGAAAGTGGTTGATTTGTAGGTGCCAGGGCTCCTGTCATTTCGGTAGCTCTAGCTCTTCCGTCTAGGATTGTGAGTCTGTCCCCTATGTAAAAGTCCCTGACTGCTGGTGTCCCCCATCCCGTCTACACTTCTTAAAGATGGCTTAGCATAACTGGTGGGAATTCGTGGTTGCCACAAATGGAGAACATCCCGGTTAAACCGAAATGTTGCCTCATTTGGTTCCATGTCATCAATATGGCTACTGGGCACTTGTAGGGTCATTCCCTTATCATAGATTATCATAGAATTTACAGTGCAGACGGAGGCCATTCGGCCCATCGAGTCTGCACCAGCTCTTGGAAAGAGCACCCTACCCAAGGTCAACACCTCCACCCTATCCCCATAACCCAGTATCCCCACCCAACATTAAGGGCAATTTTGGACACTATGGGCAATTTATCATGGCCAATCCACCTACCCTGCAGAGCTTTGGACTGTGGGAGGAAACCGGAGC
This sequence comes from Scyliorhinus canicula, assembly GCF_902713615.1. Taxonomy (NCBI): domain Eukaryota; kingdom Metazoa; phylum Chordata; class Chondrichthyes; order Carcharhiniformes; family Scyliorhinidae; genus Scyliorhinus; species Scyliorhinus canicula. The sequence continues at coordinate 85,077,442 of NC_052159.1, read as the reverse complement.
ACCCGGAGGAAACCCACGCACACACGAGGAGGATGTGCAGACTCCGCACAGACAGTGACCCAAGCCGGAATCGTACCTGGGGCCCTGGAGCTGTGAAGCATTTGTGCTATCCACAATGCTACCGTGCTGCCCCTTGCAGGAGGACTCCTCCAGCTTCACTCATTCTGTGTTCGGTTCTCGTATCCATCCCGCCACCCTCTGAGCTGGGACTACCCAGTGGTAATATTGCAGGTTCAGAAGGGCTCAGGCACCCATGTTTCTTCTCCTTTGCATTGTAGACTTGGGAATCCCAAACGCCATGATCATTTTGTCTATCCATCTGAAAAAGGCCTTGTGGATGAAAATCAATATGAATCTGAACATGAAGAGGAGCCTTGGCAGCACATTCACCTTGGTCGCCTGCACCCTCCTCACCACGGAAAGCGGGAGTGCATCCCAAATTTGCAGGTCCTTTTTAACTTCCTCCGCCAGACTGGTCAGATTCCACTTGTGGATCCGTGTCCAGTCATGAGCTATCTGGATCCCCAGGTAGCGTAATTTGCTTTGGGCTAGTTTGAATGATAGACCCTCCAACTCTGCCCCTCCCCTTCTCAGGTTCATCGGGAATGCCTCGCTCTTGTCCAGGTTGAGTTTGTAGCCCGGGAAGGCCCTAAACTCTTCCAGGAGCTTCATGATAACTTTCAGGCCACCTGTGGGTGGAAGATGTAGAGGAGCAGTTCATCCTTAGAGTGAGACTCTGTGTTCTCTGCCTCCTCTTCGGCTGCTCTTCCAGATGCCCTTCAGCCTTTCGTGTCTCGCAGATGGATCGCCAGGGGTTCGATTGCCAGAGCGAACAAGAGCAGGGACAGTGGGCATCCCTGCCTTGTGCCTCTGTGCAGCTGGAAGCATTCAGAGCTGTTAGTGTTGGTCTGAACGCTCGCCTTGGCAGCACTGTACAGGAGTTTCACACACAAGGTGAACCCCGTCCCTGACCCAAACCATTCCACTACGTCAATGACTCTGTAAAAGGCCTGTTCTGTATCCAGGTACGCCACGGCTCCCCTTGCTATCATACTTCCTGCACTGGCTAACCTTGCTAGTGTGGTGGTCCCCTCCCAGGGGTTCTCTTACCCCTGTCACATGCCCGCTGACTGTCCGCACCCTCTGCATATGCCTCCCCTCACCTGCGTTCAGCTGCCCTCGCCCTTCCCTGTGACCCGGTCTGATCAAAGCAAGGCAGCATAGTCCCACGCAGATATACCATGTGTCCATCAAGTTTCTTTTCCTCTCTCTTTCCTCTTCTGCTTGGCCTTCATCACTGCCTCGCCTGCCCTTTCGACTGAACAAACCCGTCTGCCTCTGCCCGGGTGTTGAAGGAATGTACCTTGTTCTGGAACGTGACCCAGAGCCTGGCTGGGAACAGCATTCCAAAGTTTACCCCGTAGGGCCGATTGTGCCTGATTAAATTCGGCCCTGCATTTGCCAAGTCCGCCCCAATGTCTTGACAGACCCGGATTTTGTATCCTTCCCAGCTACTGTGTTCGTCAGTCTCACCCACCTCAGGATCCTCTCACAATCCAGGTATCAATGTAATTTTGCAATAAATCGTCCTTGGGCTTTGGCCAGAGCGACCAGTGCGTGCTGTCGAACGCCGGGGAATTGGGGAAGTTGTCCCTCCCGACTAGGTTGCCAGCATTTGGGCCATGTAGCCAGTCGGGTCTGTACTCTCGATCCCCTCTGGCAGGCCCATAATTCGAATGTTCTGGCATCAGGGCCTGTTCTCCTGGTCCTGAACTTTCCGCTTCATGCTCCCGTGGGTTGCCACCAACCTTTCGATTTCAGTCTCCAGGGCGACAGTCCTGTCGGTCTGGTCCATCAACGCCGTCTCCAGCTCCTGGATCATTTTTCCTGTGCCTCTACCTTCTTCCCCAGTCCATCGATCGTTGTTTGCCTGGCGACCAACGCCCCTGTAACTGCCACTTTTACCACTACCTGGATTTCCACCTTTATCGCCTCTCTCATAAGGGCCACTTCCTTCATAAGGAATGCCTTCTACCCATCTCCAGGAGGTGGGGGGAGATCTCTGCTCCGATCGTCGTTCTCCCTATCTCCTGGGTGGCTGGGGCCCCCTTGCCTCGTGGGTCTGCCAACTCGTTTCCTTTTCCTTCGCACCGGTTGTCCCTTTGGCCTCTCAAGTTCCCATTTGCTGGCATGCTGGCTCTGTTCCTTCCCTTGTTCGATTGAGGGTGTGATGCTGTTGAATGTGATGCTGTTGAATGTTTGGGGTAGATCCGCGTAAAAGTAACTATTTGGTCACATTCTGGAGGAGAGCCACCTGATGTGCATCTGCTCAGCACATCACTGTCACCGGAAGTCTGTTCTCACCCCTTCTAGGTGAGATCCTGATCACACCATTGGGAGTGGGCCGGGAGAATGGCAAACTGTGCGAATCCCTTTTTGGCCTCTCCTGCTATTCACCCGACGTAATGGGACGGGTGTTGGGTGCAACAAGGTGGTAAAATCACACCCTCTGTCTCTAGGAGAGTGAGTGGGATGACATGCTGCATTTGTCGAAAGTTTGAATTTCTAGGTACTTCAGCGGGGATTACAATACCTCAACTGGATGTAGATTTCTGATGCTGCAGCGACTACAGGAACAGAGAGGATACCTGGGAAAACTGCCCCCTCAGTCTCACATTATTACCGGAGGTCCTAATGTGGGATGTGAAGGACTGCAGTAGGGTGAGCTCCCCCCACCCACCCCAGACAGAGGCGGGGGGAGGACAGCCTTCACAACCAAGCAGATGACAATGGAAGTGGCTAAGGAAGTCTGCACCAGTACTGTGCTTCCTCCGGCCTGGAGACAGAACACCAAGAAGATCTAGGTCTATTATTATTATTATTATTATTAGGAAGGGCAAGCAGCATAGGTTTCAAATGCCAAACCCCACACTCTGGATTTCCCCAACATTCTCCTGCACAACACTCCTACAAACAGATTTTGCCACTCCACACTTTCCTCTATCTTCATTCCGAACCCCTTAACCTATTGCCCTCTCACACCCTTGTCTCAGTCACACCTCACAAATGTTGTCCTTCTCTCCTCTCCACAAAAGCCATGACAAACACTCAACTATTCGTTTTGTAAGGGCAACGTAGAGTCCACACCAAGTTTGGTCAAATCAAACAAAGTTACTTTATTTTACAATTTACTATTATATACAGCTCCAGTTGTTCCCTACTGAGTCTTCTCTCGAGCCAGTGCCTAAACAGGCTGGCTTTTTACATGGTACAACCATACATTGTTAAGAGGTCCCCGCCCCCTTAATGAGGGAGCTCGTATTCTGCAAAGGCCACGGGGACATTAGTTGTCCCTAGCCCATAGGCTTCTTGCGGGTTATAACAATCTGCTTTCGCTCTTTGGAGAAGAGAGCATGTAATCTTGGGCGTCACTATTAGCAACAGGCAATGAATGTCCACCTGGCCCACTGAAGAGAAGGCCTTGTTTAGGATATTGCAGATATCAGCAAAAACTTACCATGAGAACCTGAGCCAATGGCACTGAGACATAACAACAGAGGTGAAAACTCTGCCTCGAGATCCTTTTTTAGGAATTTTGCCACCTTCCAGCTGGATTTTGGTGTCCATCCCCTCTGTGCACTGCAAGGGCATGTGACTGAGAACACAGTTAGCATTGCTGTTGGTGGACTTACTTCTTGTTCCTCCTTAAGAGGTGTGGGGAAGATATCCAAAAGCTGTTCCTCTGCTGTGGTGAAATTTGGCAGCAGGAACGTGTAGCTGAAGATGAGTGAATTGCTAAACAGATGAAGCACCTTCCAACAAGTTAATAATTACCAGTCAAGCAGTAAAAGCATTCTCTCAGAGAAGTGCTTTGAAAGGTAGCTTCACACCTGGCAATGGCTGGAGCTCTTCAGTCTCAGTGAAGAAGCTCTCACCACTGTACACTCACCTTGGTGATTTAAGTCCGGAAACAGTTTCCCTGGCCATTGATGCTAGAATTAGGGTTAAAACAGTACTTAATTAACCATTATATTAAATTAAATGCCTCAGCTAACAGATGCACACCTTCAAACTTGTCCAATGAAACCCAGATGTGCATGGGATGGTTTTGAAATTCTGACCCGCCATTACATTTAGGGGTTTTAACTCCCTGCATACACCGAACCCACCTCCCCTTGCCAGGAAAAACTCCCCTCTTGTGCTACCAAATGATTATTATACTCATCAAGGCTCCTCAGACAGCACCTTCCACACCTATCTTGTTTCGAAGGACAAGGGCAGTAGACACATGGGGAACACCTCCACCTGCAAGTCCTCCTCAAACTACTCACCACTCGGACTGCCGATGGGTCAAATGTGCTGGAATTCCCTCGAACAGCATTGCGGATGCACCTACTCCACATGGACTGCAGCGGTTCAAGAAGGCAACTCACAGCACCTTTATAAGGGCAATTAGGGGATGGGCATAAATGCTGGCCTCGCCAGCAATGCCCACATCCCATAAATGAATGAATAAAAAACAATCCTGAAATAAACTCCTGATATCTTATCCTAAATACTTAAAAGTAAAATCATTTTAAGTACTGGAAAATGCATTTTTTCATAGCTTATAAAAAAAAATTCCTATCTGGTCATGCCAAGTATGTTGGTATGTATTACAGTTACCTTCCTTAATAACCCCCGATTGCCTTCCTCGAAAACCCGAGTTGCACAATTGACATTACAAGAAGTGATTCATGGTTTCCTCTCTACATTTCAAGTAAATATTTCAATTAAATCACCCGAGACATCAGGCACAAATGGCTTATTACTTGGATCACAATATTTAAGCTGTTATCAGAATAGAATGATCATCTACTTGTGAAACCACTCAAACATCTGGTGTGGCTTGTAGCTTTACTTTTTTTTTTCATTGTAAAACTTTTTTGATATTTTATTAATCATAATATTGTATAGACTAATGTTGAATGTAAGAACAAAGGGTATATTTTAAGTGTTACATCAATAAAGTGCCCAATGAATTAAAAGCTTATATAGTACATGCTTAAGGTGTCCAACCATTCATTAAAGAACAGTTTTCTGCCACCACTCCCATTCGCCACTTCAATCTTCTCCAATAGTAGTGTTCTATTCGGTTCACTATTGCCCTTCAGGGAGAAAATCTGCTGTCCTTCCCTTACTGGGTCTGGCCTATATGTGACCCTTGATCCACAGCAATATGGTTGACTCTGTACTGCCCTATTTAACAAGACAGTGTTACACTGTTGGAGATACTAACATTCAAATGTTTACCCATTCAGGTGGACGTGAAGGATTCCACGGCTGCATGGAGAATTTCTTGATTTCCTGAATCTTCCCTGAACTGACACCTCTAAAAATTGTAATAACTTTTTTTTAATTTTGCATGAGTTTACCACATTACTGAACAAAGGAAAATACTTCATCTTTTTTTCTATGCATTACTTTTAAGCAATCCCCAAAGGCATTTATAAATAACTGTTTCCTGAAATCATTAAAATAAAGAACTCTGATAAACAGAATGTGGAAGTGCCCACTAAAAATATATCCGGGATAAAGCTGAACTTTTATCTTTTCTTTTATTAAAGTGTTAGATTTCTACTGCAAAACAAATGGATTCTTTTGGAATATTTGCGGTTAAGTTTGAATTCATAATTATAAAATTTCAATCTATAAACATCAAATTCTTACAGTTTCAAACTCCTCTCTTTAAAATGCTTCAGAGCTGCGGATTCATTTGTTTACCAGAAATCTCATTCTTTAAGGGTTATGCTGAAAGGTTAACATCAATCCCACAGCAGTCGAGTTTGTTTTTGTTAAATGCAAGTTTCACATCCTGTTACCATCACAAAGGGGATGTCAACACAATCTCATCCAATAGCATTTCACAGGGACTGTCAACACTTTGCGACCTGGTCAGTGGACTAGGGGACGTTGATTGATGTGCAGCTGGTCTTCATGACTTCTAGTCCAGTGACTAAAGCAATACAGGCCAGGCCCAGCTCTCTTAACATACTCCAGCAGCAATGGTTCAGAATGCTATCTATTTATTTTGTAGACAGGAACCTTTCCGAAAACATGAGTTCCCATCCACAACATACTGAGTCTGAAATTTCAACCATTAGCACTGTGAGCATACAGGGAGGACAGCAGGATCTGACTACTGCATTAGCACATGATTCACATTAGAGTGGAGAAATGGACAGCATAGGGAAGGGTTAATGGATGGCAGTGAAAAGCATGGGACCAGACTGGGTGACAGCAAAAGGAGGGAGTGTTGATAACAAGGAAAAGGACTGAAGCTGTTCTTGGAGAAAAGAAGGTATGGTGCCACAATGGTTAGTACTTCTGCCTCACAGCTCCAAGGTCCTAGATTCAATTCCGGCCTCGGCTGACTGTGTGGAGTTTTCACTTTCTCCCAGTGCCTGTGTGGGTTTTCTCCAAGTCAGGTTTCCTTCCACAGTCTAAAGATGTGCAGATTAGGTGGACTGGCCAGGTTAAATTGCCCATTAGTGTCCAAAAAGGTTAGGTGGGGTTACTGGGCTATGGGGCATGGACTTAAGTAGGGTGCTCTTTGAAGGGCCGGTGTAGACTCAATGGGCTGAATGGCCTCCTTCTGCAGTGTTGATTCTATGATAAGGAGGGAGAAGTTCAAAATGGTGCTTTATAATTGGGAGATAGGAGCAGAGAGGGGCAAGAACGAGAATGAACTCAGGGGGCAGAGCAGGGGATATGAGTTTGAATAGATAGAGTGGAATACGAGTATCAGCTCAAGTGGATTGGAGAATGCCACGCTGAACTGACGAGAGAGGGGAAGAACAATGCCTGTACAAACCAAATCGGCTCAAACCGAGTGGGCTGAGAGAGGCCATGAAAAGAAGGGAAATTGGATGGCTGGAATGTATCTGTGAAGATTGTCAGGAGGGGACAGAGAGTACCTTGGTGAATGGAGGATGTTAGAGCAGGGTGCAGGAGAGGGCAATTAAAGTTCTGAGTCAGTGACAGTCTGGTTGGACGACCAACGGTATTTCTCTTTTACAGTTAAAAAATTATTCAATTGACACCGTCCGTGTGGAGTTCGCACATTCTCCCTATGTTTGCGTGGGTTTCGCCCCCACAGCCCAAAGATGTGCAGGCTAGGTGGATTGGCCACGCTAAATTGCCCCTTAATTGGAAAAAAAATGAATTGGGTACTCTAAATTTATAAAAAAAGAAAGAAAATTTATTAAATTGCAAAGTGTAACGGTACTTACTTACGAATTTATATAATGTATTATTTTAATGTAAAACTACCAATGCTTTCAATGTGTTCTCCAAGAAATCCCTCAATTCCCTGCCTCTATCATTTGGATTTTATTATTAGCCTGTTACATAGATTACATAGAACATACAGTGCAGAAGGAGGCCATTCGGCCCATCAAGTCTGCACCGACCCACCCAAGCCCCCACTTCCACCCCATCCCCATAACCCAACAACCCCACCTATGTTATGAACCTTGTTTTTAAATTGCTCTAATATTTGAAGAAGAGCTTCATAAATATTTCACTTCAGTTACAAGTTGGTATAATCATGATTTCACATGTCAGGGGCTTTTGTGTGTTATCAGCTTTTTTGAGGCTGTGTCAACCTGTTTGAAGTGGTGGGTCAGTTTTTGCTAATATTCTGGGTTGACAAGGAGTTTGTTGAACATCTTGGCTTTACCATCTGCCACCAGGTGGCGCAGTGGTTAGCACTGCTGCCTCACAGCACCAGGGACCCAGGTTCATTTTCTGCCTTGGGTGACTGTGGAGTTTGCACATTCTCCCTGTGTCTGCGTGGGTTTCCCCCAGGTACTCCAGTTTCCTCCCACAGTCCAAGATGTTCAGGTTAGGTGGATTGTGGTTACAGGGTGGGGGAATTGGGCCTTGGGCTGAGATAGGGTCTTTTGAAGTTTTGGTGCAGACTTGATAGGCCGAATGGCCTCTTTCTGCAGTGTATGGATTCTAGTCCCATGCTCTGCAGCTCAGCAAATATACCAAGTATAAATCCATTTTCCTTTTGAAAGTTACTGTTGAATTGTCTCCACCATCCTACCGGCCACAACATCTAAGATAATAATTCAAATTGTAAATAAAAATCCCCCTGGCCTTTTTTGGACATTTATAAATCTGTGTCCTTGGGTTACCAACCCATTGCCAGTGGAAACTGTTTCTCCCTATCTAAACTAGCAAAACTCTTCATAACTTTGAAAAGTTCTGGTTAAAATGTCGAAAACATCCTCTATAGGAGAACAATCCATGTTGCCACTTGAGGCGAGAGGCAGTGGAAATAGTGATGGCAATTTATGACATACTGTACTATATACAAGCAGAGACTGGTCTGATCTGGTCTTGGCTGAGCCCAGATCCAGGTGGCGGGATGCCTGACGCCCAGGAAGACTGGGTAACCACAACAAAACAACCTCTGAATCACTGATCTCAGGACCAGAATCTGCAATCAGCCAGGGCCGGGGGAATCTCCGAAAGTGACAACAGGGTTACCAAAATGTTCTGTGGTTCTGAACAATTACACTACACTGTCACTAGGACAAATGCAAAAAGGAAGTCATTATCCTGAAGTGATATGAAAAGAAATATTCTGAAAGCTGAACAAAATATGACTGGGAAATTAAAATTGCAGTGACGGAGCAGCTGGAGCGGTCACATCCTAATCTCCGCGCTCGAGTGTTTACTCTCATTCCCATTCCTCGGGGGAAGCCGATTCTCCTCAGCGGGCGACTTCCACTCATCCCTGGCAGGTTAGGTGCAGCATTTCCCCAGGCGGGCAGGGAATGAACCCAGACCCTCACTGACAGATTACACTCAGGCAGGAGCTGAAAGCATCTACATCTTCAAACTGCCAAAAAAAAAGTCAATATTTGCCCATCAGGTCATTGTTTTATTGCCAATTAAGGAATTCTCCTGACTTATTTTAATACAAACTTTTTTTTGACTGTAAAGTCAACGATGGTTTAGAAAGTTGTTGATACCGCAACTGTAACGCGCGGCTCGTAACAAACTATCAATTGCGAGAAGTAAAAGAAGCAAACACAAAACCTGATACAAATAGCTTACCTCGCCTTTGCCAGAGCTCAATCGCACTTGTGTCACAATTGACCAGTGAGGCAGCTTTTGTTCAGACCCCGGCAGGTGCACAGACTTTCATTCTGTGCTCTCGTCTCCTTTGAGATTTGTTGCCGGGATGTTCAGCTCTTTTTATACAATTGGGGGATATGGGCTTTATTTTCTCCCATCAAAATATGAATTGGACTGTTTGATTCACCCCTCGGAGGGAGGTTTGGTTTTCGTGTAGTTGCGAGAAGTGCTCCGCACGGCTGCTTTCGCCTCTCTTTAGCCGCTGCTCTCCAACACTCGGCACAAGTTTGCTGGGAAAGTTTCTTTTCCTGAACTTTCTCCCTCGCCCTGTTGTTTGGCTATCACGTGGCTCCAGGAGACGCCCGACGCTCGCATCGCCCCCCCCCCCCCCCCCCCCCCCCCCCCCCCCCCCCCCATCTGTGAATTATTGTAGCCTTTCTAAGAGAGGGGGACTCTCAGTAAAATAACTACAATTTAGCAGTGTTTGTTTAGTCAATTTCCAGCACTTGGATCATCCCAAGTTATTTGCAAGTCAAGTTAAAATGCATTTTAATAATATTGCCCTCATCCCTCGCCAGTTTGACGGGAGCCCCTGATATATGTTACTCATTTGTTTATGCCGAAATGTTCTTAACTTGATGATGATGAATACTCAAAGTCGTCCAGTGAAAATAAATAATTTACTGAATAAGTAATCAATTAACTTATGATTCTTTAATACTTTTACTAGCTATTAAATAAGGTAAAACTAGATTAAACTATGAATATTTATACTTGTACTCTGAGTTAACTACACCTCTGGTCTCTAGTCACAATACACACCAAGAGGTGGGAAAACAGATTGTTTTTATACCCCCTGTTAGTGTTGCCCTCTAGTGAACATTTAACTGTAATGACTACACATTATCCCCTTATGATTAATTAATAATCTTTATTGTCAGAAGTAAGCTTTCATTGCAATGAAGTTACTGTGAAAAGCCCCGAGTCGCCACATTCCGGCACCTGTTCGGGTACACAGAGGGAGAATTCAGAATGTCGAAATTAGCACAGCATGTCTTTCAGGACTAGTGGAAGGAAACCGGAGCACCCGGGGGAAACCCACGCAGACACAGGGAGAACGTGCAGACCCCACACAGACAGTGACTCAAGCTGCGAATCGAACCTGGGACGTGGAGCTGTGAAGCCACAGTGCTAACCATTGTGATACTGTGCTGCCTTCGTGCTACCGTTTTGCCCCGCTATACAGATACAGAGATCACTACAGCCCCTAAAGCTAGTCAAAAGGGCGCACCGCTCGCAGGCCTCTCTATCTGCCAGGTAAACCTTTATCATGAGAATTTCTGATGTGAAAACGACTGAGACCATCTGAAGTGTTTGACCTACGGTATCAGCAACAAGTGGAAAGACGAAACAAGGCGCAACCACCCACGCCAGGTGAACTCATGTTGTGAAAAATGCCCCAAGTGATTTTGTGTGGTTAAAGTGCAGTTTTCTCCTGTTCTATTGGTACACAACAAAATCTGCACGAAATGCAGATGAGCTGGGGAACTAATTCAATAAAAGGACGATTCTGATGGCTGCTTATTCACAATATTTATAATGTGGAGATACCGGCGTTGGACTGGGATGGGCACAATAAAAGTCTTACAACACCAGGTTAAAGTCCAACAGGTTTCAAATCACTAGCTTTTGGAGCGCAGCAAAGTTACTTCCCAACTTGATGCAAAATCAGGACCGGGAGGTTCTTACTCTGGTTTCAGCACTTCCACTGCATATTTATAAAGCTTCCCACCCACTCTTCTACCTCTATTACCTTCCCAAAACCTGCTGTTTCTCATCATTTGCGGAGTCCTCATCACTCTGGTCCTGATTTTGCAGCAAGTTGGGAAGTAATTTTGGTGCCGCATTTCCGCTGCTCAGTTAATGTCCGCCATCTTTGTATATGTGTGTCTGTGGAACCGACCTCTCCATTCACCTGAGGAAGGAGCAGTGCTCTGAAAGCTCGTGATTCGAAACAAACCAGTTGGACTTTAACTTGGTGTTGTAAGACTTCTTACAATATTTATATGTCTGGCTGTGAACCCAACAGCCATCTTTGAAGCGGCACAGTGGCGCAGTGGTTAGAACTGCTGCCTCACAGCGCCAGTGACTTAGGTTCGATTCCGACCTCAGGGTGACTGGAGTTTTCACATTCTCGCCCTGTCTGTGTGGGTTTCCTCTGGGTGCTCTGGTTTCCTCTCACAGTCCAAGGTGTACAGATTAGGTTGATTGGTCACACTAAATTTCTCCCAAGTGCCCAAAGGTTGGGTGGGGTTGTGGGAGAGTAGGCCTGGGTGGGTCGGTGCCTCGATGGGCCAAATGGCCTCCTCCTGAACTGTAGGGATTCTATAATTCGAGGTGTGATTAAACCTCTTTAAATAATATGGGCCGAATTATGAGACATTGTTATCTCTGCCTATTTATTTGGTGTTATGCTCATTAATTTAAAACAAATATTGTCTGAGGGAATGGAAATTATTCAGCCCATAAGACTGTAGGGGCATTAAAAGACCATTCAGTAAATCTATCATGTAGGTCCTGTTTTAGGCCACATTTAAACATTTTTTCCAAGCTCCATTTCACTTATTTAATGAGTAAATTGCTCCAGTTTCCCTATAAAGCATACCCAACTGAATCCATGATCTTTATTTCAGCTGGTGGTCCAACCCATAAACTGAGTAAGGTTTCTGCCATAAACCACATATTCTGTGTCTAATTGTAGACCCTATCCAGCCATGTGTAATTTCCCTTTCACAAATCAAGCAAAGCTTCATGGTACTGCAATCTACTTCTAATATTTCAAAAACAATTTTTGCACAAAAATGAATGAACACAATCATTTGCATGAAGCACCATAAAGTGAGAATTAAGTGCTAAAGATTGAGTTGTCAGATCATTTTTTTGACCTTTTCCCCAATTAACAGGCGAATGTTTTAGTGGAAAAAGGTGCAGTAGTGTGGGGGAAGAGTTTGTTCAACTGGTGGATGGATTCGTGGACCAGGAGTAGCTTTAGGCGAAAGGAGCTGTTACAGCGAGAAACTTTTCCTGCGACACAGGGCAAGATGGCGGCGGATAATGGACTGGCCCTACCTGGTCAATGGTTTATGGTGGACTTCTTGAATGAGAAGTTCACCCAGCAGAGAGAGGAATCTCTGGAGGACCTGGCGAAGACGGTGGGTCCTATTAAGGCGGGGATCCACCATGTGGAGGTGAGGTTGGAGTCTCAAAGCCAGGAGTAAGCATAAGTGGGAGGAAGAGTTGGGAGGGAGGTGGAGGCTGGGGTTTGGGAGGAGGCTCTGAAGAGAGTGAACACATCCTCGTCGTGCGCTAAGCTTAGCCTTGTTCAGTTCAAGGTGGTTCACAGGGCACTGTAGCCAGGATGAGCAGTTTTTTGAAGGGATAGAGGATAGGTGTGGGTGGGCCCGCAAATCATGTCCACATGTTTTGGGCATTTCCGAAGCTTGGAGGATTCTGGCAGGGGTTTGCTGACGTTATGTCGGAGGCCTTGAAAGTAAAGGTGGTCCCGAGCTCAGAAGTGGCGATCTTTGGAGTGCCAAAAGACCCAGACGTCCAGGGAGCAAGAGAGACCGATGTCTTGGCCTCTGCCTCCCTGGTAGCCCGGAGACGGATCTTATTGGAATGGATAAAAGGCAAAGAATTGCTGCAGTTAAACAAGTTCAGAAGTTGAAAAAAATGGCTGGTGCTAGGAAGCAGTGCTGCAGCTTGAAAATTAAAAGAAAAATAGAAAAGTCCAAGATACACTGTACCTTCATTGATACATTTGTTGCAAAATTCACTGCCAAGGGAAGCTAACTACATTCAAGCTCCAACCTGTGGGGGGGGGGGGGGGGGGGGGGGGGGGGTAAAAAGATTACTACACAGTATTAAAGTGGCATTATCCTTAAGGTTCAAGGTGACAATGCACTTAAGGCAGCAACCACAAGAAGAAACAAACGGCTCTAGGGAGGAAAATTGGAGAAGACACCAGATAGAGGGCTACACTCAAAAAAAAAAGAACATAAGCAATAAAGCACTCAAGGAAAAGGCAACGGGGCACATCAGAGGAGGCAATGGAAGACTGCAGAAGGGCAATGAAAGACCCCAGAAGGAGGGCAATGAAACATCCCTGAAGGAGGACAATGGAAGACCCCAGAAGGGCAATGAAAGACCTAGAAAGAGGGCAATGAGTGACCCCCAGAAGGAGGGCACTGAAAAACCCTAGAAGGACAGCGAGAGAAATGCAGAATGGAAACAAGTCAACACTGACCAACAGTGGAGCCAAAAGGATTTGGCTGAAGTTAAGACAAGTAGAAATGAGGGTTCTATTTGTGAAATGTACATGATGCTGAATTGAAATGCTGGAAAGAGAAGAAACATTATCTCACGACCCAAGTACCAGAAACAGAGAACCACGACCAGTCCTACACGTGCCAGACCAAGATTGTGAAAGAACAGTCAAGGCATAAGACTTTGTTGTATAGTGATGATATGTGCCTGCATACATTATAAAGTAAGGTGCTCGGCAGAGAAAGGATCAACGTGGGACTGGAGAATAGCACCACTCACATGGACAGTGAACAGTCCAGGACAGAACTCGGCAACAGCAAGCCTGCATGAACAGCTCCATGCAAGGCCACATCTGGAACTATGCATAGTTAAGGCCTACCTATAAAAGTGTTTTTTTTAATATACTATTTTTATTAGAGCTTTTCCATTTGTACAAATAACACAACAAACCCTCAAAACTGGTACAATACAGAATAGAAGTTTCTGCGTACATGAATGCAGAAAAAGACAGGACAACATCAACACAGTTGGTTCAGCTTAATTATTAAACTTTGTGCCTCCGTTTACACAGGTTAAAAACAGCGAACAGATAAGCCGGAGAATGGGGAAGAAAGGATAAAGTCTTGAAAACCTGGTAAACTGATGCACACCTTCACATGTAGCCAATGAAAATACAGGATAAAATTTTCATGCCACGTTTGGATACTCCACTATCCACCATAACATACCTCCTCCAACCTCAGTTATACCAGAGGCACCAAGGACACATTATAACGTCTTTCTCTTGGATATGAGACCTGCCTGTACCTTTGCAGAAGACAGTCAAGAATTCTATAACTCCAAAACAAAGAAAACGGAATATATTAGTTCGAAGGGGGTACTTCACATTCAACAACAAGACGCAACAAATCCCCAAATCTAGCACAGTACAGAATGATCATTATTCCACATAAACAGAAGACCAGCAAATAGTCATACAATTGGTTCAGATTGTCAATAATTATAATCGTGAATGGTATCTCCTTACATATGGAAAAAGAAAGGGTAAAAGGATGCCAAAAACAGCAGGTTATTCAGGAGATCATAATAAAGCCATGAGCACATGGCACCATAGTGCACGCCCTCCTCCACAGGACAAGCAAGTCAGAGCTACACAATATATGGGATCCCTCTAGGGGTAAAATACAACTAATCAGGACCTAACTCAACATCCAAGACCTCCAAGCAATGAAAGGATTCTCCAGTAAAAGCAGAGCAACAGGATACCGCCATCAATACAAGACGTCGCTTGGCAATGTACACTCTCGTATACAGGAGTCAGGAAGTCAAAGATTCTTACACCATGCCAAGACTCGCAATGCAACAGATCTCACTCCTCTCCAGCCAAATCAGAGCAGGTACTGTTCAGACCCCACCAGCAGCTGAAAACTTATACCATTTTCCAGCAAGGAAACTTAACTGACAAGGAGGAGAAGAATCGTCAGGACATCCAACAGCGAGATATCTCGGAGGGAGATGCAACTCTCTTCCTCCCTACAAGATAAGGGAAAGCCTTTATAATTAGATACAACAAATCAGAACCTGTGTCAGTGCCTCCCCCATCCAGATAAAGAAAGATAGCCCCAGAAAGAGCGGAACACCAGGATTGGCCTGAAGGATTCTTACATCATGGCAAGACTCACAACACAAGAAACCTCACTCCTCTCCAGACGAATCAGAGGCACCGTTCAGGCCCCACCAACACTGGGTACTCCACCATTGTTGCTAATTGTGCTTTTACTTAATTGCTCTGTTTAATAACCTTTACTCTAGAGTCGCCAGGTATCTTTCTGATACCACCATGAGGTTCAAAGCCAAGTGCTGATCAATAACTCAATACACCAGTTAGTAAGTTTCAAATCAAAACACATTTATTATACACAGTCAATCACTACTCATGCATAAAACTCTACTTACTAGACTATCTCTAACACTAAAAGGCCTATACTTAGCTTTGGAAATGGCCCACCAGGTCAGGGGAACAATGGCCTTTCGTTCGATTCTGAGGCTGCAGGCTTCAAGCTGGTATGGACTAGTAGCTAGGAGCGCCTATCTCGTAGCGTGCATTGACTGGAGACTTACTTAGTTGGTGCAGCTGCTAGGCAGGTCTCTCGTTGTTGAGAGTCACGATCAAGAGTTGTTTCGAGCTGCTGAGAGACCCTGCCCAGAAGGATGAATTGAACTTGGGGACTCTGTTTTATAGTCCCCAGGGGTTTTGCACTCTTTTGGGCGGACCTGGACCTGGTCCCAATCAATTGGATCAAGTCCCAATCATTTGGATTGATTTCTCCAATA
The DNA here is from genome assembly GCF_902713615.1 of Scyliorhinus canicula. Taxonomy (NCBI): domain Eukaryota; kingdom Metazoa; phylum Chordata; class Chondrichthyes; order Carcharhiniformes; family Scyliorhinidae; genus Scyliorhinus; species Scyliorhinus canicula. Next base: position 85,061,650 of record NC_052159.1, on the reverse strand, counting down.
CTGGAGCTTTTCCTGATCGCTGGGCGGTTCCTGTGTGTCCATTGGCCTTCCTTTGTCCTGGCTCCTGCTGGCGCCGAGGAGTCTGTCTTGGTCCGATCGCTTCAATGTATCTTATTGTTCCTGGGGATTGCTCATTAATATGTAGATGGTTGCTGGTTTCGGTTCTGTCTGGGTCTTTGCAAGTCTTAATACACAGGAAACCTTGCACCTGCTTGTTTCCCTGTGCCTGACCATTTTTCCCTGTACTCTTTGCGGGCCTCCATTGTGAAATCGGGAAGTGGCCAACCCAGGTGGCTACGCCATCCACCAAAGAAACCCCACAAACAAGGAGAAGAAGAATCCTCAAGACACCAGCAACAGGATGTCTTGGGAAAAAATGCAATTCTCCACCTCCTGACAGGATAAGGGATGCCCCCTAGAGCCAAATCAGAGTCTGTATCAGCACTTCACCTCCCCAAATAAAGAGGGGAAACCCCAGAGAGTGGACCATCAGGATTAACCAATAGACATCTGACATATATACTTTCGCAGAAAAGGTACAAGGAACAGAAAAGCATCACCTCATTAGAAACAGGACACAGCCACTCCCCACGCCCCCTGCCCCAAGGGAGCCCAAGTCACAAGGAGGACAATCTGGAAGTCCGTAAATAAGATCACTTGGAGGAGGATGACTTAATCCTCTCACCAGCCTAATTTCCACTGAAAAAAAGACTCTAACAATGCTGAACCGAAGCACTCAAACTCACATTCAGCCCCATAGTCATCAGGACACTACAGCCCCTTGCACCTCAGCCATGTCGTCATCCTGAAGCCTCAGCCCTGGCAGGTGGTGAAGACGCCTCGCATCCAGCCAGCTCCAACCCTTCTCGGTGAACATCAAGGACAAGACAAAGTAAGACCAGTGGGTATGGTTCTCCGACCCATCCCAGGGTTCGGAAACCCGATACGATGTGCTTCATGGAACTCGAAACACCCAACCTTCAAATGGAGATTGTGAAAGCATGGCAGCCAGCTCTTAAATTTGGCCGATAATTCACCATCAGCTCCCCTCGGGAGTCCAGGCGTATGAACACTCCTTCCCCGGCCCCATTTCCCCAAATCAACCAGGATGTTTGACATACCATGCAGCGGGAATTCCAAGGATTGAAGGTGAGCTCCACCTAGGAACCTGGACTGACAGGATTCTCTTCTCCGCTCCAACCATTTTCTTTATGATATCTCGCAATTCATCGATGTGAGCAGTGATAATCTGTGTTGGGGAACCGAGACGGTTGTCCACAACTTCACTCAGAATGGCAGCCATCATCTCGATGCCAACCCGCCAGTGAAACCGTTGTTGTGAGATGTGTCCCACCCTCCCATATCCGACTGCCTCAATCAGCCAAGGATTTCCTTGACTTAATTCGGCTCCCATCGGCGAGATCTTTTGGTTCTGCTGGCAGCACATACCCACCCATGAGTTTTCCAGAGGGGTGGGTGGCTTCAATGGGAAATCCCATTGAGAACGGGGGTGTTGAGAATCCCACTGCCCAGGAATGGCACGCCGCCAAGAAACACATGGCTGGGAGGCCGGATAATCCCTCCCATTGTCTCGGAGACTGGATCCCTGTCATACTGAGTGGACATAGAGGGATGGATCATTCATAGACACATGGACCACTTAAGGAGTAGCGGGATTCTCCAGCAGTCAGTGTTGCCATCAAGAAATGTTTTCAAAACCAGAAGCACCTGATTGAACTGTTATAGACATAGGGCGGGATTCTTTGATCCTGAGGCTAAATGCTGACGCCGTCGTAAACACCGTCGGGAAACGACGGCGTCAACATGGCCTCAGGAGCAGCAATTCTGACCCTTACAGGGGGCCAGCACGGCACTGGAGCCACCAAGACCGCTCCAGCTGCCAATACCGGCACCAGATGGTCGCTGCGGGTCTGCGCATGCGCAGTGGGACCGGCGCGATTTCCGCGCATGCGTGGTGTCTCCCTTCTCCGCGCCGGCCCCAACGCAACATGGCGTAGGGCTACAGGGGCCAGCGCGGAACAAAGGAGGCCCCCAGCCAGAGAGGCCACAGCGGAGGCCCAACCCTGGGGTCGGACCCTCCACCCCACCCCCCTCCCCAGGCAGCCCCCAGATCCTTCCATGCTGAGGTTCCGCTGGGTAAGACCAGGTTAGAACGGCGCCGGCGGGACTCGGGTTTTTTTCCACGGCCTATCTCGGGCGGGGAATCGCTCGGGGAGGGGGGGGGCACGTAGAGCGGCCCCCTACCGGCGCGCGCCATTCGCGTTGCGCCAATGGAGCCGAATCTCCGCTCTCCGGAGAATCACATGCTGCCACCGGGACGGCGTGGCGCGATTCACGCCAGTCACGGCGATTCTCCGGCCCGACCCCGGGATGAGAGAATCCCGCTCATAATTTATATATCCATGGAAGCAAGTGGTAATGAACCTCCTGTGCCAGAAGAGGTACTCGGTATCCAGACTCCTATTAGGGTTGACCCTGCGGGGAGATCTCAGAATAACGCCACTTGGCAATAAACAAATAAACTCTCAAACACTTAATTTATTATTGTCCAACTCATGTATATCCTGTTTAGTTAGAATTTAGGTCTAAGTAACTTTGTTATTGAAGATTATACAAAGGAGTTAAAGGGAGAGGGATGTGATGATTTGTTGGGATTGTCCTTTAAGGGCCACACAGCAGATTACGTGTCACCTGGCTTGGGGGACCAATTGGGATGCAGAGTGGGTAATCATCCCAGGGGCTGGTGTCCTCTCTTGGGCAGAGGACATGTAGGGGGTTAGGTGCAGCTGTGCGTCTCCTGATCTTATTAATAAATGCTGTTATTTTTCTCATGAAGTTTATGAAAGTGCATTATTGCAGATACATTCATGATTGCCCTGCTCTCACATGCCATCGATCCCCTGTGCAGAGTGCGACATAAGGATTTCTGTGCCTTGTAAAAGCCCACAAGAGATCTGCAGACAGGTGTAAGCATAATGAACATCGAGTGCTATTCTCTTGCCGCTGTCTGCAAAATCAGGGCCCATTTATTGGCCACGCATTTCAGACGGCAAGAGTTTGATAAATTCATATAACTATTGGCTGGCATTTCTTCTATGGAAGAATTTTAACCAGTAGACAAATGTGAGTGCTGAGATGGAGGAAGTTCTGACGTTCTGATGTGAGCAGCCATCGACAAGTTGCTTGCCTGTGTGCATGCCACAACATTTCTCCCTCTTATCCAGAGCAATTACAGATTCAATAATAATTGAAATAGTGCTCTAAGTCTCCTGCACAATTCCTATGTTTTCACGTTGTGCACTGCTCCTCCATATTTAAATAATGGCCATAGAATTTCACTAGGGAGCCAAGATTTGGTGAAGCTTTGAAGGGCAATTTCATTGTAATCTTTGTGTTGGAATGAGTTCTTCATTTTATCGCTTTCTAGATATATTGGAGAACGAGAAACGGGAAAAGCAGGAGGGAAGAAGCTTCGAGATCTGAAAGCACACGGTGGCACAGTGGTTAGCACAGTTGCTTCACAGCTCCAGGGTCCCAGGTTTGATTCCCGGCTTGGGTCACTGTATGTGCAGAGTCTGCACATTCTCCCCGTGTCTGTGAGGGTTTCTTCCAGGTGCTCCGGTTTCGTCCCACAATCCAAAGATGTGCAGGTTAGGTGGATTGGCCATGCTAAATTGCCCTCAGTGTCCAAAAAGGTTAGGTGAGGTTACTGGGCTAGAGGGATAGGGTGGAGGTGTGGGTTTGAGTAGGGTGCTTTCTCCAAGGGCTGGTGCAGACACAATGGGCTGAATGGCCTCCTTCTGCACTGTAAATTTTATGATTCTATGATAAGAGGATATCATTAAGAGGCTGGCTGTACCTCAGCTATATCTCAAATGAGCAGTGCCTCAGATAATGGTTCCGGAGGCAAGAGGCAGTCGCTGTTGTGTTTTTCTGTTTGAAGCAGAGTGGCAGATGCAGTCAGTTGATAGTACAGAAGTACCTATGGTAGAGAAAATAACCATTTACCTCAGCTTTAATGCACATGGGTTTCCACCAAGCAAAAGTTAATTATCTGTCTGTAATCAGCCAACTTGTTGTATACTCTGAAAAAGGGAGGTTACTAATGCTCCTATCTTTGGCCTTGACCTGCAACATTTATCACTTTTGACATGGTGGATCATACCATTCTTATGCTCAGCACCAACGATTAAGATGAACTGAAGCATGATCTTATCCACGCAATATTTGGTAAAGTACTATTGCCCAAGGTCAAACAGGACATCTTATATTGTATATTTTCACTACATGATCATTCTGCAACGGAGCAGTAGAATGAAGTACAATAAGGTACTCGTAGAAAAATAACCCGCACAGGAAGGACACTGCAAGATACAAATTTCCACCAATTTTCATTGAATGCAATTGTTAATAATATCCATTACAGTATTTCTGCAAATATGCTAAGGGTTGTGCACAGATGTTGGGATATTTTCCATTCTATTCTGCTTCTGTATGCCTCTTCGCCCTCATCCGTTTTCAGGCTCTACTCTGTAAATCAGGCAAACATTGTTTCCACCATTTTTAATGCTTGAATGATGGGTATCAGGGCTTGTCCCTGGCATCCAATAGTTGGTAGAAATGGACAAGAGATTCTTGCAGCCATGGGTTGTGAAAGTGCACAGGAGGAATGCCACGCACAACATCATAATTAGCCCAAAGTTTGTGAGGGGAAGCGCAAGGAATGATATTTACCAGGCTTCTAAGGCTTAACACATCAGAGTTCTGCCTGTTTTCCTGTCAAACTCCCCAGCATTGGCTGGGAGCCTACTTCCCACATGATAAAGAACCTACCACCAGAGCTTTGGCAGGAACCAGAGCAATTGTTTTTTCTGTGAAACGGTGATCATGGAGAAAACATTTCGGGGGGGGGGGGGGGGGGGGGGGGGGGTAAAGTTTCTGCTTTGGAAGTAATTTGTGAACCCAACACAAATTCCATTGTTTTGAAAAGTGTTTTTTCCCCCGAGTTTCCACAAACCTATTTTCATATCACTGATCAGAAAATTTGTCATTGTTATGATCTCTGTCAAGACTGATCATTTAAAAAAAATAATTCAAATCCCCAGTTATTGACAGGAAAGACCAAGCAACAAGATTCCATGTTTGAATGGAAAAGCATTTACAGACGAGCACTATCAATTTAGCACTATAATCTCACAAGCACTAATATTTCAAACCTGATTCCTAAACAGAAAACTCCCTTTTCTACTTTGAGTTTCAACCTGTGTAGCCCATTTTACATTGCAGGCTCTTGTTTTCCTGAAACTACCAAGCTGTGTCACTATTCTCTGAAATTCACTCCAGTACTCCTTATTATCTCAATTACTTTCTGAGGTTAGAGGGTTCTTGGGGATTTTCCTTTTAGCATCTGACTAGGCAAATCCTCCAGTCATATTTCATCACTTCACGAATTTGGATTTACCAGCCTGAACATGGCCTCACTCACACCCTTGTAAAATGACTCCAAATCAGAAACACCCCTAGTTGCTGATGACCCTCTGCTTCTTGTCCTGGCTGCTGGCAGATTCACTCTCTGCTTTCTCCCGGCTCAGACTGGCAAATAAAGCGCGATATACTAAACAAAGGGATCTTCCCCTCTCAACTTATCTCCATGGCAATGTGACATATGTGCCCGTCTTCATATAGACGGGCAAATTATTTATCTTTCACATTAAACCCAGGGTGGCATGGTGGCACAGTGGTTAGCACTGCTGCTTACGGTGCTGAGGACCCGGGTTCAATCCCGGCACCGGGTCACTGCCCGTGTGCAGTTTGCACTTTCTCCTTGTGTCTGCGTGGGTTTCCTCTGGGTGTTCTGGTTTCCTCTCACAGTCCAAAGATGTGCAGGTTAGGTGGATTCGCCATGCTAAATTCCCCATAGTGCCCAAAACATCAGGTCGGGTTACAGGGATAGGGTAGAGACCTGGGTTTAAGTTGGGTGCTCTTTCTAAGGGCTGGTGCAGACTCGATGAGCCGAATGGCCTCCTTCTGTACTGTTTATTCTCTAATTCTATGATTCTTATCCAAGGGAATAATTTGAACCACCTGATTTACGTCTTAACTTTAAAACTTCTCTTGGAGAAGCCTGCAGGCAGCCCGTCTCCTCAAGAGATATTCAGGTAGGCCACTATAATCCTAGGAGTGAAGATCTCTCACCTCCATCCCTGCCACACAATAGGATTTCACCTTTGATCTGGAACTGCAACAGGCCTACCTGATCAGTTATCCAGATCACACTTTCTTTCATCTATATGGCATTTAAAAATCACAATACCCCAAACCAATCTTATAAACTGAAAGTTACAATCCTAAAACATACTCACCATCAAACAAGGCAGTTGCAACATCATGTCCTATCACTATCAGACAGCAAATGCATTCTAATATGCAACTTTTCTTTAAAAATTCATCGAGAATGTTAACTTTGTGAAGTTTGATTAACATTGCTGAAACTGGGTTTACTAACAAAGAAATAAGCAGTTTATACACAGATTCAATCCGTTACCTTTGAGTGCTGATTTTGAATGACTGAAAATTACTTCAAAAAATACTTAAGTTATTTGGTACGGTAATCAGTTCATCAGTAAATTTTAAAAATCCATTCAAAACCTTTTAGTGTCCTTCTATTCATAAGATCCAGCTGATTTGTTTTGGAGTTCCCTCAAAGGTTTGCAAACAAGTGCAATGAGCAGAAACTCAAAGATGATTAATTCACCCAGTTTTGTCATCAGGGTCTGTTTCCAGCACATTTAAAAAAAAAACTAGCACAAAAGATTGAGGAAAGTAATTTTGCATTGACTGCAATTTGCAATTAAAATTCTGTGACCTTTTGCACTGGCTTTGGCAATTACAGCAGGAATTGTGCAAAGAAAAATGTGTAATGGAAGTTCCAGGTCCGAATGACTCAAATGGTGTATTGTTGAATGGTATTATGAATTGTTGTGTGTGACACAATTTAGAGATAAAGTAATTCAGAAACTGGAGGAACAATGAAACAATGAAGAAGGAACATTGCTTGTGTTACAGAGTTCGCCAGTGTCCTTCATCCGTGAAGCCAGATGACCATTATTATATCTGCAACACTGTACATTTCTTTGTGAGGTGGAATACTTTCATTGTATCCATTTACAAATGGGATGTAATGTCAAGGAAATATCAACATGGTATGTATGCTAAATTACCTTGGAGCACCTGTAAGGGCAATTTTGCTAATGTAACTGATTGCCCTTAGTGTCCAGAAAGGTTAAGTGGGTTATGGGGATAGGGTAGAGGCGTGGGCTTGAGTAGGGGTGCTCTTTCCAAGAGCCGGTGCAGACTTGATGGGCTGAATGGCCTCCTTCTGCCCTGTAAATTCTCTGAGCTATGATCTATCAGACATGGCAGGAAAGACGGATCAAGGATGCAGACAATCAGTGGAAGTGAATTTATGCACCTACCACTAGTTATTACTGATATCACTCTCACTTAATTTTCCTTGTTTTCGAGTGAGATTTGCAACATTATTTTTTCTCTTTAAACTGGGGAAGTCTGTCAAACACAGAACTCAGAATTTGCAATTTACTATTACTTATCTAATTAATTCGCAAGATGAACCCTTTGATAAATAAGTCTTCAATGAGTCTTTCGTTTATTTCTGATAAGTTTAGTTAGTAAATAAATAGCCGCAAGGCAGGACATATCAGTCCTGTGGAGTGCACACTATGCTCCGTGTAGGAACTCCAGAATGTTTTTCATGTCCTGGACAAATACATGTGTAGGAAGTAACATCAGCTGCAGCAGCTCGAGTCCTAGGGGTCGGAACTTGAGCAGTTGCTGGTGTCATTGCAGTGCTTCAGTGAGTCTGAGAGAGGCCTGGAAAGCACATTTCTAGAGGAGGTGATTGCCGCTTACAGGGGTGTAGATGGAGAGAGAAAAGGTGACTGCCAGCAGTAGGCCAGCGGTTCCCTGAGTGCATCTCACTCTCCAACTGGTATTCACTTCCGAAACTGATGGTTCACCAGGAAAGGTCGAGAGGACATTTGAATGAGCTGCTGCTGAAACTCACATTCATGCCTTTGTTACATAGAACATAGAAAAATACAGTTAAGAACAGGCCCTTCGGCCCACGATGTTGTGTCGAACTTTTGTCCGAGATTAAGAACAAATTAATCTACACTCCATCGTTCTACCATAATCCAGGTACCTATCCAATAGCCGCTTGAGGTCCATAATGTTTCCGACTCAACTACGTCCACAGGCAGTGCATTCCATGCCCCCACTACTCTCTGGGTAAAGAACCTACCTCTGACATCCCCTCTATATCTTCCACCATTCACCTTGTCTTTCCAGATGCTCTGAAATCCTATCCCTCAGTACCCTTTCCATTACTTTGCCTACCACCGAAGTAAGACTAACTGGCTTATAATTCCCAGGGTTATCCCTATTCCCTTTTTTTAACAGGGGCACGACATTCACCACTCTCCAATCCCCTGGTACCACCTCTGTTGACAGTGAGGATGAAAAGATCATTGCCAACGGCTCTGCAATTTCATCTCTTGCTTTCCATAGAAACCTTGGATATATCCCATCAGGCCCGGGGGACTTGTCTATCCTCAAGTTTTTCAAAATGCCCAATACATCTTCCTTCCTAACAAATATCTCCTCGAGCTTACCAGTCTGTTTCACACTGTCCTCTCCAACAATATGGCCCCTCTCATTTGTAAATACTGAAGAAAAGTACTCGTTCAAGACCTCTCCTATCTCTTCTGACTCAATACACAATCTCCCACTACTGTCCTTGATCAGACCCACCCTCGCTCTAGTCATTCTCATATTTCTCACATATGTGTAAAAGGCCTTGGGGTTTTCCTTGATTCTACCCGGCAAAGATTTTTCATGCCCTCTCTTAGCTCTCCTAATCCCTTTCTTCAGTTCCCTCTTGGCTATCTTGTATCCCTCAAGCGCCCTGCCTGAACCTTGTTTCCTCAGCCTTACATAAGTATCCTTCTTCCTCTTAACAAGACATTCAACCTCTCTTGTCAACCATGGTTCCCTCACTCGACCATCTCTTCCCTGCCTGACAGGGACATACATATCAAGGAAACATAGTATCTGTTCCTTGAACAAGTTCACATTTCAATTGTGTCCTTCCCTGACAGCCTATGTTCCCAACTTATGCACTTCAGTTCTTGTCTGACAGCATTGTATTTACCCTTCCCCCAATTATAAACCTTGCCCTGTTGCTCGCACCTATCCTTCTCCATTACGAAAGTGAAAGTCACAGAATTGTGATCACTATGTCCAAACTGCTTCCCCACTAACAAATCTATCACTTGCCCTTGTTCATTACCAAGTACCAAATCCAATATGGCCTCCCCTCTGATCAGACAATCTACATACTGTGTTAGAAAAGCTTCCTGGACACACTGCACAAACACCACCCCATCCAAACTATTTGACCTAAAGAGTTTCCACTCAATATTTGGGAAGTCACCCATGGCTACTACCCTGTGACTTCTGCACCTTTCCAAAATCTGTTTTCCAATCTGTTCCTCCACATCTCTGCTGCTATTGGGGGGCCTATAGAAAACTCCCAACAAGGTGACTGCTCCTTTCCTATTTCTGACTTCAACCCATACTACCTCAGTAGGCAAATCCTCCGAGAACTGCCTTCCTGCAGCTGTTATACTATCTCTAATTAATAATGCAACCCCCCACCTCTTTTACCACCCTCCCTAATCTTATTGAAACATCCATAACCAGGAACCTCCAACAAACATTTTTGCCCCTCTTCTATCCAAGTTTCCGTTATGGCCACCACATCGTAGTCCCAAGAACCGATCCATGCCTTAAGTTCACCCACATTATTCCTGATGCTTCTTGACTCTACGTCGTTGGTACCAATGTGCATCACAACTTCTGGCTGCTCACCCTCCCCCTTAAGGATCCTGAAGACACGATCCGAGACATCCCTGGCCCTGGCACCCGGGAGACAACATACCTTCCAGGAGTCTCGCTTGCGACCACAGAATCTCCTACCTATTCCCCTAACCATTGAGTCTCCTATCACTATTGCTTTTCTATTCACCCCCTTCCCTTCTGAGCCCCAGACCCAGACTCAGTGCCAGAGACCTGGCCGCTAGGGCCGTCCCTCGGTAGGTCATCACCCCAACAGCGTCCAAAATGGTATACTTGTTTTGAAGGGGAACGGCCACGAGGGATCCCTGCATTATCTGCCCGTTCGTTTTCTTTCCCCTGACTGTAACCCAGCTACTCTTGTCATGTACCTTGGGTGTGGCTACCTCTAGTCTTGACTATTTTGGTGCAACCCTGGCTGGCCTCCCACATCCCGCCTTCTGCGACACAAACTTGACGAAATCCAAACTCTGCTGTCAATGTCTTAACTTGACCTAGTTCTGTTCACCTCCCACCCCTGTGCTTTGCCATTGGTGGCCTCAGATTCAGTTACCTGGGCCCTAAACTCTGGGATTCCCTCGCTACACCTCTCTGTTTCACTATTTGCTTTCCTCCTATAAAACCTAACTCTTTGACCAAGCTCTTGCTCATTTAACCCAATATCTCCTTACGCAGCTCAGTGTCCCAATCTGTTCTATGAAGCTCTAGTGAAGTGAGTTGGACCAGGGGCTGGTTTAGCTCACTGAACTAAATCGCTGGCTTTTAAAGCAGACCAAGCAGGCCAGCAGCACGGTTCAATTCCCGTACCAGCCTCCCCGGACAGGCGCCGGAATGTGGCGACTAGGGGCTTTTCAAAGTAACTTCATTGAAGCCTACTCGTGACAATAAGCGATTTTCATTTCATTTCATTTCCTTTTCAGACACAATATATAAGTGATAGTATGAGATCTAGACCGCAGTTAGTGAGCAACTGTTCCCTTTGGCAGAGGGCTCAAGATCCAGAGGACATCGATTTTAATGTGATAAACAAAATAGTCAAAGGTGACCCAAAAAGTATTTTTCACGTAGCGGGCAGTTATGATCTGGAATGCACTGTTTGAGAATGTGGTGGATGCAGATTCAGTTGTAGCTTTCGAAAGGAAATTGGATAAACATCTGAAGAAAAAAAATGCTGGTTCTCGTTGGGGTGGAGGTCAGCTTCTCCACCCTGTGCCTCAGCATGGCCGGGGGTGGGGTGGGGGGGGTTTGCTGGACCAGCCAGGTGACGTTCTGGCTGAGGGTGGGGGGGGGGGGGGGGCGAATGAGGGGGTTCTACGATTTTTGGGGATGTTCATCATGCACTTTTAGGAGTTGGTTACCGTTGACTGCTGAGGGAGGGGGCGGTTTTGGGGTTGCTTTGTGTTGTAAAATTGTTGAAAATTTGCTGAATAAATATACTTTCAAAAGACATGTTTCAATAAGATCGCCTCTCAGTATTCTCAACCCCAGTGGATACAGGCCCAACCATCCTACCGTCCAAACTTTCCTCATAAGATAACCACCCCCATCCCAGATATCAGTTGTATTCAACTGCTGCCCGACCTGTCTTTCCAGGTGGACATAAAAAATCCCATGGCTCTATTGAAAAAAAGTAGGGGAGCTCTCCCAAATATAAAAGCAAAATTATGCAGATGCTGGAAATCTGAAATAAAAACAGAAAGTGATGGATACACTGAGCAGGTCTGGCAGCATCTCTGGAGAGATAAACAGACTGAAAATTTAAAGTCTAACCTGACTTCTCGTCAGAACTTACGGGAGTTCTCCCCACTGTTCTGGCCAATATTTATCCTACGACCAACATTCCTAAAACAGAGTATCTAGTCATTTGTCTCATTGCTCCTTGCTTTGTGCAAAAACGTCACTGTGTTCCCAGACATTTGTAGGTTAATCACTGATTTGACACAGTTTTCATGGAACAGTATGTGTACTTCTCTCACCCACTTCCTGTCAACTCACCTGATGAAGGAGCTATGCTTCGAAAGTAAAACTTCTTACTGTGACTTCCTGTGAAAGATTGGAGTGTTCTGTTTGGCACACGGCGGAATGCTGAGGGATGGCAGACGGACTGAGAGAGAGCATACAGGCTCGCAAATGCACCTTAGGTTGCCTGGTGGAAGAGGTCCCGAGGAGGAGTGATATCTTGTGCCCACAGTGGGAGAAGAAAACAAATCTCAACACCTGTGCCTTCCTGTTCCCTTCTCCTGTGGCAGCTGGTACTGCTCTGCCTGGCCTCATGTCCCTCTCCCATTCCCCAAGCAGACCAAGAGGAATTCCTTGCAATATGCCTGTGACCAACCCATTCACTTTCTCCTGGTGATTGCAAAACGTGTCACATATGGTGCAACAGTATCATTTTCTCTTCAGGTGAAGTCCTAAGAGAATCTCTGAAATAAATATTATTAGGTGTTGATGAAGTATTGCCTAAGTGCCCTAGGAAGTCTTGTGGTGTGTTTCAGAGCTTCTCTTCATAGCTACAACAAGTGAACATGAAGTAGTTTGGCATCCCTGTAAGTGGAGCTTGAAATCAAAAATAACAGTGTATTTACTCACAAACAGCTGATCATTGTTAGGAGAGGCATTAGAACTAACATTGGTGACCAAAGTGCTGTTCAGCCTCTTTAAGGAACAGGCATTTTTAGAAGCAATTGGCCCCTTGAATATTCTCCAGATGACTTTTCCTGATGCAGGCTTCCACTCCTTTACCAACTGTGATAAACGTAGCACATTTTTTTATATATTGTAGTCTGTGTCCATTGCAGTCTGTTTATTAACATAATTTAAGTTAAGTGAAGTAAACGGCAAAGGGGAGTCCAAGGAGTTTCTAAGAAAGACATTTATTCAGCAAAACAGCAGTATTTACACAGGACCCAGTTACACATCTCAGAGTCCTCACTCCTTCCTGTCAGCTGACCTGTTATACTAGTCTGGTTAACTCACAACCCAATCAGCACGAGGGAACAATCAACCCCAGCGGGATGAGACCCATGCAGAGGATTCTCCCGCCCTCCCCGCTGTAAGAATGCCACGGGGGAGCCGCGTACAATGGAGAATTCCATTGACTTCGGGCGGGATTCTCCAGCCGCTGGGCAGACGTGACCAGAGAATCCCGCGCAACATGTCTGCTAAAGCTGTGATTAAGGGGTTAACAGCTAGGTAGGCTGTGATGTCATTCATGGGAGGGGTTGGGTGTTTGTTTAGTTTAGTTTTCAGCCCTGCCTTTGTGACCGCTGTTTCTGAGGTACGCTTCTCTCCCAAGGACTTTGTGAAGAACTCTGTAAGCCTCTGAGTGTTAACTGGATTAATACATAGCATTTGACCTGTGTGTGTGAATTTTGCTCAATTGAAAATTTGGAAATAGATGGGAAAGTAAGCTTTAGGCCTTTATTTATTTATTTTAAAACTGTTTAACTGTTAATTGAAAATCTGTTTTTCCTTGGATGTTAATGGGGTTAATCATGTGTTAATAATATAGTTTGTTTTAATATAAAAGATCTCTAGATTGTCAGCGAAATCACTCCGGAGCAAAGTGTCCTTTCCTCAGTTTACTAATTGAATAATTTCCTTGATATACCTTCAATTCACAGTAAGGCAGAGAGAGCGAGTCAACAGTAGGCTTTATGAGTCATGAACTTGCCTAGCAAGAGTCAGTAGTACAGATGAATGCCGCCCACAAGAGGCCGGCTTATATATGGCCTGGTGTGGGCGGAGCCAGAGGCGGAACCATACTGGGGTTACAGTACAGTACCTGGAAGCAGTTCATATCACCACTTCCAGGTCACAGGTTACAGGTTATGGTATCATGCATACATTATGATGAATACATTCACCACATTCACCCCTGTTAAAAAAAATCAAGTCCAGCGGGGGTGACGTGGGGTCATTAGAGATTCAGTCTGTCTGGAGGCTGGATCGTTCTCTTCAACCTCCACAGCTCTGGCGGTGCGACAGGCCCAGTTGTCGCAGGTGATGACTCCAGGGGCGTTGTGCCTGGAGCTTGAGCCTCAGTCCGGGGTGTCGGAGACAGTTGGGGTGCGGGGGGTAGGGTGGGGGGTGATGGGTGGCGGCAGTGTTGGCGCAGGACAATACAGGAGACCCAGGGGGGCGTATGGGGCGCTGTGGGAGGCGGCAGGCAGCGGGGAGGGGGGATGCAGGCGGGGGGGGGGGTTTGTGTTGGCGGGGGAACCAGCTGGTGCCAGATCCCGTAGGGAGACCGTATCTTGCCATCCGTCCTGGTGCGCGATGTAAGCATACTGGGGGTTAGCCTGGAGCAACTGGACCCTCTCGACCAGGGGGTTGGTCTTATGGCTCCTCATGTGCCTCGAGAGAAGGACTGGTCCCGGAGTTTTCAGCCAAGATGGAAGCGAGATCCCGGAGATAGACTTCCTGGGGAAGATAAACAAACAATTGTGAGGGTCTCATTCTTGGCTGTGCAGAGGAGCGATCTGATGGAGTGGAGGGCGTCAGGGAGGATCTCCTGCCAGCGGGGGATTGGAAGACTTCTAGACCTAAGGGCCAGAAGAACGGCCTTCCATACCGTCGTGTTCTCCCTCTCCACCTGCCCATTTCCCTGCGGGATATAGCTCAGAGTCCTGCTCGAGGTGATGCCTTTGTTGAGCAGGTACTGACGCAGCTCATCGCTCATGAACGATGTGCCCTGATCACTGTGGACATAGGCAGGGAAACCAAACAGCGTGAAGATGCTGTGCAGTGCCTTTATTACGGTGGCTGAGGTCATGTCAGGGCAGGGGACGGCGAAGGGGAAGCGGGAGTACTCATCGATGACGGTGAGAAAGTATATATTCTGGTTGGTGGAGGGGAGGGGCCCTTTGAAGTCAATGATTAGGTGCTCAAAGGGCCGGAGGCCTTTACCAGGTGGGCCTTGTCTGGCCGGTAGAAGTGCGGTTTGCGCTCCGCGCAGACTTGGCAGTCCCTGGTCATTTCATAGAATTGCATAGAATTGACAGTGCAGACGGAGGCCATTCTGCCCATCCAGTCTGCACCGGCTCTTGGAAAGAGCACCCTACCCAAGCCCACACCTCCACCCTATCCCCATAACCCAGTAACCCCACCCAACACTAAGGGCAAGTTTAGACACTATGGGCAATTTAGCATGGCCAATCCATCTAACCTGCACATCGTTGGACTGTGGGAGGAAACCGGAGCACCCAGAGGAAACCCACGCACACACAGGGAGAAGGTGCAGACTCCGTACCGACAGTGACCCAAGCCGGGAATCGAACCTGGGACCCTGGAGCTGTGAAGCAGTTATGCTAACCACTATGCTACCGTGCTGCTCATGGCCTTGACCTCCTCGGAGGAGAAGGGCAGATTGCGGGCCTTAATGAAGTGGGTAAGCCGGGTGACCCCCGGGTGACAGAGGTAATTGTGGATAGCCCGAAGTTGGTCATCTTGCACGCTGGTGCATGGGACAGGGCATCTGGGGGCTTGTTGAGCTTGCCAGTACGATACTTGATATCGTAGTTGCAGGTGGAGAGTTTGATCCTCTACCTCAAGATTTTATCATTTTATTGTTGTGCGTTATCGAACATGAAGGCTACCGATCGTTGGCCGGTGACGAGTGTGAACCTCCTACCGGCCAGATAGTGCCTCCAGTGCCGCACGACTTCCACTATCGCTTGTGCTTCCTTCTCGACTGAGGGGTGTCGAATTTTGGAAGCGTTTGACTCTTTGTTGAAGCTAAAAGACAGAGAGAGTGGGAAATATTTATACTGTGGAGTGAGAATGAAAGATGAGTCATAGCCACAGAAACCCAGGGAAACTGGGTGCTAATGGCCACAGATACTAAGGGGAAAGAGTGTTAATGGCAGTCCCCAGAGAGGACAAAAGATGTGAAAGGTCAAACAGCAGGGAAACTAACATCAGAGGATGAATTGTAGGTGTGGGGGGAGGGGAAAGGGGAAGCAAAGAGGAGAAAGGTGCAGGAAAGGTGGATACGATTGGGGGGGGGGGAAATTAAATGTATATTATGAAAGAAAGAAATGGTAAAAGACAGTTAAAATGAAATGAAAACAAATGGGTCGAGGTGGAAGGCATGTCCACGTATATTGCTGTCCTTGGAACGTGAAGGCAAGTTTATATTGGCAATTCTTTTCTAATGGAATGGACCAGAAGCCATTGCTAATGTCCAGTACCGTAAAATACCTTGACTGTAGTCCCTGCTTTAGCATTGTCTCAGTACTCGAGGCAACGGTGGGGGCTGCTAATGAGTTACTTTATTGAGTTCTCTGTAATTGATGGTCAGTCTCCATGAATCGTCTGGTTTCCTGAAGGCCAAATTGGGGCATTGTTTGTTGAGGCTACAGGCCGAATTACACCTTGGTCTAGCAAACTTTGAATTACCTTTGCAATTTCCCCCTCGGCTTGCTGTGAGAAGCTGTATTGTTTCTGGGGCTTGGGATCGGAACCTGTAATGGCAACTGTTCCCGGAATTTTTCCACAGTCGTGCTTGTGCTGGGCGAAGGATGCTTTGTGTTTCCTTAGGACCTCTCTAATTGTCCTATCTGTACTAATGGCTTGCGGATCAAATCAATCGTCACCTACTGAGCAGATTCTGTGTTTGTAGTCTCCTACTGTGTGCGTGACGGGGGCTTTCGCTGTTCCAGCCATTTTCCAAACACACCTATTCACGAGGACAAAGGAAAGGTTGTGTGTACTCATGAAGTTGATCCCTAAAATGTGTTCTGCTGTTCGGGGCAAATATACTAAAACAACGGGGTGCTTGCATTAACGTTTCCAATTTGGATATCTACGGGGGCCGTAATATATCCCTGCTGGATATGTCCTGTAAATCCGCTAAGAGTGATAGTGTCTGTAGTGGGCCATTTGTCTCGGTGAAACATTGCGGAGGAGTTTAAAGTGGTGCGGGACCCTCCTGTGTCCCAAAGGAACTCTACGGGGTGTCCCCGGACTACTGTGACTAATGGTCTGCCTGAATTGTCCCAAAGTGTGTCGCAGACTCAAGTTGGGGAGTCCGAACACCGTCAATCTGTGCTATTCATGGCCGAATTGTCTGGGCGGGCGCTAATACTGTGTATAGGCCTGGCATTGTTCCTATGTGGGATGTTTGCTTGCTGATTCCATTGCTGGTTCGGGGAGCATTGCATTGCATTCACGGGCGTAATGTTCCTTTTGTCCGCAATTGTAGCATCCCTGAGCTCTGTGGTGCCGTCCGTCATGTCTACCCTCGTTTACCCATGCGGGGTCCTGATTTGTCCTTACTGGATTCATGTTTGCTTGTGCTCTCTCCTGCTCTGCCTTTTTATGTAGGGATTGTTCTCAAGCACTAGAGAGTCTCTTCAGAACCCACACTTCATTTTGTGTGGCGTCTGAGGGGTCATAATTCGCACAGGCTTTTTGACCTGCATCTGTGGCATTGCAATTCACATCAACATTTTGATCTGTGGTTTGATCGAGCATTTCGTCTTTCAGCTTAATATTTAGGCTTTTTTATTGTCAACAGTCAACACACGCTATAAAAGAGTATGTTTTTGTGATACTGTTCACAAACACATCGTTTTCTGGATGTAAACAGTTAAAGATTGCTGTAATTTAAAAAGGTCAAAGGAAGTATCAGAACTGCTGAAAATACTATCAAGGTATTGACCCTGTGGAGTTCTCTAAGGTTCTTTCATTTGAATGGTCAATTTTTAAAAACTTATTCTTGGGATGTGCACATTGTTGGCTAGGCCAGCATTTGTTGCCCATTCCTATGCCCTTGAGAAGATGGTGGTCTTGAACCACTGCAGTCCATGTGGTGTCGGTATACCTACAGTGCTGCTAAGAAGGGAGTTCCAGGATTTTGATCCAGTGATAGTGAAGGAACGACAATATAGTTCCAAGTCAGATTGGTGTGTGCCTTGGAAAAGAACATGCAAGTGGGGGTGTTCCCATGTGCTTACTGCCTTTGTCCTTCCAGATGGTAGAGACTGCAAGTTTGAAAGGTGCTGTTGAAGGAAAAGTGGCAAGTTGCTGCAGTGCATCTCGGTAATGTTGCACATTTCCGCCCTGATTGATGAAACCTTCATTCATGTCTTTGTCAGCATCAGATTTTACAATTCTAATGCTCCCCACCATCTGAAAACATTAATTCATCCAAAGGTTTACTGTTCATTTCTTATTCAGTCGAAGGCTTGCTCAAAAATTTCCCATTCCACAGATGCTGCCAAACTTGCCAAGTATTTTCAGCAATTTCTCAATTTATTCTTGACAACATCCCTTGTCTTTATCCTCACTGGATTACATTGGGTTATGGTTCCCCAATGCTTCAGTTAAACTTCTCCTGCGGGGTTCTTGGTCGACAGGATCCTCCGCTTTGTCAGCAGCGCACTCACACGCCTGTGGGTTTCCTGACGGTGTGGGATGACCACAATGGGAAACCCCATTGGCTGGCTACTGGAACGAAGGCTTGCCGCCCCAGTACTCGGCAGGGAGAGGGGAACGCTTGGCTGGGGAAGGGGGACCCTCCATAGGGGTGGGCCACCATGGGAGTGTGGGAGGGTGGCGCATGGGGTGACAACTGCGCGTGGCACCACCATGCCAACCCCTGGATCATGTGTACCCGTTCCAGGGGCAACCCTTGCCCCTACCTGTCTGACACCCATTGACTGCTGAGGTCTCTGGCTGTGCGGCTGAAGGCTATTGCGAATAGGGAATTGACAATCGTGGTTAAGTGAGCACTTCACACAACCCAAGTGGATTCCCGTGGATGGCCGGGCCATGTAGCATGTGCAGCTCATTGCCTAGCATCCCAATCACACCTTGATGCCTGGACACTGTGCTTGAACACTGCGGGAGCAAACACCACAAACGCAACAGCCGACAACACCCAAGGGATGGGTCACAGCTCCGGGGACATGTCCATGACCGGAGGGTGGGTGGGTGAGTGCCACGGGGAGGTGGGTGATCCCTGGAGAGGTGGACCAAGAGTTCGGAGGTTGGCATGCATTGCGGAAGAAAGTGACATAGGCATCATACTAGTTGTGCACAAAGGTGTTTATTGTATTTTACAATTCCCCACTCTGCCGATGGTATTTCCCCCACCCACAGCCCCCTTTTCCCCTACCTATACCCCCCACCCCCTTCTCCTGGTGCCTCAGTGATCCGTGATGTGTTTTGTCCTCCTAGCTCTACCACTACGTCGAGGTGTGTCCCCAGGTTGCACATATAAGGTGGAGGCAGCCAGCCGTGGTCTTCGATGCCCCCGGCTACCATCCTCTGGGGGCTCTGAGGCTGGAGGGACCCGGCTCAGTTGTCAGCAGCGCATGCACAGCCGTGCCGCTCTGAACTGTGTACTGGTTGAGAGACGCAACCTCATCAGAAGGGAGGAACCCGGAGGAGCTGGTGTCCACCGTTGCCACTCCATGGGATGGGTCCGGGTTGGCACCCGGCACAGCCTCTTCCCTGTTGGTGCCCATAAGGCCCTGGGGTTCATCATGGGACGGCGGGGCAGCTGGTTCAAGCCCCGGCTGCCCCTGCGCCATCTGGCTCTGCCAACCCTGGCAGTCCCCCATGGACTGCACCATCGTGTCAACGCCCTCGGCAATGTTCGTCAGCGATTGGGCCATGCTCTGCAGTGCCTCGGCAATGCCCACCTACCACTGGGACAAGCGACTCGGCCATTCCCATCTGAGAGCAGGACATGTCCTGCAGAACCTCATCAAGGTTGGCCTAGCACTGGGTTACATCCCTCAGCGAGTCAGACATTCTGCCTAGACCCTCAGCCATGGCCACCACCGACTGCATGACGCCTTGGACACCTTCAGTAATGGTGCCGACATCGTGCACCAGGCTCGCCATTGTGGTTGCCTGCCTAGCAGTGTTGGCTGTGGTGCCATACATTGCCGGCGACATCTCCTTTGGGACTCCTCCAAGCGGCGAAGGATCGGCTGGAGTAATGCTGACATTTGCCTCTGAATGACCCGGCCTTACCCGAATGTCTCCATCAGCTCCGGGATGACCTCTTCCACAGCCTAAGCATCAGGCTAGATCCTGGGATCCAGCAGACCTCCGACTGCTGTCTTGCCTGGCAATTTCTGCCTCCACCAGATGTTCATCAGCAGCTGTGTGGTGCTCACCAGATTGTGCCCCAGAAGCCTGACCACGAACATTTCCCACCGAGGTGTGAGTATCTGTGCTGGTGGAGGGTGAGGATGACAGCTGTGATGTGACTATTATGGTGGCATCCTCGGAGCTCTCCTCTGAGGTGCCACCTGGGGTGGACCAGTGCCGTCAGCTGGAGAACCTGCGGGAGAATGGACATGTGGTCAGTGGGAGGGAGGGGTCAGTCAGTAAGACAATAACAACTCACGTTTGGCAGGTCCTCTGGGTGGAGCCCAGTGGTTCCTTATCTCTGGTGACCGCTCCGTCCTCGGCCACACCAGTCACCTCCAGGGACTGCTCCTCGCAGGTGGTGAGGATTCTGATGTCAGGCACACCACCACCAGTCTGGGCCCTCTCCTGACGATTATGGGAGAGCTTTTCCTGAGGAGACACAGAGGGGGCATCGTTAGTCAAGCGTGTGGTTCACAGTGATGAAAGGGTGTGTGTAAAGGAAGGGTTGGGGGGTTTGAAGCGGGAGAGGGGTGGAGGGAGGGTTAGGGATCATGCGGAGAGTTGGGGAATGGATGTTCCCTGGGGGCGGAGAGGTTCGGTGTGGGGTCTACTCACTTGTGCTGCCCGGTGTAGACCGTTGACCTTTTTCCTGGGCTTGATTCCAGTTCTCCTGGTCACACTCCTAGTGTTCACAGCCGCCACCACCTTGTCCCAGGCAGCACAGGCTGCCCTATGGCTGACCCTCCTTAACACTCAGGGGAACAGGACATCCCTCCTGGCCTCCCCAGGTCTGCATTCCCGAATCTTGGGCCGGTCTCCTGGGTGGCATTGTCGCAAGCTGGCTGGGGTTGGCTGAGCAAGTGCTGCTTAAGTGCTGCTCAATGTTGTTAGTGGGGGGGCTGGTGAGCGCGGTGCTGGCGAGTCTTCATTTGGGGCAAGAAGCCCGTGAGGCATCATTCAGGGGACCAATTAACGTTGAATAGCCTCGCTGGGCTGAATGCCAGGATGCTTGCGGCAATTCCTGTTCACTACATCACTTGGAAATCTTTCCAGAGAATTGCACCCTGAAACTTTTACTTTGTTTTAGAAAATGTGGAAGAGCAGAAAATTTGCTTCTTTTCTTATAAAATAAATTTAGAGTATTCAATTAATTTTTTTTTCCAATAAAGGGGCAATTTAGCAGGGCCAATCGACCTACCCTGAACACCTTTGGGTTGTGGGGCGAAGCCCACGCAAACACGGGGAGAATGTGCAAACTCCACACGGACAGTGACCCAGAGCCAGGATCGAACCTGGGACCTCGGTGCCATGAGGCAGCAATGCTAACCACTGGGCCACCCTGCTGCCCACAGAAAATTTGCTTTTAACAGCAAAAAAAATATGAAAATAAACATTTAGCTACAATGTAGTACTCTTTTTGCTCCTACTTATATTCACAAATGTACACATATTTTAAGGATAACACAGGTTACAAATGTTATCCTACATAATAATGTTCTCAGTAAATACACAATCCCTTTAAACCCACAGGCTGACTGTGGTCAGACACACTCCACTCTGAAACCGCGAGCGTCTCTGGATTTTTCCTCAAATTGCCCAGATAATTCTTGCACCGTGAGCCAACGTTTTTCACTGGATTCCGGCTTCCACACCAGTGAATCCAAAATTCGCTCCCAAGAAATCACGCTTTGGAAATCTTCTTTCAATCAATGCTTTTCATCAGCTATTCCCAACAAGGATGTATTTCCAGGTTTTCCTTTGTCTTGAATGCTTTCAAACTTTCACACTAAGTCTGAGATCCAGCCATTCATTAATTGTTTCACAATTGATTCAACTATTGTTTCACGAGGTGTGATAAAATATCACAAACATTAGGATTACTTTAGATATCTTTGGCATCTCATTAGCCAACTTCTTCTCAGCTCTGTAACTTCAATGAAGAGTACCCTGTTCCAATTCCTGTTTCCCTAGTTCCTTTACCTTCAGTCTTCCTGGAAACTTCTCTTAATTTCTCTCGTTTCTTTATCAAGCTGTTCTTTAGATTTCTGGCACTTGCTTTCTCTTCCCTCGTTCATTATTTGGCTTTTTTTCTGGAAAAACTGAGAGAGTTTTCCCTCTCTCACACTGCTAAGCTCCTTCTACTCTGGCTTCCAGTTAAAGCTAAACTGAAAAACACCTTTTCCCTAAAAGTGACCCTGGTTACGAAGCAACTCTGCATTTTTCCCCAAGCTAATGTGTACTTTTCCTGTTGCAAACTCTCTCTCAACACAATAGAATCAAAGTTTGAACTAAAACCAAAACCGTATATACTTGCAAACACATTTTAAGATGAATCTAACTAGAGTTTTCCCTTTCTTATGCATAAACACTAAAATTAAACCCATTTAAATCTACACCTCTTTCTAATATTTAACAATACAAATACGTGAAACCACATTGGGCTCAGCTCTGATCAAATAACCTGCTGCCACTCAATGTTACAAGTTCACAAACAAATAATGACAATATGGTGAAAAGCTGGACTGAAAACCATCATTTGCAGTGTCTTCAGGAGAGGGAAAAAAAGTTTTAGAGAAAAGTTGACAATGAAAATAATATTTAAATAGTTGCAGCCAATTTTTCTAATGTAGATCCTATTGCTAAAATGAACACCTGGTACTGCGAGACTGGGCTAAAAAGTTAAGTAAAAGTGCAGTGTGGTTTAAAAAAAATGTAAAAGGAACATTTTATTCCAGAAATGGACGAGAGGTTTAGGGGCCAAGAACAATGGGCACACCTTAATTGGAACCTAAGTGGCAATCATACAAAAGTACAAAGATTAAAAATTATCCTGAAAAACTTAAAAACACTCAACCGTCTGTATCCAAGCTCGTTGAAATAACCTCTCTGAGACTTCTCAGTTCTTAACAATCCATCATAACTTACTTCCCCAAATGTTTGTTAGTTTGGTCCGACACATCCGAGTGTCAGGAAATTGTGTGCAGGATATTCACAAGATGGAATGGAGTTCCAGCCTGCTTTTATCTGGAGTTCCTGACTAGCCCCAGTGCTCAGTCTATATTTAGTGCCATAGAGAATGGGTGGAAACCGTTTGGGACTGATCCTTGCTCACTTTCTACTCTTCTGTTTTATCCAGCTCTACCAGTTTCTGGAGCACTGTGTTGTACTTCAGATAAAATGTCATGTTCATGTTCATGTAAAAGATCTCATGGCAATATTCAAACGAAAACAAAGAGGTGTCTAAGCCACTAATAACATCAGCCAACATAACCATAAAAATAAATTGCTTGGTCAATTAACTAAGAATTTGGAGCAGGGGGAATCAAACTAAGAGAAAAAGACAAAAGGAGAATAAGAAACGTGATAGGCAGAGAAATCAAGGGCCTGTATCAGATAATAACGCTGTAAAAAATAGTAGTGACGGGACAAGGTACATTTTTAAAAAACCGTAAGGTTTTGTACCTGAACGCATTGAGATTTCAAAGTAAAATGGATGAATTAGTTGTTCAGATTGATGTAAAGAGATATGATGTAGTTGGGGTTACAAAGACATGGCTCCAAGGTGACCAAGGATGAGAACTAAACATTGAGGGCTATTCAGATTTTAGGAAGGACAGACAGAAAGGAAAAGGTGATGGAGTTGCATTGTTGATTCAAGAAGATATTGATAAAATATTGTGGAAAGATATTAGTAGAAATGATGTGGAATCTGTCTGGGTTGAGTTAAGAAACATGAAGGGGCAAAAAGCATTCGTAAGGGTGGTATATAGACCAGCCAACTGCAGTGGTAATGTTGGGAATAGCATTAGACAGGAAATCAGAGATGCATGTAATAAAGGAACATCTTTTCTTTTTTTTTACACTGGAGTGCTGAGCTTGTGGCATTTGAGTGCTACAGTGAGAGTTTGGTGACTGAGGGAGTGCTGAGCTTGTTGCATTTGAGTGCTACAGTGAGAGTTTGGTGACTGAGGGAGTGCTGAGCTTGTTGCATTTGAGTGTTACAGTGAGAGTTTGGTGACTGAGGGAGTGCTGAGCTTGTTGCATTTGAGTGCTACAGTGAGAGTTTGGTGACTGAGGTAGTTAGGTGAGGAGGGAGTAAGGTGCTCCTTACATTTCATTTCCTATATTTATCAGAGAGCGTGAAGGGAGCAGGGAGTTTAGAGTACAGCTGACTGGAAGCAGAGTCGGAGGGCGGAGGTCCAGTTGGTCCACAGGGCAGCTAATTTTGTAAAGTAAGAGGGGATGGAGGCTAGGGGAGTTGTATGCTCCTCCTGTAGGATGTGGGTGGTGAGGGATGCCACTGGTGTCCCCGCTGACTATACCTGCGGGAAGTGCACCCAACTCCAGCTCCTCAGAGACCGTGTTAAGGAACTGGAGCTGGATGAACTTCGGATCATCCGGGAGGCAGAGGGGGTTATCGAGAAGAGTTACAGGGAGGTAGCCACACCAAAGGTACTGGACAAGAGTAGCTGGGTTACAGTCAGGGGAAATAAAACTAACAGACAGACAGTGCAGGAATCCCTCGTGGCCGTTCCCCTTCAAAACAAGTATACTGTTTTGGATGCTGTTGGGGGGGATGACCTACTGGGGGAAGGCCCCAGCGGCCAGGTCTCTGGCACTGAGTCTGGCTCTGGGGCTCAGAAGGGAAAGGGGGAGCATAGAAAAGCAATAGTAATAGGAGATTCAATGGTTAGGAGAATAGATAGGAGATTCTGTGGTCGCGAGCGAGACTCCCGAAAGGTATGTTGCCTCCTGGGTGCCAGGGCCAGGGATGTCTCGGATCGTGTCTTCAGGATCCTGAAGGGGGAGGGTGAGCAGCCAGAAGTCGTGGTGCACATTGGTACCAACGACGTAGGTAGGAAAAAGGGTGTGGAGGTAATAAACAAGTTTAGGGAGTTAGGCTGGAAGTTAAAGGCCAGGACAGACAGAGTTGTCATCTCTGGTTTGTTGCCGGTGCCACGTGATAGCGAGGCTAGGAATAGAGAGAGAGTGCAGTTGAACACGTGGCTGCAGGAATGGTGTAGGAGGGAGGGCTTCAGGTATTTGGATAATTGGAGCGCATTCTGGGGAAGGTGGGACCTGTACAAGCAGGACGGGTTGCATCTGAACCAGAGGGGCACCAATGTCCTGGGGGGAGGTTTTCTAGTACTCTTTGGGAGGGTTTAAACTAATTTGGCTGGGGAATGGGAACCGGATCTGTAGTCCAGCAACTAAGGAAGCCAATAGTGAGGATGCCAAAGCACGTAGTGATGCAGTGGGGAAGGTAACACTGACAAAGGAGAGTACTTGCAGGCAAGGAGATGGGTTGAAGTGTGTATACTTTAATGCAAGAAGCATCAGGAATAAGGTGGGTGAACTTAAGGCATGGATCGGTACTTGGGACTACGATGTGGTGACCATCACGGAAACTTGGATAGAAGAGAGGCAGAAATGGTTGTTGGAGGTCCCTGGTTATAGATGTTTCAACAAGATTAGGGAGGACGGTAAAAGAGGTGGGGGGTGGCATTGTTAATTAGAGATAGTATAACAGCTGCAGAAAGGCAGTTCGAGGGGGATCTGCTTACTGAGGAAATATGGGTTGAAGTCAGAAATAGGAAAGGAGCAGTCACCTTGTTGGGAATTTTCTATAGGCCCCCCAATAGCAGCAGAGATGTGGAGGAACAGATTGGGAAACAGATTTTGGAAAGGTGCAGAAGTCACAGGGTAGTAATCATGGGTGACTTCAACTTCCCAAACATTGAGTGGAAACTCTTTAGATCAAATAGTTTGGATGGGGTAGTGTTTGTGCAGTGTGTCCAGGAAGCTTTTCTAACACAGTATGTAGATTGTCCGACCAGAGGGGAGGCCATTTTGGATTTAGTACTTGGTAATGAACCAGGTGATAGATTTGTTAGTGGGGGAGCATTTTGGAGGTAGTGACCACAATTCTGTGACTTTCACTTTAGTTATGGAGAGGGATAGGTGCGTGCAACAAGGCAAGGTTTATAATTGGGGGAAGGGTAAATACAATGCTGTCAGACAAGAATTGAAGTGCAGAAGTTGGGAACATAGGCTGTCAGGGAAGTACACAAGTGAAATGTGGAACTTGTTCAAGGAACAGGTACTGCGGGTCTTTGATATGTATGTCCCTGTCAGGCAGGGAAGAGATGGTCGAGTGAGGGAACCATGGTTGACAAGAGAGGTTGAATGTCTTGTTAAGAGGAAGAAGGAGACTTATGTAAGGCTGAAGAAACAAGGTTCAGACAGGGCGCTGGACGGATACAAGATAGCCAGGAGGGAACTGAAGAAAGGGATTAGGAGAGCTAAGAGAGGGCATGAAAAATCTTTGGCAGGTAGGATCAAGGAAAACCCCAAGGCCTTTTACACATATGTGAGAAATATGAGAATGACGAGAGCGAGGGTAGGTCCAATCAAGGACAGTAGCGGGAGATTGTGTATTGAGTCTGAAGAGATAGGAGAGGTCTTGAACAAGTATTTTTCTTCAGTGTTTACAAACAAGAGGGGCCATATTGTTGGAGAGGACAGTGTGAAACAGACTGATAAGCTTGAGGAGATACTTGTCAGGAAGGAAGATGTGTTGCGCGTTTTGAAAAACTTGAGGATAGACAAGTACCCCGGGACTGACGGGATATATCCAAGGATTCTATGGGAAGCAAGAAATGAAATTGTAGAGCCGTTGGCAATGATCTTTTCGTCCTCGCTGTCAACAGGGGTGGTACCAGAGGATTGGAGAGTAGCGAATGTCGTGCCCCTGTTCAAAAAAGGGAATAGGGATAACCCTGGGAATGACAGGCCAGTTAGTCTAACTTCGGTGGTAGGCAAAGTAATGGAAAGGGTACTGAGAGACTGGATTTCTGAGCATCTGGAAAGGCACTGCTTGATTAGGGATAGTCAGCATGGATTTGTGAGAGGTAGGTCTTGCCTTAAAAGTCTTATTGACTTCTTTGAGGAGGTGACCAAGCATGTGGATGAAGGTAAAGCAGTGGATGTAGTGTACATGGATTTTAGTAAGGCATTTGATAAGGTTCCCCATTGTAGGCTTGTGCAGAAAGTAAGGAGGCATGGGATAGTGGGAAATTTGGCCAGTTGGATAACAAACTGGCTAACCAATAGAAGACAGAGAGTGGTGGTGGATGACAAATATTCAGCCTGGAGCCCAGTTACCAGTGGCGTACCGCAGGGATCAGTTCTGGGTCCTCTGCTGTTTGTGATTTTCATTAACGACTTGGATGAGGGAGTTGAAGGGTGGGTTAGTAAATTTGCAGACGATAGGAAGATTGGTGGAGTTGTGGATAGTGAGGAGGGCTGTTGTCGGCTTCAAAGAGACATTGATAGAATGCAGAGCTGGGCTGAGAAGTGGCAGATGGAGTTTAACCCTGACATGTGTGAGGTTGTCCATTTTGGAAGGACAAATATGAATGCGGAATACAGGGTTAACGGTAGGGTTCTTGGCAATGTGGAGGAGCAGAGAGATCTTGGGGTCTATGTTCATAGATCTTTGAAAGTTGCCCCTCAAGTGGATAGAGCTGTGAAGAAGGCCTATGGTGTGCTAGCGTTCATTAGCAGAGGGATTGAATTTAAGAGCCGTGAGGTGATGGTGCAGCTGTACAAAATCTTGGTTAGGCCACATTTGGAGTACTGTGTGCAGTTCTGGTCGTCTCATTTTAGGAAGGATGTGGAAGCTTTGGAAAAGGTGCAAAGGAGATTTACCAGGATGTTGCCTGGAATGGAGAGTAGGTCATACGAGGAAAGGTTGAGGGTGCTAGGCCTTTTCTCATTAGAACGGAGAAGGATGAGGGGCGACTTGATAGAGGTTTATAAGATGATTAGGGGAATAGATAGAGTAGACAGTCAGAGACTTTTTCCCCAGGTGGAACACACCATTACAAAGGGTCATAAATTTAAGATAAATGGTGGAAGATATAGAGGGGATGTCAGAGGTAGGTTCTTTACCCAGAGAGTAGTGGGGGCATGGAATGCACTGCCTGTGGATGTAGTTGAGTCGGAAACGTTAGGGACCTTCAAGCGGATATTGGATAGGTACATGGATTAGGGTAGAATAATGGAGTGTAGGTTAACCTCTTTAGGGCAGCACAGTAGCATTGTGGATAGCACAATTGCTTCACAGCTCCAGGGTCCCAAGTTCGATTTCAACTTGGGTCACTTTCTGGGTGGAGTCTGCACGTCCTCCCCGTGGCTGCGTGGGTTTCCTCCGGGTACTCCGGTTTCCTCCCACAGTCCAAAGATGTGCAGGTTGGGTGGATTGGCCATGAAAAATTGGCCAAAATTCTATGATTAACCTAGGACAAAAGTTCGGCGCAACATCATGGGCCGAAGGGCCTGTTCTGTGCTGTATTTCTCTATCTCTATCTGTGATTATGGGTGACATTAACCTGCATTAGATTGGGTGAGTCAAATTAGTCACAGTACAATAGAGAAAGAATTTCTGGAGTGTATACAGGATGGTTTTCTGGACCAATACGTTGAGGAACCAACAAGGGAACAGGCCACCTTGGATTGGGTGTTGTGCAATGAGAAAGGATTAGTTGGGAATCTAGATGTGAGAGAACCCTTGGGAATGAGTGACCAGAATATGGTAAAATTCTTTATCAAGGTGAATAGTGAGGTAGTTGATTCAGAGACCAGGATCCTGAACTTCAATAAAGGTAACTATGATGATATGAGGCATGAATGGATATTACGGATTGGGAAACTTTACTGAAAGGAAGGACATTGGACAAGAAATGGCAGGCATTCAAGGAACAAATAGGTGAACTCCAGAGTTATTTATTCCTATTTGGCGCAAGAGTCGAAGGGGAACTGTGGCCAAAATATGGCTAACAAGGGAAATTAGAGATAGTATTAATTCAAAGAAGAGACATACAAATTAGCAAGAAAAAGCAATAGACCTGAGGATTGGGAACAGTTTAAAATTCAGCAAAGGCAGACCAAGGGATTAATTAAGAAGGGGAAAATACAATTTGAAAGTAAACTAGCAGGTAACATAAAAACTGACTGTAAACATTTCTATAGGTATGTAAAGAGAAAAAGATTAGCAAAAACTAATGTAGGCCCCTTACAGTCAGAAACGGTGGAATTCATAACTTGGAACAAAGAAATGGCTGAGCAACTAAATTTGTACTTTGCTTCTGTCTTCACAAAGGAAGACACAAATAATGTACTGGAGTGGGTGGCACAGTGGTTAGCACTGTTGCCTTACAGCTCCAGGGTCCCGATTTAAATTCCGGCCTCGGGTGACTGTGTGGAGTTTGCACTTTCACCTCGTGACCCCGTGGGTTTCCTCCGGGTGCTCTGGTTTCCTCCCAAAGATGTGCAGGTTAGATGGTTTGGCTATGTTAAATTGCCCCTGAGTGTCCAAAAGATCAGGTGGGCTTACTGGGTTACGGGGATGGGGTGGAGACCTGGACTTAAGTAGGGTGCATTTTCAAAGGGCCGTGCAGACTTGATGGGCCAAATGGCCTCCTTCTGCACTGTAAATTCTATGATCTAAATTCTTTTTTTTAATATAATTTTTATTGGAATTTTTTACAGAAAATATAAAACATAACAACATAATAATGCAACAAAATAACCCATAATAACTGTAACACCCCCAGACCGTATCGACGCATGTATCACATCCCCCACCCCCCCAACCCCAATGAACAAAAGTACTTAAAAATAAATTTAAATTAAATAAACAAACATAGTCATCGTCCGCCCCCCCCCCCCCCCACCTTCCCCCCCCCCCCCCCCTCCCCCCCGGGTTGCTGCTGCTACTGTCCCTGTACCCTATCGTTGAGCCAGAAAGTCGAGAAAAGGTTGCCACCGCCTAAAGAACCCTTGTACCAACCCTCTCAGGGCGAATTTGACCTTCTCTAGCTTAATGAAACCCGCCATGTCATTGATCCAGGTCTCCACGCTTGGGGGCCTCGCATCCTTCCATTGTAGCAAGATCCTTCGTCGGGCTACTAGGGACGCAAAGGCCAGCACACCGGCCTCTTTCGCCTCCTGCACTCCCGGCTCCACCCCAACCCCAAAGATCGCGAGTCCCCATCCTGGCTTGACCCTGGATCCCACCACCTTCGACACCGTCCTCGCCACCCCCTTCCAGAACTCCTCCAGTGCCGGGCATGCCCAGAACATATGGGCATGGTTCGCGTTCTCCCCGAGCACCTGACACACGTGTCTTCACCCCCAAAGAACCTACTCATCTTCGTCCCAGTCATGTGGGCCCGGTGCAGCACCTTGAATTGGATGAGGCTAAGCCGCGCACACGAGGAGGAAGAATTAACCCTCTCCAGGGCATCAGCGCATGTCCCGTCTTCGATCTGTTCCCCCAGTTCCCCCTCACACTTAGCTTTCAGCTCCTCTACTGACGCCTCCTCCACCTCCTGCATAACCTTGTAGATATCAGATATCTTTCCCTCTCCGACCCAGACCCCCGAAAGCACCCTGTCGCTCACCCCCCTCACGGGAAGCGAAGGGAATCCCTCTACCTGACGCCTAGCAAATGCCTTTACCTGCAGATACCTGAACATGTTCCCCGGGGGAGCCCAAATTTCTCCCCCAACTCCCCTAGGCTCTCCCCCAACCTCCCATCAATAAACAGGTCCCTCAGCTGTCTGATGCCCGCTCTGTGCCAACCCTGAAATCCCCCATCAATGTTCCCCGGGACGAACCTATGGTTCCCCCTTAACGGAGCCTCCATCGAGCCCCCCACTTCTCCCCTATGTCGCCTCCACTGCCCCCAAATCTTGAGGGTAGCCACCTATGATCTAAATTCTGAGAAGCACAAGTTTTAACGAGGAGCTGAAGGAAATTAGTATTAGTAAAGAAATGGTTTTGGGGAAATCAATGGAATTGAAGGTGGACAAATCTCCAGGGCCAGATAATCTTCATCCTAGAGTGCCCTAGAAATAGTAGATCCATTAGTGGTTATTTTCCAAAATTCTTTGGACTCTGGAATGGATCCTACAGATTGGAGGGTAGCGGATGTAATCCCGCTATTCAGAAAGGGAGATAGAGAGAAAATAGAGATCTATAGACCAGTGAGCCTAATATCGGTAATAGGGAAGTTGCTGGAGTCCATTATCATGACTTCCTAGCACAGCATTTGGCAGTGGTGTAATCAGACAAAGTCAACATGGATTTACAAAAGGAAAATCGTGCTTGACAAACCTCCTAGAATTCTTTTGAAGATGTAACTAGTAGAGTTGATCAGGGAGAACCAGTGGATGTGGTTCAGTTAGACTTTTAGAAGGCTTTCGACAAGGTCTCACATAGCAGATTAATATGTAAAGTGAAAGCACATGGGGTTACGGATAGTGTCTTGAGATGGATAGAAAGCTGGCTATTAGACAGGAAGCAAAAAGTTGGGACAAATGGGTATTTTTCTGATTGGCAGGCAGTGACTAGTTGGGTACCGCAAGGATCTGTGCTGGGACCCCAACTGTTCACATTATATATTAATGATTTGGACATTGGAACTCAATGTATTATCTCCAAATTTGCAGATGATACAAAGTTGGGTGGGAGGTTGAGCTGTGAGGAGAGTGATAGGGTGGAATTGAGGCTTAAGTGGGTCGGTGCAGACTCGATGGGCCGAATGGCCTCCTTCTGCACTGTATGTTCTATGTTCTATGAGGATGGAGAGGAATGCTTCAGTGGGATTTGGACAGGCGGAGTGAGTGGACACATGCATGGCAGATGCAGTATAATTTGGATAAATGTGAGGTTATCTGCTTTGGTAGCAAAAATGGGAAGAGGGGATCTCACAGAAACTTATAACAGGATTAGACAGGGTAGATTCAGAAAGAATGTTCCCGATGGTGGGGGAATCCAGAACTAGGGGTTGTAGTTTGAAGATCAGGAGTAAACGTTTTAGGACTGAGGAGAAATATTTTCACCCAGAGAGTGGTGAATCGTGGAACTCGCTACCACAGAAAGTAGTTGAGAGCAAAATGTTGTGTAATTTCAAAAGGGACTTAGATACAGCTCTTGGGGCTAAAGGGATCAAAGGATATGTGGGGGGGGGGTGAAGGCAGGATCAGGGTATTGAACTTGATGATCAACCATGATCATAATGAATGGCGGAGCAGGCTTGAAGGGCCGAATGGTCTCCTCCTGCTTCTGTTTTTTATGTTTCTATGTAACTCATTTAATGTTTGTGGGATCTTTCTCTGCCAAAATGACAACTGTGTTTCTTCACATATGATGTACAATAGATTTTTTTTAAAATCAACTGCCGGTAAACTATTCCACAGGTTCCTCCTCCAGCCTGCTTCATCAACTTTCCTCTGGAATACTTTTAGGAAATTATAAATTCAACTTACCAAGTTTCAGCCTGGGCAAAGGCAGAAGGCAAACAGAAGTTCAGAAAGCATATGACGGCGGCAAGGATGAGTGCGTTTTTCAGGGTAGAAGATAGATGTGCGAGGTGTGCGGGAACCCCAGCAAACCATGTCCACATGTACTGGGCATGCCCGAAGCTCAGAGGGTTTTGGCTGGGGTTTGCCAAGGCAATGTCCACGGTGCTAGGAACCCGGGTGGCGCCGAGTCCAGAGGTAGCGATCTTTGGAGTGTCAGAAGATCCGGGAGCTCAGGGAGTGAAAGAGGCCGATGCTCTGGCCTTTGTCTCCCTGGTAGCCTGGAGACGGATCCTTTTAATGTGGAGGGACTCGAAGCCCCCGAGTGTGGAGACTTGGGTCAGTGACATGGCTGGGTTTCTCAAGCTGGAGGAAATAAAGTTTGCCTTAAGAGGGTCAATTTTGGGATTCTCTCGGAGGTGGCAGCCATTCGTCGATTTTCGCGGGGAAATTAAAATGTCAGCAGAAGCAGTATTCCAAAGAAGGGCGGGGGTGGATAGGTGTCAGATGGTTGTGATGTGTGAAGATTGGGTCGTGTGTGAAAATGTTTATTTTACCATGTCAATGTCATTGTTATTGTGTTTGTTATTGTTATAAAAATTTGCAAATACTTCAATAAAAATATTTTTTTTAAAAAGAAAGCATAGTGGTGGTGCAGTGGTTAGCACTGCAGTCTCACGGCGTCGAGGTCTCACGTTCGATCCCGGCTCTGGGTCACTGTCCGTTTGGAGTTTGCACATTCTCCCCGTGTTTGCGTGGGTTTCGCCCCCACAACCCAAAGATGTGCAAGCTGGGCGGATTGAACACACTAAATTGCCCCTCAATTTGAAAAAATTAATTGTGTACTCTAAATGTAAAAAAAAGAGAAAAAAAGAAAGCATAGCAACAGAAGAAAAGTAGTCCTTTTTATCCTGATTGCTTGCAAATATATGAAATTCCTAAACAAAGGAGATGTGTTAAAATAAACCTACTTGCAAATGTACGAAATGCCTAAATAAAATAAATATGTGAAATGGACCTAAATTCTCGACAGTATACCAATTGTGAGAGACTGGGCAAGGCAACAAAAATAGTTGTCTGACTGGCATGGAGGATGGAGCCAAGACACACAATATAAATTAGTGTGTGCTCTTTTCTTACTCCAGTGGACAGCAGAAAATTGGCTCATCACTCGTACTGGCACGTGTCCAGGTCAAGTAAGAAGAAAAATTCTATGTTAGGTTAACATCTCTCCCAAGAAATGAAATAAGAGATCAGCCCAGGTACAGAGCTTTCATATTGTCCAACTTAAGATTGAAGTGAATCAATTTACATTTATTCATCTGGTTGCACAGAACTTGAGTATTTACTGGGCAATCTTCTGGGTGTTTAATGGCAATGGGAGGCGGCCCACCAAAGGCCAGCGGTGGCATCTTCTGGTCCCATCATTGCCAACAGGCTTTCCTGTTGAATGCACCCCTCGCCACCGGGAAACCCATGGCAGGGGTACACTGTCGGTGGGACCCGAAGACACCACCAGCATGAACGGCTGGAAAAACGCCCCCATGCTGTTGAAACATTTCATTTTGCATTCATCAGGACAGTTTGCAAAAATGTCAATTGTAAAGGGAACAACATGTTATACTGCATGAGAAGAGAGTGCTGATTGGGGGACAAGTGGACTCTAATTATTAGAGGCATTGCCATAGAGAATGCACCAGGGAACAGTTAACTGCCAAGCTTTTGTTCAAATTCAAACCAGGCAGGTCGACTCTGATTGGTCAAAGCATTGACTTCGAGAATGAACCAGGGAATGCCTGTTCACCAAGCTTTTGTTTAGTTGATAAAGGAATAATGTGTGGACATGTTCCCCTGTATGCAAAGGACAGGGCCCTGTGTGTGAATATAAGTAGCTTCTAGCTTGAGTAAGTTAGTCACAATGTGAGTCCCAGGGCTTGGGATGACCTTGGCATCAATCCTCTGGCTGCCTAAGACTTGGAGGACCCGGCAGGCTGAGGCAGGAGGAGCCTCCTCTGTTGTTATACCACTTGAGGCCCTGGTGTCATGAACAGGGGACAATGTGCTTGTGTCCACACTCGGAGCACTCTGAAAAGAGCCACCAGATGCTGAACATATCCACTGCCCCATTTTCGTAAGGTTTACTTGTACCTTCCTGCTAACTTGAGATGGGTGAATAACTGGTGCAGACTTCAGCGCTTCTCCCCCACCCCCTAACCTTGCCACTGGTCCCTTGAGTTCCTGAACAAGGTGGTGGTATGCAGGCCTGTGTACCAGCGCAAGACGCCACCGCCTATCTGGCTGCTTCATTTTACACAATGGCCACACTTCTGTGGGAACAAGGAAAAGGATAATTAGTTGGTGTACAATAACAGGAAGAGGGATGTTAATTGCCTGGCAATAATAGGCATTGTACCTAAGTAGTTGTTAGCCCACATGCTCATTTTGGGAGCGCTCTATTGTGCCTGACATTGTGCCACCCTGAAGCAACCTGGCAAGGTCGCCAGTGACAAATCTCCCACATTGATGGACCTGCAACTATTCCTGAGCTACTGCAGCCTCACTACGTTGGCACCAACTTTGGACTCTTTCCCCCAACAACTGCACCCTCGCATTCATCCATTTGTTAACCCTTAAGGGAATTCAGTATGATATATCACCTTGACAGATCAGAGAAGGCATTCATGCGCCTCTCGCATTGCACCCATTCCCTGGTCAGTCCCACAGTGCTGACAATGGCCACATCCTCTGTCTAGTCTTGTTTGGTTGAGCACGACAATTGAGTTATTTAGTGGAGACCAAAGGACCTGGGATACATAAGATGAGGGGCAGTTCATTGTGTTACGAACATGGCTGATGGTAAACACCAGATTATTTCAAAGCCCAGAAGAGAAACATGAAACAACAGGTCTCAACTGTATTTTGCAATTTGATATAATGTGAAAAAAAGGTTTGAAATCCAGAGAATAATGTCCCAGATATTTGAGATGATTTAAAAGACAATAAATGTTTATTATGTAATAATACAAACAACAATACAATAAACTAGAAGTACCCTTAACTAAGACAATGATTATACACAGCATCACTAATGAAATGAAAATGAAAATCACTTATTATCACAAGTAGGCTTCAAATGAAGTTACTGTGAAAAGCCCCTAGTCGCCACATTCCGCCGCCTGCTCGGGGAGGCTGCTACGGGATGATACCCAGTTCCAAAAACCTCTATTTTACCATCTTCTGAGCTAATTCTCTCTGAATGTGCCACAACACCTTCAAATAATGTTAAACTATAAATACAATCCAGGAACAGTTACCACACTAAGCAGTTTTATCTCTTTGGGGTTTACTTGTGAGGTAAAACAAGCAACTAATTTCTCAAGGCAGGCTTTCTTCACAAACAGCATGCTGGGAGTTAGACAGCTATTCTTGCTGTGTCTGAGGTCTGAAGCAGCTACCCTTGCATGGTTTAATCATCTCCTGATATATTCTTTTTCTCTTTTGATCTTCTCTTACCTGAACTAACCTCTTCAGAAGTCAAACTTCATCACCATCATTTTGTCAATTTACCTTTGAGTGAAACTGCAAGTTCATGCCTTGTCTCCTCCGTTGAACCTTAACTCCCTTATTTAAACCCTTTGGGCTAGATTCCCCAGTCCCCCAGCCTCATGTTTCTCTACAGTATGCCATTCACTGATGGAGGGATTCTACCTTCCCGCCGCTTGTCAATGAGATTTGCCATTGAAACCAGCCCACACCAGCGGGAACCCCACGGGCATGGGTGTGCTGCCAGCAGGAAATGTGAATTCCAATGATCAGAGCATTCCTACCTTTATGTTCTGTCCTCCGTTGTTACCAGCTTGGTAAACATCAATTTTCAGTGTTGCTAGGCTCATCAACATATCAAAAACGCTGTGTGTGATTTAACCACCACGTTACGCCCCGCGCAGATCTGGGCGCATTGGTTAAATAGCGGAAAAGGTCAAAATCAAGATCGAAGTTGAATATAATGGCCTCTGGGAATTAACTGGCTACCCAGCAAGGAATCAAGCGGCTGTTGTTTAGTACTTCTTTTTAAAAACCTGCCACAATGGCTGCTGAGGGGATCTGAGGAGGTTCGTATCCATTTCCAATTTTGGGCATGCAACTCAAGGACTGCTTCCCAAATGCTGGGGGCACCTCTCAGGGGGGTTGGGCTTTGTTGGAGTGCTGAAGCGCTCCGCGTAGGGGTCGCCTTTGGGCCAAGGCTGGGTGGGGGAGGGGGGGGTTGTCAAGGGACTTCTTGTCCGTGAGGACTTCAAGCCATCTTTAAATATTGTGGATACCCACAACAGGGGCAACTACAGCTGCTGCCTGTCTGTCCCACCAAACACTTCCAGGACAGAACCGTGTACTTGATTCTATGCTGAGGGTCACTTTAACTCCCTTTTGTCTGTGAGCAGCCTCTAGCTTCAGGGTGAAGGCTATTGCTTTATTTTTAAAATAGTTTTATTCTCCATTTTCACATTTTCCTTCAAAATTTACACCCCCCCAACAAGCAGTAAACGGTAACAGATACAAAGTCAATACCCTTAACATCGACAACGATCCCATCCTCCCACCCCAACCAACGGCCCACCTGTCAATATATGCATCAAATAAAACAAATCCTCCCACGATGGAAAAAAAACAAAGGAGAAAAAGAAAAAGGAGTCTGGAATCGCCCATGGTCACCATTAACCTATAGAGTCCCCGTCCCCCTCCCTGACACTCAATGCCATCCAACCTCCGCAAGATTACCCGTAAATGACACCCTAGAATTGTAAACCCCCCCCTCCCCAACTCCTCCCCTACACTTCCTCTTGTAAAACTCCTCCCCCCAACCTTGGTTCCTTCCCCCCAACTTTCCACCCCGGCGAGACTCATCGGACCCTGTTCTGCCAGGCTCCAATGGCCGCAGCCCCTCCCCCCACCTCACCCCCGTTCACTGGCCAGCTTAAACCGGCCAGTGTGGAGGCCCCCGCCCAGGTCTCTTTCCCACTTGGCTGGGCCCCAGGAAAACCCAGATGTCCCCTTTAGCACACAAACCCCGCATACACACCCACACCCCAAAGAACCCTCATTACGACTGAAAGTCCCAATTCTTCCCTTGTCCAAATGTATATAATGTTGGCTCCTGTAGCCCATACACCAGCACACAGTGAAACAAAAAAGAAAAAATACAGTCATGAGGCTACATCGATACATGACCATTTCTCAATTCTGCCACAGTCCTTCTGCCTTTGCAAACTCCTCCGCTGCTTCCGCCGTCCCAAAATAAAAGTCCTTGAGCTTGTAAGTCACCCTCAGCTTCGCTGGATATACAATGCCGCACTGCACCTTGCTAATGTACAATGCCCTCTTCACCTGGTTGAAGGCAGCCCGCCTCCTCGCCAGCTCCACCGTAAAGTCCTGGTATACGCGTATACCAGCTCCAGCCCACTGCACCACCCGCTTCTGCTTAGACCAGCACAGGACCTTCTCCTTTACACTGTGCCTACAGAAGCACAGAGTCACTACCCTTGGCGGCTCACGCGCCTTTGGTACAGGCCTCCACGACCAAAGAGCCCGATCCAGTTCATATCGGGAGGGATCCTCCCCCTCCCCCAATAGTTTCGCCAACATCGTGGCAAAATACTCAGTCGGCCTCGGCCCTTCCACTCCTTCGG
Source organism: Scyliorhinus canicula (assembly GCF_902713615.1). Lineage (NCBI taxonomy): Eukaryota > Metazoa > Chordata > Chondrichthyes > Carcharhiniformes > Scyliorhinidae > Scyliorhinus > Scyliorhinus canicula. Next base: position 85,023,534 of record NC_052159.1, on the reverse strand, counting down.
GCAGCCCCACAATCCTCAAATTCTGTCGCCTGGATCTGTTTTCCAGGTCTTCCATTTTGCCTTCTATTCTTCAGTGGCTTTCTCATAAGCACTCTATGCGCCCTGTCCACCTCCAAGGGCCGAGTAAACGGACCTTCCCCCAGCAGCTTCTTGAACATAAGCGCCAGATATGCCCTTGCGTCCGATCCCTCACTGCCCTCCGGGAGCCAACGATCCTCAAGTTCTGCCTACGCGACCTGTTCTCCACTTTCTCTTGCAGCCTTTTCTGGTGGTCCCTCATTAGCCCCATCTCCGCCACCATCACGGTTAGCTGGTCCTTATGCTCAGCCACTGCCTCTTCCACCTTCTGGCTCGTCTGGCTCTGGGCTTTCAATCTTTGCTCCAGCAGGTCAATCCCCGTCTTAATTGGGTCCAGGTACTCTTGTCTCTGCTTGGCAAAGCTCTCCTGGAGGAAGTCCACCAGCTGCTCCGTTAACCACTGGGCAGGCAATCCCAGTCACTGACCCTCTGCCATATTTTTCTGTGCTGCAGGCTCCACTCCCTTCTTTGACCAACGATCTCTCCTTTTCAAGCCACTTCTGGTCCACAAATCCATACACTGGTGGGGAATCCTACTCCTCTACCTCACCAATCTCCTATTTTGCCGATCAAATCCCCCAGAAGTCGGGGAAAAAGGTCTTAAAGGACATTGTGAGTAGCATGCTTGATAGATATGGCAGATGGCATGTGTGGACACCACAACTGGACATGAGGTTGTGCTGGTGAGTGCAAAGGTATGCTGATAAACAAGCACAAATATCGAATGTGGGGAGGGGGCTAGGTGTCAGCCAGTGAATTTTGGGGGGGGGGGTTGGGAACTTGAGGGGTGGCAAGCGGAATTAATGCCAGGAAATAGGTGATAACGTAATCATACAGCTTGGTGGAGGTCATTGGCCTTCTTCTTACATTGTACGGCGGTCCTCCTGGTCATGCTGATGAACTGACAGCCGCTGCCACTGCCTCCCAGGACCGGCTCAAGGCACCGGCAACTCGGGCAGCCGCCCGGGGCGCCATGTGCTAGGGGGCGCCAGAGACTCGGGTCCCGCGCATGCGCAGTTGGGCCGGTGCCAACCAGTGCCTGCGCGGTGGCCGCACTCCCCCAGGGCGGCCGCCCCCCTCTGTCCACCCCCCCCCCGTCCCTCGGTCCGCCCCCCCGCTCGGTCCGCTCCCCCCCCCCCCCGCCTCGGGTCCGTCCCCCCGCCCCCCCTCGGGTCCGCCCCCCCGGCCCCCCTCGGGTCCGCCCCGCCCCCCTCGGGTCCGTCCCCCCCTCGGGTCCGTCCCCCCTCGGCCCCCCCGCTCAGTCTGCTCCCCCCCTCGGTCTTCTCCCCCCCGCCCCCCCCTCGGGTCCGCTCCCCCCCTCGGATCCCCCTCGGCCCCTCCCCCTCTCGGCCCCGCCCCCTCCCGGCCCCGCCCCCTCTTGGCCCCGCCCCCCTCTCGGCACCCCCCCCCCCCAAGGGCGCCGAAGTTCAACTTGCCCGGGGTGCCAGCAACCCTAGGGCCGGCGCTGCTGCCTCCCAGGGACCTGGCGATTCTCCGGGCGTTTTCCGTGTGATCTACGGGTGTTTCATGGGGCACCGGTGCTAGTCCCTCACCGGTACCAGAATTGGTGAATGGGTTTGTGCTGATTTTCCCATTGTTAAACACCACGGATCCTCCATTGGCGTCGGCACTTAGCCTCAGGAACAGAGAATCCAGCCCAAAGTATTTCCTTAAACAAGGGGACCAAAACTGCTCACAATATTCCGGATGCAGTCTCACCAGTCCCTTGTAACTTTCTTGGTAATGGGGTTTGGTTTCCCCTTTAACTCACAATATAAAAACCCCGACCTGGGTGCAGGTCAGGCAGGGAGACCCTTCGGGGACAGGAGTATTTGTATATAATTACTAAAAGAGTATTGTTTGCATCCTACGCTGTTTCATGCGTATTATCTCGACATATACTACAATTAGCCTTCCTGATTAACCTCTGCTTCTGTGTGCGAGCTTTCTGTTTTTCATACATAAGTACCACAAAACCCTTTGTATTGCAACTTTCTGCAGTTTTTCTCCATTTAAATAATACTCTGCTCTTTTGATCTTCTTTCCAAAAAGAACAACTTCACATTTTCCCACATTATATTCAATTTGCCAAACTTTCAGCCACTACTTAACCTATCAATACCTCTTTGCAAACTGTTTGTCTCCCTCTCGCAACTTGCCTTCCACCTATTTTTCTGTTGTCTGCAAATTTGGCTACAGTACATTCACTTCCTTCCTCCAAGTTAATAATGTATATTGTAAACAGTTGCAGTCCCAGCATTGATCCCTGTGGAACCCCACTGGTTATAGGTCAGCAATCAGAAGAAGAGCTCTTCGAACCCGCACTGAGGTCACGGGGTTTGTTAGGTACCCCGTGACCTCGGCAGAATATAAACTTCCCTGTTAAAAGGGTGGGGCTTCCTCTTAACAAGGGAAGTCTTACCGATATAAAAATCTGGCCGGGATTTTTATACGTGGGCAGGGGCAGATGTACCCTTTATGAACTGGAAACTGTAGTTGTGTTATCGATTAAACCTTTTGTTTCGCCTCCAAACATTCGTTCCTTCTGGTCATTTAGCTCGGATCCAACATTGGCAACAAGGGTAAAGTGGAGTTGCCAACAGCATCAATTTATTTGAACTTGGCCCACTTTGCAAAGGCCTCAGGAGGCCACTTTACCGACAACAGGGATACCACACATTGGGAAGCTTGAATCTTTCGATGCAGGTACGGACGACTGGACCCATGTGAACATAGAACATCGAACATCCAGTACAGAAGGAGGCCATTCGGCCCATCGAGTCTGCACCGACCCACTTAAGCCCTCACTTCTCACCTATCCCCGTCACCCAATAACCCCTCCTAACCTTTTTGGTCATTAAGGGCAATTTAGCGTGGCCAATCCACCTAACCTGCACATCTTTGGACTGTGGGAGGAAACCCACGCAGACACAGGGAGAACGTGCAGACACCGCACAGACAGTGACCCAGTGGGGAATCGAACCTGGGACCCTGGTGCTCAGAAGCCACAGTGCTATTCACTTGTGCTACTGTGCTGCCCAAATATGTGAAACAAATGCAGTATTTCTTCCGAACGAATGCCATTATCGGGTACAAGCGCCAAACAGTTATCCTCCTCATGGCTTGTAGGAGAAACTAGAACCAGAGGGCACAATCTCAGACTAAAGGGATGATCCATTAAAACAGAGATGAGAAGGAATTTCCTCAGCCAGAGGAAGGCTGTGGAGGCCAAATCAGTCAGTGTCTTTAAGACAGAGATAGATAGGTTCTTGATTAATAAGGCGATCAGGGGTTATGGGGAGAAGACAGGAGAATGGGGATGAGAATACTATTAGCCATGATTGAATTGTGGAGCAGACTCGATGGGCCGAGTGGTCTAATTCTGCTCCTACGTCTTATAGTTTTATAATAGTTCGACGTTCCGTTATCATACGGCTGCCTAAAACCAAGGGAAGTCCGTGACCGTGTTTACGGCCTGCCTGAGGAAACACTCAGAGCTCGGGGCATCCATGTCAGGAAATTGTGAGACAGATCAGTTTGCGGGATCCGTGACACGGCAACCCAAAAGAAATTACTGGCCCAACCGTGCTTGGACTTATTGAGGGCCATCACAATCACCATGTCTCACGAGAGTGCGGAACAAGGGAAGCTGCAAGGGATGGAGCTCCTCAGCCTGGGCCGCCCAACTGCAAGCTGAACATCGCCTCCCAGGACCAAAGATTCAGCCCCCCCCCCCCCCCCCCCGCCCCCACCACCACCACCACCATGGGAGCCTTACCACCAAGAGCCGGGCCATCGTTAACGGCCCCTGAGGCCTGACAGACATTTTCCCCCAACCCAGAGGGACCAGATTATGGAAACCAGGACCAGGCTGAAAGGCGCCCAAGAGAGGGCCCAACCCCGCCAGGCGTGCCCGCTTTCCAAATGAGCAGACGCATTATCTGGGCGAGGATGTTGACGACTACTGACTACCAACAATCAAACTGCATCACTGTGCCAAAGGTGGTGCTGATCCACATCACCCTCTGCATTAACAGCCATCCAATTAAGATGGTGTTAAATATCGGGGCCGTCATTTCGGTCATCTGCTGGGAAACCTTTGACCGCATCAGCGCTGAGATCCAAACGCTGATCTTGCAGGACACAGGTGCCTGGTTGGCTACATATACCGGGGAATCATTGGCCATTACCAATACCTCGGTGGTCCCCATCGAATACGGGTAGCTGTCCGCCAGCTTGTCCCTGGTTATGATGCACGGAAGTAACCCAAGCTTGTTGGTGCGAGACTGGCTGAAGTACCTCCTCCTCAACTGGCAACGGGTTTACCAGATGTACCCAGATGAGCCGGAGGCTGTGTTAGCAAAATTCCTGGAGGTTTTTCAGGAATATCTGGGCACTATCCAGAGGCAATGACCAGAATCTGCAGTGACCAGTCGGCACAACCACGCTATTTCCATGCCAGCTGGTTGCGAACGCTATGTGGCTGAAAGTTGGCGTGGAGCTCAACCGGTTAGAGTGGCTCAGCATAATCTGCTCGATACAGTTCGTGGATTGGACGGCGCCAGTCATGCTGAAACCTGATGGCTCCATACACCTTTGCGGTGACTATAGATGCCGGCCAATCAGGTTTTCTGTTTGGACTGCTATCCCATCCTACGAGGACCTCTATGCGAAGCTCAGCAGAGGCTACACCTTATGAAGCTAGACATGAGCCACGCTTACCTCCAGCTGGTCCTGGACCCAGAATCCAGGACGTTTGTGACAGTGAACACGTATGAATATACCCATCTGCATTTTGGGGTATTGTCAGCCTGTGCGATATTCCAGCATGTCATGGAGAACATGATGCAGGGATTAGCGAGCATCAAGGCCTCCCTCAACAACGTACTGATTACCAGTTCGATGGACTAGGAACACTTATGGAACCTTGGCAGGGTCCTCCAATGTTTTGCGGCCACTGACGTTCAGCTATGCAGGGTGAAGTGTGTGTTTCACATCGAGATACCTGGGTCACTGCATGGACCATCACGGCCTTCACCCAGTCGAGGTCAAGGTACGGGTGATCCGACAAATCCCCGTGCCAAATGGACCAATGGTGCTCCGCTCTTTTTTAGAGCTCATAAATGACTATGGGAATTTTATCCCAAACCTGGTGACTTTGCTGGCTCCTTTACACTGGATTTTGAAAAAGGGCCAACGATGGGAATGGTGTCAACCACAACGTGCGGCTTCTGTTGAGGTGAAAAGCAATTCTCATCCTCACGGCTGCTGACTCATTTCAACCCCGCCAAGCTACGATACTGACCTATGAACCTCGCCTTATAGTGTTGGAGCGGTCTTGGTCCACAAAATGGGTGACCGCACAGAACGGTCCATTGTATTTTCCTCACGGATACTCGCCGCGGCCGAGTGGAATTATGCCCTGATCGAGAAGGAGAGTTTGGCCTTCGTTTTTGTGTTTCATCAGTACATCTATGACCACATGTTTACGGTGCTGACGGACTCCAAGCACTTGCTGGGATTGTTTAAGGAGGACAGGATGGTTCCTCCCGTCGCGTCCATGCAGATTCAACACTGGGCATTGCAATTGGCGGCCTATGAATTTATGATGGAACTCTGTCCTGGAGCAAGGTTCCCTCATGCAGACGCATTAAGTTGCCTTCGCCTCCTGACGAGGTCATCGACGCCCGCTTCCCCGCTTCGCAGCTGCCTTGCATTTCATGAATACATTGCCTGTCACGGCGTTCCGGGTCCGAAGTGGACCGAGACAGATCCGCAGTTAGCCCGTTTCCGGCACATTATCTGATACGGTTTTCACAACAAAGGTAACGGAGCTCAGCACTAAGGAGGATGTCCTCCTCTGGGGGACAGGTGTCATGGTCCCGACGAAGGGTTGCGGCCCTATTCTACAGGACGTCCACAATGGCCATCCCAGGGTCTCAAAGATGAAGATGTTGGTTCGCACCTACATGTGGTGGTGTGGTGGCTGGACATTGATGCCAACATCGAAAAGCTACCCCAATGAGCCCAATGCCAGGAGCATCAGAAGCTTCCGCCGGCGGCAATCTTCCATCCGTGGGAATGGCCGGTACAACCTTGGTCACGCCTTCACGTTGGTTTTGCCAAGCCTTTCCAAGGGTAGATATTCTCAATCAAGGTCAACGTCCACTCAAAGTGGGTGGATGTCCACCACATGCAGGCAATGACTTCGGGGGCCACGATTGAACGGCTGTGCCAGATATTCAGCTTCCACAACATTCCAGAGGTACTTGTTTCCGACAATGGGACGGCGTGTACCACCGCCAAATTTGCCAGGTTTTTTAGGACAAATGTCATCTGCCATGTCCTCACAGCTCCGTACCACCCAATCTCGAATAGTTTGTCTGAGCGGGTGGTCCAGACCTTCAAGCAGGGAATATGGAAACAGACCGTGGGCTCCCTTGAGGCACGTCTGGCACGCTTTAGTTTTTGTTGTGGAACCACGCCGCACGCCATGATGGGTGTGGCACCTACAGCACTACTAATGGGACGGTGCCTTCATGTACGCTTGAACTTGGTGCTGCAGGAGATTGGTGGGTAGGTCCGTAGCAGACAGGCTCCATCTGAAGAGGATTCAGACAGGCGGGAACCCCTGTGACATTTTCCGTCAGGTGACACGGTGCACGTCAGCAATTACAGTGATGGAGACACATGGATCCCGGGCGGGGTACTAAAGCAGACAGGTCTGGTCTCCTGCACAGTACGGGTGCAGGGCCAGGAGTCAAACAGCCATGTGGACCACTTCCAGAATTGCATGTCGGCAGTCGCTGAACCACCTCCTGGATGTCTTGGCTTTGTCGATTTCCCCCTCCCCCCTCTGCCATTATCACGATGATCACAGGTCCCAGACCTCCCAGGATGTGGAAATGAGGGAGGCAGCGACCTCTGTTTCAGAGTCCGAGATAGAGACGCAGCCGCAGGAGAATCCCAAGATGCGCTACATGCCTCCGGACCCCACACAGATGGCACCTGAGCACCCGCCCCAGGCAAAAAGGATGAGGGGCATACTGAACAAATGGTCCCTCAGAGGAGCCAAGGAGGCCAATGATGATGGCCCATTAGGGCATCAACTTCCTTGAGGATTGCCCCAGCCGTAGGCTGGCACTCTGCATGGCTGGAGTGGATCACCAGTTGGGGTGCAACTGGCAACCACTCCAAACATCTCTGAACCATCAGCGGCACTGAATATTTCACACCACATAGTGTAGAACGCATTTTGTGGACATCTGCATGTTGTATTTGATTCTCCATGGGGTTGGCCGCCCTCTCCATGCATGAGCTCATGCACTCAAAACCTTGAGCCATTCTGACACATATGAACTGAATGGACTCCTAAATTCTCAATGGACTCCTCCATTTTCAACCCATGACGATTTCCTCAGGGAGCTCCCAACTTGTGGAAGCACATCTGTTGCTGCTGGTCTCGGTAGAGCATCATTTCCAGTGACTCCTGAGGCCCTTTATCTGGGCCTAGCTGAGCAGAGGTGTTTCAGTCCTCCATCCTCTGAGGGGAACTGCCACAGTTGCAGCTGCTGCTTTCACTTCCTCCTACAGACTCGTGACCTGCACTTCACCCAGTGCCACTCCTTGGAATTATGCGCAAACCCACTGATGTAAGTGTGGCTGGTTGAGAGGGGCACTTGTGAGATGTGGCAGTGCTTGTTCTGCTGACTCTATTTAGGGCAATTGTCAAGGTGTCATTACAGGACTCTGTTGTTTCATCTCTTGTTCAGAATGTACGGGAGATACGAGAGGAAACCATGAGAATTAGCCTTTGATTGCAGATCCCTGTATTGCCTGTTCATTTTCTTTGTGTGGGGAGTGTTAAAATCTAGACGACACATCCTCCTTGTGCTTCCTCATTCCTTTCTCCCATCAATCCTTCCATTCCTCCTCCTTAAAGATACTATCATCCAAAGATACACCAGGAATCCCCTGTTTGCCCCAAAGAAGCTCTCACTGTGGAAACACCAGGAGACAAAACACCTCATTGTTCGCAGCCAGCCTCCCTGCCCCCACTCACCAACCCCCCCCCCCCCCTCCCCCGACAGTCAGAGGCAAGTACAATGTTATTGAGGCCTAAAATTAGAAACACAAAAATACTGGAAAAAATGCTATTTTCTATGACAGAAATTGCTCTTCAATGGCCTCTATTTGTGGCAGGATTTACCTCCTAAGGCCAGGGAAACCCACATTGGGACTGTTCCTGGGTCCCGGCCTGTACTGGGGCAAGGGGTTGTTGTTGGAGCTTGTGAATTTCATAGACGTCCAGGGCAGGCCATGCCCCTTGTTTCTCTGATGCTGGCCGACAGATCCCTCTGGAGGCAGTGAGAGAAAGCAAGAAGGTTCTCTTTCTATAGGATGGAAGAAGAAGGCCATACATCCAAACAAAAAAGGAAATGACTTGAGGTTACTGAAAATGTGAGCAGAAGGAGTGTGGTCAGGAGGACTGGGTCCATTGCTCAAAGAGGTACAATTGGGCAGCACAGTGGCACTGCCTCACGGCGCCAAGGTCCCAGGCTTGATCCCGGCTCTGGGTCATTGTCCGTGTGAAGTTTGCACATTCTCCCCGTGTTACAACCCAAAAATGTGCAGGGTAGGTGGATTGGCCACACTATATTGTCCCATAATTGGAAAAAATGAATTGGGTACTCTAAATTTATAGAAAAAAAGATACAATTACCTTATTTACTCAGGCAAGATGAGTGCAACACCAGACCCTGATGATAGGCCAATTAAACTTCCAGCCTGAGAAGCCTGAGGGTGCATGTTGCTCCTGACCATGGAAGGAATGTGTCCAGGGTACTTCCTGACTCCGAGGCAGAGAGGTAGTGCTGAAGACCTGACAACACCAACACATTCAGTTTCTGATGTCAATGAGCTACGGGAATTGGTCACAGAGACCAACAGTGCCTTACTTCTCTTTGTTTATTTTGTCCTTGCAGGAGAAAACTGCTCTCAATGCCGGAGAAGAGGCTCTAATTGGAGGAGTGTCCCCTCTCCACATCATCACTGCCGTGGAGGAGGGAACCATGGAGATCGCCAGGGTGGTCCACCAGGAGCAAGTGAAAGGAGAGAAGGGCAGTCCTGGTGGAGAAGATGAAAAGATATTGAAATCTCGAGATGAAGGGGTGTGAAGTGCATTCATCCTCGTCTGATGGCATGTAAAAACATTGCAGTGTCTGAGAATTTCTTTTATTTAAACACCTTTTTTTTTGCACAGAGACAACATTGAGTTTGCCTGATTGTCTGTAGAAGTGTGAGAACAATGGGATGTTCTATCTCTCTTTACTCCCCATGGTGAGAGCTTCTTTGGGGCATAGGAGGGATTCCTAATGACACATCTGTTCCGGACAGGAAGAGGTTTAATTAAGCAGCCTTGATTTTTCCACTTATTTCCCTTCCATAATCAGAAATGTGTTTTGATTTCCCCTTTATAAGCGATGGCATATTTTCCAACCCCTCGACAATTTCAGACAAATTTATTACAGCCACTGGCATTCCAGTGGGCCCTCCTAGAATCACAGAATTGTTATAGCGGGAAAAGGAGGCCATTCTGGCCATTCCTGTCTGCATCGGTTCTCTGAATGAGTCATTCACTTTGTGCCATTCCCCGCATTCTCCCTGTAACCGTGTACGTATTTCCTTTTCAGATAATAGTCTAATTCCTTTTTGAATGCTTCTGTCCCCACTGATCAGCGGTACAACTGGTCTAATGGCAACTCAGAGATTCGGAATGCCCTGGGAGACAGCTGTTGCACGTTTTACTTGAGTGTATTACGCGTTTATTGGAGTGTATTAACACGCCTCCGTTTAAAGGCCGTGTGCTTAACACTGCTACAGCTCTGTGTGTGTAATTTCAGCTCGGAGTCGCCAGGTGCCGTATATAGACACCTCACAAGTATCTCAAGGTCAGGTTCAAAGTAATAAAACTATACACCGATTAGTAAGTTCCAACGATCAATATTTATTATACAAATATAATAAATACGCATGCACACGCTAAAGACTAATACCTATTTCTACTATTAAACGACTAAATACTTATCTAAGTGGGAACCAGCAAGGTCAGGGGACAAGGCCTTTGTTCCTTTCTGGGCTGCACCTTCTGTTCGTTACTAGTCAAATACTGTATAAGTAATGTCGGGTTCACGTAGCGAGCGTCGTTTTGGGACTTACTGAACGATGGCTGGTGCTCAACGGCTGGTGATGGAAGACAGGATCAACGGCTGGAGTCGGAGTCAGGATACAACAGCAGATCTGGGTCGAAGTCAAAACAGCAGTCCAAGCCGGAGCACAAAACAGACAGAACCATGTGCGGGGTCTATCTTTATAGGGGCCCCCAATGTCCGTGCCTTTTCGGTGCGGGCTTTACCTGCCATGCATCGATTGGATCATTTCCCAATCGATGTCTTACAAATCCCCCAATCTGAGGGTCTCTTCTCGATGGGTGGGGCGGTCTCTAGGGTCTTTTGTGGTGGATACTTCTGGTGCCGTTTCGTCTGGGCGTCCACTTAAAGTATCCATTCAAAACCAAATGTTGCTATTGTGTGTGCCCAGATCTGGATTGCCTCATTACTATGCAAAGCGTTTTGCTATTTACACCTTTGGTTGAGATCTTCCACCTGGCCATAAACTAGTTTTGCTACGTGCAGAATGCTAATTAGCCTTTGCAGACTGCTTGTCCTGGCTAAACTGTTTTCTCCATTTTGTTAGCCCAGTGTCCATCTTAGGTGGCTACACAGCTGTACGCACCCAGCCTATAAAATCTTGAAGTGACTCACAAATCTTTCCCATGCTGCCATCAGAGATGCTGCTTGCAGCCTTTTCTGCAACTTTAATAGTGACTAAGTTGACACGTGGCCCATTTTTCCTTTCATGGAAGTCCAGTGGTCACTCTGTCATTCTCTTTCGCTGATTTTCCTCAAGGAAACTTGGGAGGTCCATCAAATTGAAATTTTTCCTTTGTGTTTTGGCAATGCCCTTGATCCTTTTTGCCATCTCCGCCTGTTCCTCCAGTCAAAGTCATTCTTGAAAAGTGGGACAATATCATGCATGACCCATCAACTGACAGGCAATTCACCATATGCATTCCTGTGTATGTGCTGCACCCCCCCCACCCCCCCCCCCCCCCGCCCCCCAACCCCCAGCACCATCTACTGTACGTTCCAGGTTTGGAAATTTAAATGCTGCACTCGAGAGCATATTTGTCCGATCTACTTTTACTTTCACATGCTGCATTCCTGGTCTAATTTCCAAGATAGCATCACATATCATGTCATTGCCGCTTCATGTGGATCCAATGGCATGACATACTGGAATTCAAATCCAAATCTAGTGACATCAATTGGCTCTCGATTTATTTTCTGCCGTACCTGGTATGTGTGACCTGTACTTGACCCAGAAATCCAACATGACACGGCACTCAAGTCAATTGGAAAATATTTATTCATGACTGTCCAAATTCAGCTAAACGGGGCTTGTACCTTGCACCATCAGATAAACATTATGGCATTTATGTATTGTTTTAAAATGTAGACATTAGGAACATAACTAAAGATTTTCGAACCATTAAACTTAACTAGCGGATTCTGCGTTCTTGAGACTGAGCATTGATGCCGGGGCAGGATTCATGAAGTTCCACGAAAGCAAAACAGGCGCCGCGCCTGGACCGATTCAGCAACTGTTAAGGGGCTAGCACCGGTGTTACATCAAACGCCATGGATTCTAATGAGAAATGGTGCCTGGTTTTCCGGATTCACGATTGACACTTGGGAGGCTGACAAGCTGTAGCCGCATAAACACACTTCACTCCCGACACAAACCATCCCAGCTAACAAGATGTCAGCAAGCAGAGCGGCCCCAGGATTCACCGATGCCGAGCTTGAGACCCTCCTGGAGGAGAGGCGGGTCACCGTGTACCCCGGCCTGAGAAGGAGGTTGCCAGTGGCCGCCGTTTTCCGTGCCTGGAAGCAGGTGACAGAGGCAGTAAGCGCCATGAGCAACACCATCAGGACCGGCCTGTGAGTTGGCGGCATTGTGCCCCTGGCACCAACCTCCATCGCACACACCAGTAACACTAACCTTCAACCCCCCACCCAAAGGGCAGCCAAGCCCCCACCGTGCACCGCATGCCGGCACCTATACTGGCTGCCATGGCCGGTTGCCCTGGCCACTGAAGCCACCAGCTACCCATCCCCTGGGCTGCATGCGTCGGACTGTCTAACACTGCACATGTTCTGTCCCCCCACCGAAAGCTGCCCATAACTGCTGGGAGTGAGAGCAGACCGTAGGGGAATCGCTGGAGCTACACCTCTCATTGCAGTAGATTAGCAGGCCCTGGTCGTGATCAGCGGGCCCAAGGAAAGGGTAGTCGCCCGGGTGGAGATCGGCCTCAGTCGAGGAAGTGAGAACCCGTTGATACATAGATACATAGAATTTACAGTGCAGAATTAGGCCATTTGGCCCATCGAGTCTGCACCGGCTCTTGGAAAGAGCACCCTACCCCCTACCCAAGGTCAACACCTTCACCCTATCCCCATAACTCAGTAACCCCACCCAACACTAAGGGCAATTTTGTACACTAAGGGCAATTTACCATGGCCAATCCACCTAACCCGCACATCTTTGGACTGTGGGAGGAAACTGGAGCACCCGGAGGAAACCCACGCACACACGGGAAGGATGTGCAGACTCCACACAGACAGTGACCCAAGCCGGAATCGAACCTGGGACCCTGGAGCTGTGAAGCGATTGTGCTATCCACAATGCTACCGTCCTGAGTTGCAGTTCCCCATGACACCTGTATCAACCCTCCCCAAACACCGTTCCACCCTCATCCCCACACCACGCTCACCAATACCCGGCCCGCTGTCCAAATCGTGCCTCTTGCCTTGTGTCTTGCAGGACCTACTGGTGATGGAGCGGGCCTTCCAGTTGTCCCCCACCCCCAGCCACAGCAGGAGCCCGGGAGCGATGTGGATACCGACAGGGCGAGGACCCATATAGGCAAGACCCAGGAAACCCAGGAGCTCAAGTCCAAGGATGACACAGTTTTCCCATCACAGCTGTTTCCATCACCCTCCACCATCCCAGAGACACTCCCCTCAGTTGGGCACTTTAGTGAACAGGCTCCTGGGACACTATCGAGTGCTCACCACACAAATGCTCCAGCACATCAGGAGGAGGTAGGAACTCCCAAGGGGGTGGATGGTCGGAGGGTGGTGCAACCCCAGGGACTAGCTGCAACCCATACAGGTTTCGGGCCTCTGGAACGGACAATCCCATCGATCATGGAGACGCAGACAAAGAATGAGGGGTTTTCGATGAGCATCCAGCACCTGCAGGCGCAGGTGGTGTAGTCCAACTGCATGCAGGAACAGGAGGTGGTGCCGGTCATGTGTGCCATCCAGGCCAACACTGCACGGATGGTGTCCATGGTGGAGGCCAGGGGTAAGGATTTTGGCCAAGGGTCAGCATGTCTAAGGCCTGGGGCAATCTGTGCAGGCGGGGGCCGAGGCCCAGGAAAGGGCTGCCCTCTCACAGTCAGATATGTGCCAGAGCCACCTGGACATTGCAGCGGCGCTCATGAGCCCAGTCACAATGGACCATGGCTGAGAGCGTCGGCGACATTGCCCAGGCGCGGGCCGATGTGGACACAGAGGGAGGTGGCCCAGTCCCAGAGGGAGATAGCGTAGTCACTGGCTGATGCGGCACAGGCCCAGAAGGTGTGGGGCACAGTCACAGCGTGATGTGACGCAGTCCCAGGCGGAGGTGGTCCACTTCCTGTGCTCCTTTGCTGCGAGAATGCAGACCCTTGTCAAGACAGCAGCGGGACTCCAGGACTGGCAGTGCCAGGGGGCGGGGGGGGGGGGGGGGGGGGGGGGGGGGGGGGGGCCTCAGGGGCTAGCTCTGCTCGCACCCCAGTCCCATCAAGTAGCCCAGGAGCCTCAGGGCACCCCGATGGAGGAGGAGGTGATGGGGCCCGTGCCGGTGACTTCCGCAGGGGAGGTGCCGGAACACCGCAGCACCTCAGACTCACCCCCCCCCCCCCCAACCCTCCCTCCTGTCCCTGGCGCATCTGGTGGGCAGTGGGCATAACAGGGCGGCACAACACCTCCTTGGATACCCAAGATGCAGCCAGGCCTATCCAGGCCCGGTTGCCCCAGAAATCGGCTGCCAAAGGGGACCCAGGTCGCTGGGCGGGAATCACAGCAGCCTGCATCGATTCCTGATGTAGTTGGGGGGTCCAAATAGACGTAGCGTTGAGGCCCATAAGGCCAGAAAAATTAGACACCAGTTAAGTTTGCACAGTTGTAGGGCACAGTTTAGTGACAGGGCTAGGGCACGAATCTAATGTATGTTTTTGCATTGAACACCTGCTCACACTGTTACAACCTGTCTTGGTGCTCTGCCAGATGGGTGTGAGGGGTGGGGGCCGCAGAAGGGGTGCGGGTGGGGGCATGTGGGAAAGAATTGGAGGATGTTGTGGGTGGGCTTGACTCAGGGATCGCAGTTCAGCAAGCGCTCACCGATCCGGTCTCCCACCCCCAACCCACCAGCCCCCTCCCCCCCACCATACCCCTCCTCGGCTACCCCAGGGAATCGATGGGACCCGTGTGATGGAATGGCTAGCTCGTGTGCAGGGATCACCTAGGTGGACGGTGGAAAGTGCTACCGTGGGCAGGAGTCAGATGTTGTCGAACGATGCAGAGCACCAAATTTCAGTGGATTGTCATCATCCTCCATCCCATGGACCACTGTTAATGCCAACCCAGAGCCAGCATCCCGTAGTGTGGCAGGTATGTATCACAGAAGGGCTTGCAGGCAGAGCACACATTGTGTAGCCTCCCGTGCTTGCCCGGGCCCCATATCCAGCCCATCCGTGTCCTCCCCGGGGAGTACTGTCATTCATCCTCCTCCTCCAGCACTTCGCCCCGCTGCTGAGCCATGTTGTGGAGAATGCAGTAGGCCACCACAATGCGGGCAACCCTCCAAGCATCATACTGGAGGGCCCCTCCAGAGTGGTCCAAGCACCTGAACCGCGTCTTCAGTATGTGAAGCACTGCTCGATCACGCCCCTCGTCGCTAAATGGGCATCGTTATAGCACGTCCCTGGGTTGGTCTGTGGCCTTCGAACAGATGTCATCAGCCACGACTGCAGCGGATAACCCGTCATCCAGGAGCCAGCCCTCCCAGCCGGGGGTGCACCTCGATGAGGCCGGGAATCGTAGAGTGGGCCAGGGTATCGGGCGCAGGCGTGTGTGATGCACATCTGATGGTCACGCACTAGCTGCATGTTCATCAATTGGAACCCCTTTCACTTTGTGTAGAGCGGCCTGTCATCTGCAGGTGCCCGGATGGTGACATGTATCCCATCGATCACCCTCTGAATCTGGGGCATGGTGGCGAACCCCGTTGCCTAGGCATCCTGGTGGGCTTAGTGCACATTGAAATGGATGTATTGTGCCAACTGGGCATACGGGGCCTCTATGACGGAACAGATGTACCTGTGCGCTGAGCTCTGTGAGATCCCGGACAGATCCCTACTCAGCGCTGGAAGGATCCGGTGGCGTAAATTTTCAGGGCGATCGTCACCTTGACGGCCACTGGGAGCGGGGCCATTTGCGGGGCAGGGGTGCAGAGGTGGTGGGGTGGGTGAGTGGTGGCTGGGGTGCAGGGGTAGTGGGTGGGTAAGAGGGTGCTGAGGTGTGGAGTGTGGGGGTGGTGAGGTGGGTGACTGGGAGATGGGGTACGGGGTGGTGAGGTGCAGGGTGGGGGTGTGGGGTGGGGTGCAGGAGGTGGGAGAGCTTTTTAACATTCATTTTTGCGGGAAGCGGGCGTCGCTGGTTAGGCCAGCATTTATTGCCCATCCCTAGTTGCTCTTCAGAAGGTGGTGGAGAGTTGCTTTCTTGAACCACTGCAGTTCTTGAGATGTAGGTATATCCACTGTGCTGTTAGGGAGGGAGTTCCAGAATGTTGCCCCAGGGACAGGGAAGGAACAGCGATATATTTCCAAGTCAGAGTGGTGAGCGATTGGAGGGTCCAAGGTATCTGCTGCTCTTGTCCTTCTAGATGGTGATGGTAATGGTCATGGGTTTGGTGCTGTCTAAGGAACTTTGGTGAGTTACTGCAGTGCATCTTGTAGATGGTACACTTGGCTGCCACTGTTTGTCAATAGTGGAGGGTTTGAATATTTGTGGAACGGGGAGCAATCAAGCGGGCTGCTTTGTACTGGATGGTGGCAGGTTCTTGAGTGTTGTTGGAGCTGCACTCATCAGATGTGTTTATTCGGTGAATTGGGCATTCACAATTCTCCTTTAGTGTATCCGAACAGACGCCGGAGTGAGGCGACTGGGGAATTTTCCCAGTAACTTAATTGCAGTGTCAACGTAAGCCGACTTGTGACACTAATAAACATTATTATTATTATCCAGGCAAGTGGAGAGCATTCCATTACACTCCTGACGTGTGCGTTGTAGATGGTGGACAGGCTTTGGGGAGGGTCAGGAGGTGAGTTACTCGCCGTAGGATTCTGAGCCTTTGACTTGCCCTGGTAGCCACAGTATTAATGTGGCTAATCCAGTTCAGTTTCTGATCAATGGTAACCCCCAGGATGTGGGGGCTGTGGTGTGGGGTGGAGGAGCACCCATACGGCCGGTGTTACTCTGCAGAACCAGGGGCCAAGGTGGATGGTCAGTGGGGTGCACAGCAAGATGGCTGCCTTGCACACTGTGGTAATGGGGTCCATGACTGGACACTGCTCCAGTCCCGTAGGGGGTCACCCGAGCCCCACGCCTGTCCCATTGTCCCCTCACCCCAGTCAGCCTGGCCAGTGTCAGAATCTGCAGCCTACGGTCACACCTCTCCGTGTCCTACCTCTCTCTCCCTCATCATCCACCGTGCCTGTTTCTCGATTTTTAAAAGCACAGGTGAACCTTGAACATAAAACATTACAGCGTAGTACAAGCCCTTCGGCCCTCGATGTTGCGCCGACCTGTGAAACCACTCTAAAGCCCATCTACATTATTCCCTTATCGTCCATATGCCTATCCAATGACCATTTAAATGCCCTTAATGTTGGCGAGTCCACTACTGTTGCAGGCAGGGCATTCCACGCCCTTACTACTCTCTGAGTAAAGAACCTACCTCTGACATCTGTCCTATATCTATCTCCCCTCAATTTAAAGCTATCTTCCCTCGTGCTAGACATCACCATCCGAGGAAAAAGGCTCTGTCCACCCTATCTAATCCTCTGATCATCTTGTATGCCTCAATTAAGTCACTTTTTAACCTTCGTCTCTCTAACGAAAACTACCTCAAGTCCCTCAGCCTTCCCTCATAAGATCTTCCCTCTATACCAGGCAACATTCTGGTAAATCTCCTCTGCACCCTTTCCAATGCTTCCACATCCTTCCTATAATGCGGCAACCAGAATTGCACGCAATACTCCAAATGCGGCCAGCGCCGGCCCGAGGGTTGCTGGCGCCCCGGGCAAGCTGAACTTCGGCGCCCTTCGGGGGGGGGGGGGGGGGGGGGGGGTCGGGTCGGGGTTGGGTCGGGGTCGGGGGTCGGGTCGTGGGGGGTCTGGTCGGGTGGGGGGGGGTCGGGTCGGGGTCGGGATCGGGATCGGGTCAGGTCGGGGGGGGGGGTTGGGTCGGGTCGGGTCGGGGGTCGGGTCGGGGGGGGGTCGGGTCTGGGGGGGTCGGGCCGGGTCGGGGTCGGGTCGGGGGGGGGTCGGGGGGGGTCGGCGGGTCAGGGGGGGTCGGGTCGGGGGGAGGTCGGGTCGGGTCGGGGGGAGGTCGGGTCGGGTCGGGGAGAGGTCGTGTCGGGGGGGGTCGGGTCGGGTCGGGGGGGGTCGGGTCGGGTCGGGGGGGAGGTCGGGGTCGGGGTCGGGGGGGGTCGGGGGGGTCGGGTCGGGGGGGGTCGGGTCGGGTCGGGGGGGAGGTCGGGGTCGGGGGCAGGGGCGGGGGGGGTCGGGTCGGGGGCGGGGGGCGGGGGGGTCGGGCGGGGGGCGGGGGGTCGGGTCGGGGGTCGGGTCGTGGGGGGGTCGGAGGTCGGGTCGGGGGGGTCGGGTCGGGGCGGGTGGGGGGTGGGGTCGGGTCGGGGCGGGTGGGGGGCGGGGGGGTCAGGGGCGGGGGGGTCGTGTCGGCGGGCGGGGGGGTCGGGTCGGGCGGCGGGGGGGTCGGGTCGGTGGTGGGGGGTCGGGTCGGGGGCTGGGGGGGTCGGGTCGGGGGGGGATCGGGGCGGGTCGGGTCGGGGGCGGGGGGGTCGGGTCGGGGGGGGTCGGGTCGGGTTGGGGGGAGGTCGGGTCGGGTTGGGGGGAGGTCGGGTCGGGCCTGGGGGGGTCGGGTCGGGGGTCGGGGGGGTCGGGGGTGGGGTCGGGTCGGGTCGGGGAGTCGGGGGGGGTCAGGGGGGTCGTTTCGGGTCGGGGGGGGGTCGGGGGGGGGTCGGGTCGGGTCGGGGGGGAGGTCGGGGTCGGGGGCGGGGGCGAGGGGGTCGGGTCGGGGGCGGGGGGGAGGTCGGGGTCGGGGGCGGGGGCGGGGCGGTCGGGTCGGGGGTGGGGGGGTTGGGTCAGGTCGGGGGCGGGGGGGGGTCAGGTCGGGTGGGGGGGGGGAGTGACCTGGTATATGGTCGGGACCCACCGATCGGCGGGCCGGTCTCTCTGTCGGCAGGCCTCCTTTCTTCCACCGGCGAGCCTGGATCCATCCGCCATGTTTGTGCAGGGCGGCCTGGGGGAGGGCGGCCACCGCGCATGCGCTGGTTGGCACCGGCCCAACTGCGCATGCGCGGGACCCAAGTCTTTTACGCGGCGCCGGGTCTCTGACACCGGTCACGCACTCCTTGATGGCGCCCCCTAGCACATGGCGCCCCGGGCGACTGCCCGAGTTGCCGGTACCTTGAGCCGGCCCTGAATGCGGCCTCACCAGAGATTTGTACAGCTGCAACATGACTTCATGGTTCCGAAACTCAATCCCTCTACCAATAAAAGCTAACACACCGTACGCCTTCTTAACAACCCTCTCAACCTGGGTGGCAACTTTCAGGGATCTATGTACATGGACACCGAGATCTCTCTGCTCATCCACACTGCCAAGAATCTTCCCATTAGCCCAGTACTCTGTCTTCCTGTTATTCCTTCCAAAATGAATCACCTCACACTTTTCTGCATTAAACTCCATTTGCCACCTCTCAGCCCAGCGCTGCAGCTGATCTATGTCCCTCTGCAACTTGTAACATCCTTCCGCACTGTCCACAACTCCACCAACTTTAATGTCATCTGCAAATTTACTCATCCATCCTTCTACGCCCTCCTCCAGGTCATTTATAAAAATGACAAACAGCAGTGGCCCTAAAACAGATCCTTATGGTACACCACTAGTAACTGGACTCCAGTCTGAACATTTCCCATCAACCACCACTGCTGTCGGGAATTCACCCCAGTGGAGGTGAAGAATCGTGGAGGCCCCGAAGAATACCGGGTCAGGCCCGCTAATGATACACCAACGGCGTTTACTGTAAATGCGGAGTGGAATGCATTGACGCCACTATCGAGGCACTGGAAAATTGCGATTTGGCCTGAAACTGGCGCCCGCCATGATTTCGGCATTGAATCAGATTCTCCGCCCAATCGCGTTTCCCGATTTCAGTGTTGCCCGACAGAGAATCCCACCCACAATGTCTCAGAAACATCAAAGGAAGTCAAAACAATTGGTGTATTAGCATAATAATAATAATCTTTATTGTCACAAGTAGGCTTACACTAACACTGCAATGAAGTTACTGTGAAAAGACCCTAGTCGCCACATTCCGGCACCTGTTCCGGTACACAGAGGGAGAATTCAGAATATCCAAATTACCTAAAAGCACGTCTTTTGGGACTTGTGGGAGGAAAACGGAGAACCCGGAGGAAACCCACGCAGACACCGGGAGAAAGTGCAGGGTCCGCATAGACAGTGACCCAAGCCGGGAATTGAACCTGGGACCCTGGAGTTGTGAAGCAACAGTGCTAACCACTGTGCTACTGTGCTGCCAGTTAGTAACAATCAAACATTTTGAAACACATATGATCCTATAACAGCTATTGAATCCATACAGTGCAGAAGGAGACCATTTGGCCCATCAAGTCTGTACTGATCCTTCGAAAGGCCACCCTACCTCTGCCGAATCCCCCTCCCTGTAATCGCAACCTAAGGGGTAATTAGCTTGGCCAGTCCACCTAACCTGCACATCTTTGGACTGTGGGAGGAAACCAGAGCACCCGGAGGAAACCCACACAGACAGGGGGAGAACGTGCAAACTCCACACAGACAGTGACCTGAGGCTAGAATCAAATCTGGGTCCCTGGTGCTGTGAGGTAGCAGTGCTAACCAGTGTGCCACTATGACGCCCTTGTTCTTAATCATCAATTAATAGTTTCAGAGCTTGGAGTTTACAACTGACATGTTCATCAAGGGTTAACTGAGCATTTCATAAGGAAGGTGCTGACATTTCTATTGTGCTTTTCAGGACTGCTCTTCAGGGGCATTATAAAACACACTTTTTAGCGTCTGACTTTGCTGCTCCATGGAGCTGTGGTAAATCACTGCCACAATGCAACTCGTTGAGTGACAAGGTCCGTAATGAAGGTCAGCACTTGTTTGTAGTATTAAGTAGTCATTTAAACTTTTGCAATTGTGCAAAGAGTGCTCAGGTATTAATGGTACAATACCACTGAGCTATGTAGGCTGTCAAACAGAGTAAAGCTAGTTAGATGGCCAAACATTGGAAGTGTTCCAGCAGGGAGTGAGAGAAAGAAGGAATTCCATTTATGGCACGGATTAAAGGAAGAACAAGCAGGTTAGTAGTTCTTAAATTCATATTAAACTAATTTTCAGCACAGTGGTTCATAATCATAAATATAAGCAATAACTCAGATGATCCATCCTTCACGACTATCTGCCAACTTTACAAAGCAATCTCTTCGAGCCATTTTGCCTACGATAGAAATATTAAAATTATTATTTCAAAATTTTTTTTTAAGAGCACCCAATTATTTTTTTCCCAATTAAGGGGCAATTTAGCATGGCCAATCTACCTGACCTGTACATCTTTGGGTTGTGGGGGTGAGACCGATGCAATCACTGGGAGAATGTGCAAACTCCACACAGACAGTGACCTGGGCCGGGATCGAACCCGGGTCCTCAGCCCCTCCTGATAGCTTATAATTTGTATTTCAACCAGTGAATCTCTCATACTATCCTGAATGCTAACTTGGAATTGAGGGAATGAACGACAGTGTGGTGTTCTGATTTCTATTTCTTATGTTCCTATATGTCATGAAGGGCAGCACGGTGGCACAGTGGTTAGCACAGTTTCTTCACAGCTCCAGGGTCCCAGGTTCGATTCCCGGCTTGGGCCACTGTCTGGGCAGAGCCTGCACTTTCTCCCCGTGTCTGCGTGGGCTTCCTCCGGGTGCTCCGATTTCCTCCCACAGTCCAAAGATGTGCAAGTTCGGTGGATTGGCCATGATAAATTGCCCTTAGTGTCCAAAAAGGTTAGGTGGGGTTACTGGGTTATGGGGATAGGTTGGAGGTGTGGGCTTAAGTAGGGTGCTCTTTCCAAGGGCTGGTGCAGACTCGATGGGCCGAATGGCCTCCTTCTGCACTGTAAATTCTATGATAACATCTATGACAGTGTCCTTCAGCTCATCAGTATATTGGGAATGGCATCCTGGGATTGCATACGAACATTAAAACGTTAACTATGAGTGGAGTGCATGTAGCGTGCATCATCCGAGATAAGGAACTGTGTGCAGAAGCTTAGGGGTGTTGACACTTGCATACAAGCATGAACATCCACTTTTAGTTCTGTTGCTTGTGCTAATATGGCAAAATATTAGGTGCTGGCAGTATGATCTTCACTGAGTGGGTGAGACATTTATCTGGTTGAAACATGACATTTCCTCCTGTACTCTATTGCTGGCCATGTAGTTGGGAGATGGTTTTAATAAATTCAGCTCTCCCCCTACAATGCCCTCATTATGGCTTCCTTTCATTGCATCGATTGTTGGCATGGATTTTGAGGTGGTAATTTTGATGGCAAGGGTGTCAACGTTTACCATCAATATTCTCTGAAACTGACAGCACCTTTTGGAGTCCACCCACGTGCAGTTAAATGTGAAGTCCAGAATTTACTGTCAGGAATTCGCTACACTTCTCCAGGAACTGTGCTGTTGATCTCCCCCCGAATACAATCAATTATAGACCATTGAATTGATGAGAGCTTCCACTTTTATGTGTGTCATGTCCAGTGCAGGCATGAAGATATTACAAACTTTAAACCTGCATTCTTTTTAAAAATAAAAGTGGACACTAAAAGCTGTTTGAAATGACGATAGCACATCATGTGATTTGGCAGTACGCAGCTCCAAATGGTCCTGAAACTCAACAAAATACCTAACTACATATGGACAATCACAGCCACTTGTGAAATTCACACATGCCTTTGCAAAGGATGCAGCATCAACAGAAAAGACCATGGACAAAAGAGACATCAAAACTCAATGGGTGCTGGACAAATATGAAATGGATCTCATCAATCATTCATTGTATTGTGTTATCTCCCTATCCCAAACACAAAGACCTTGACTGTCTGAAACACTCAAAGTGTGAAAAGTCACAACACGGGATGCTTACCCATCTAACACACTAACCTGTTTGGAAAAGGACTTTGGGTCTTTCCGAGGTCACATGGGTAAGGCAGCCATGGTCACTAACTGCTTTAAGTATAACAGCAGAAGCTGCTCTGAAACAAAAGCATAGGAACGGCAGCAAAACCATTGAACAACTGAAAGACAACAAGGCAGCCAAGGGAATAAACTGCTATATCTTGAAAGGAGGAGAATGATTCCTCCCCCCAACCTGTTCCTGCTTCAAGGTCACCTGAGAGCCAACCTCCTGGCAATTCAACCACAGCTTACTGTGAATCCTGTGTCCATTTACAGACCCTTGCTCCAACTAAAGCATTAATTCCTTGGGGAATCTACAGGTCTGCGACAAATGAAACTGAAATTGTTCCAAATTGTAATCATGGGTGGGATTCTCCCGCAATCGGCGGGGGGGCCTGACGCCGGCGCCAAGAACGGCGCGAACCACTCTGGTGTCAGGCCACCCAGAAGTTGCGGAATCCTCTGCACTTCCGGGGGCTAGGCCGGCACCAGAGGGGTTAGCGCTGCGCCAACCGGCGCCGCAGGGCCGCCGTGGTCCTGCGCATACGCAGAACCGCCGGCGTGTTAGAACATAGAACATAGAACAGTACAGCACAGAACAGGCCCTTCGGCCCTCAATGTTGTGCCGAGCCATGATCACCCTACTCAAACCCACGTATCCACCCTATAACCGTAACCCAACAACCCCCCCTTAACCTTACTTTTATTAGGACACTATGGGCAATTTTAGCACGGCCAATCCACCTAACCCGCACATCTTTGGACTGTGGGAGGAAACCGGAGCACCCGGAGGAAACCCACGCACACAGAGGGAGGACGTGCAGACTCCACACAGACAGTGACCCAGCCGGGAATCGAACCTGGGACCCTGGAGCTGTGAAGCATTTATGCTAACCACCATGCTACCCTGCTGCCCCAGGGGGTTTCTTCTCCGCGCTGGCCATGGTGGAGCCCCACGGCACAGGCCCTCCCGCGGATCGGTGGGCCCTGATCGCGGGCCAGGCCAGCACGGGGGCCCCCCCGGGGCCGGATGCTCCCACGCCCCCCCCCCCCGAGGACTCCAGTCGACGGCCTATCAGTCAGGTCCCTCCGTGTGGGACCATGTTCAGTTCACAAGGCGGGACTGGCCGAAAACGGGCAGCTGCTCGGCCCATCGGGGTCTGGAGAATTGCCGGGTGGGGGTGGGGGGGTCCGCTGCCAATGGCCTCCGATCGGCGCGGAGTGAACCTCGCCCATAAACCGGCGCCGGAGAATTCGGCAGCCTGCAGCGTGGCGGGATTCACGATGCCGCCCGGCAATTCTCCGACCCGGCGGGGGGGATCGGAGAATCCTGCCCAACTGTTTTCTACTTCTATATCTCATCTGTGTGTGAGTAACAATGGGCGCAATTCTCCGCACCCGCGGAAAATCGCGAAGTCGGCCGTGAAAACAGACGACTTTTGCGATGGCCCGACACGGCCCCGTTCCCGATGTATTCACGTCCTGGAAATGGGCGAGGAACGGGGCCGCGTCAATCACGTGCGCGATGACGCCGGAACGCGACGACGACACAAACACGCCCACGTGAGGCCGCCTGATGCCGTAAAAAGGCGCAGGCGAGCACAGAAACTGTAGGCCAGGATGTCGGAGCAAAGGAGAGCAGCCCCGAGATTCGTGGAGGTTGACGTGGAGACGCTGCTCGAATCAATCGAGCAGAGGAGGGGCATCATCTGCCCGCATAGAGGGCATTGCCACCCTGCCAGCGCGGTGCGCCAGGCCTGGCGTGAGGTGGCTGCTGCCATCAGTGCTGTGGGGCAGACCCCTCGCTCTGCAGATTAATGTCGGAAGAAAATGCACGACCTCACCAGGGCTGCCAGGGTAATGGTCTTATTACAACTTGACCCCCAAACTGTGCCAGTATCTGAACGGCCTGCTGATACCTGCCGTATTGTAATGATCTACCTATGCCCCCTCCCCCAACAGGACAAGACCGCTCACAACACTCGTGAGCGGAACAAGACTGGAGGGGGTTCGCCCATCCTGCACCCCCTCACCACGTTTGAGCAGAGGGCACTGGACCTTGTTGGGGAATCTGCCACCCGGGAGATCGCGCAATGCGAGGTTGGCGGAGCTGCTACAAGTGAGACAACCCTGCATAACAAACACCCCCCATCCCCCATCCTCTGTCCCTTCACACTCTGCCCACTGGAACACATTCCCCATCCTCTGTCCCTTCACACACCCTGCCCACTTGGACACCTCCCCCATCCTCTGTCCCTTCACACCCTGCCCACTTGGACACCTCCCCCATCCTCTGTCCCTTCACACACCCTGCCCACTTGGACACCTCCCCCATCCTCTGTCCCTTCACACACCCTGCCCACTTGGACACCTCCCCCATCCTCTGTCCCTTCACACACCCTGCCCACTGGAACACCTCCCCCATCCTCTGTCCCTTCACACACACTGCCCACTGGAACACCTCCCCCATCCTCTGTCCCTTCACACCCTGCCCACTGGGACCGTCCAGCGCCCGGCCGAGCGTCTCTAAATAACCCGTTTCATTCTCTTCCCTAGGACGTGATGCCGAACGACCAGGGCCGTCTGCCTCCAGGCGGACACAGGCATCTGCCGCCACCTCACCCGGGGCCGCACGACAGAGGGTGCCCGATCAGCGGGGAGGCCCATCCTCCCCAACCGAATCTGTGGAGCAGGACGCCCAGAGGGTGGCAGAGAGCAAGAGAGAGAAATGGCCCGCAAACGCCCTGCGGCCTCTCAGCGGGCCGATGACATAGAGGAGGTGTCCACCCAAGACGACCTTGAGCTTGCGGCACAGCTATCTCCCACACCATCCACCATCCCAGAGACACTCAACCCGGTTGGCCTATTTAGTGATGAGGCTCCTGGGTCACAGTCTGGGTCGCACGTCACAGCTGAGCAGGTACAGCAGGTGGAGGTCGGAGCAGCCGAGGGCCCGGACTAGCGGAGGGCAGGCCAGGTCCAGCATCCAGCTGGCTCCCAGACGTTTTCCGAGTTCCTGGAGTTTCTCAACCCACCCGCACAGCCGATGCATCAAGAAACCCAGGGACACAATGACGGGATGAGGGCTGTCTTCCAGACTCTGCAGACGCTGTTAGAGGAGTCGAACTGCGTCCACGAGCAGGGAGTGGTGCCGCTCATGGCAGCAACCCAGGCCGACACCGCACGGGTGGCATCCGCGGTGGAGGCAATGGGTCAGGTTATGCAAGGCGCTGGGCTTAATGTGCACGTGTCATCCTCGGCCCTGGACAGGGTTGCCCTCTCACAGGCAGCAATGCGCCAGAGCCAACACGACATTGCCTGCGCGCTGCGGGCCTTGGCCGAGTCTCAGCAGGTCATGGCCCAGTCGCAGCAGACGATGGCACAGTCCCAGCAGTCAGTCGCAGAGAGCATCAACCGCCTGACACATGTGCTGGATGGCGTCGTGCACTCACAGGTTGAGATCGCACAGTCCCTGGCGGGAATGTCTAACTCCCTGGACTCCATCTCTGCAAACCTTCGGATCCTGGTGGATACCGTTGCAGGCCTCCAGGACTGGCAGCACCAGGTGTCGGTGGCGCAACGGGGCACCTCCCCGCTCGCACCTCTGTCCCAAAGTGAGGCCCGGGGGCCACCGGGCTCCCCGAGGGAGGAGGAGGTTTCGGGGTCCGTCCCATTAACTCCATCACGGGTCGTCCCGGAATTCTCGGCCTCCCCCCGTCCCATCCCTGGTGCATCGGGTGGGCAGCAGGCAGAGCAGGGTGGCACAACGTCACCCGAGACGCCCGCAGAGCAGCCTGGCCCATCAAGGCCGGGTCGCCCCAGGAAACGCTTAGCCAAGGAGAAACGAGTCGAAGGGGGCGATTTGCAGCAATCCTCCTCCGCTCCTGCTGTATCATCTGGGGAATCACTTAGATGTAGTGGTAGGGCCCGTAAGGCAACAAAGAGAGACACTGAGTAAGTTGGCACGGGCAAAGGGCACAGTTTAGTTGTAGGGTCTAGGGCACCTGTAAATTATTGTTAACATTAACGCACTGTTCCACCTTACTTGTAATACCGTGTGATTGTTCCACAGCCACAGGAATCATGATGGTGACCGAGTGTCGCTGGGGTTGACGAGTGGTGAAACTTCGGTGCCGGGTGTGCAGTCCCTGCCCCTCCCCCCACCCCCTCCCACAGCTAGCCCACGCGGGCACGTGATGGAGTGTCCGTGACGAACTCAGCGGCCACCAAGGTGGATGGTTCAGCTATTGCCATGGGTCAGACTCTCTCTAACGATTCTGAGCTCACAGCTCATCGCAGAGCGGGCTGTCATCATTCCACATGGCACTGATCACACCCGCTGACATAGCCATCGATGTTGTGCCATATCGTCTGGACCCAGTGGTAAGGGTGATGTCGAAGTGGAGCAATGTACACTGAGAGGGGGTGGGGGGGGTTGTGGTGGTGGCAGTTGTGTGTTGATCCTCTGCACGACTAGCGATGCAGTTGGTGGTTTGGTGTTCAGCGGGGACGTCACATGCGACGCATGAACCGTGCTGCCACCAAGGCGTCACATGCCCGCCGTCTTCGCCGGGTCCGTCGTGCCGCCTCCTGGACATCACCAGCACCTGGGTCGTGTCTGCGTGCTGCGCCCGCCACTCCGCCAGCCTCCTCCTCCTCCTCCCTCTCCTCCTCCTCCTCCTCCTCCTCTGTGCTTGCACCACTGCCACTGGCTTCTCCCTCCGCCTCCTGCAGCAGGTCATCTCCCCTCTGCATCGCGATGTTGTGCAGCGCACAGCAGACCACAACAATGCGAGCGACTCTGTTGGGCTGGTACTGCAGGGCCCCTCCGGAGCGGTCCAAGCACCTGAATCTCATCTTCAGGAGGCCAAGGCAGCGCTCCACCACACCCCTGGTTGCTGCATGAGCCTTGTTGTATCGGGTTTCCGCATTGGTCTGAGGCCTCCGTATAGGCGTCATCAGCCAAGACCTCAGCGGATAACCCTTGTCGCCTAGCAACCAGCCCCTCAGCTGGGGGGACGTCCCTCAAACATCGCAGGGAAGTACGACTGCGCCAGTATGTTGGAGTCATGCACACTCCCTGGGAACCTTGCACAGACGTTCATGAACGTCATGTGGGGGTCGCATACCACCTGGATATTCATGGAGTATGTCCCCCTCCTGTTTGTGAACACCTCCCTGTCCCCTGCAGGCGGGCGCATGGGGATGTGAACACAATCGATTGCCCCCTGCACCATCGGTATCCCGGCCACACTGGCAAATCCACGAGCTCGTGAGTCTTGAGTTGCTCGGTCCTCGGGAAAGGTAATGTAGCGGTCCGCGATGGCATAGAGGGCGTCGGTCACATCCCGGATGCACCTGTGGACCGACGACTGGGAGATCCCGGAGAGGTCCCCGCTCGGAGACTGGAAGGAGCCGGTCGCATAGAAGTTAAGAGCGACCGTCACCTTGATGGCAACCGGGATCGCGTGTCCTCCCCCCATTCCACGTGGGGCGAGGTGCACCACGAGGTGACAGATATGTATCACCGTCCGCCTACTCAGCCGGAGTCTCCTCCTGCAGGTGATGTCCGTCGTTGTTAGGAAAGAGACCCGGACACGGTACACCCTCGGCCTTGGTCGTCGCCTCTGGTGCCGTGGCTGCACCCTCACTCTCTCCTCTTCCCCCTCCTCCTCCTCCCCCCCATTCTGCTCGACGACTGGCAACTCCTCGGCCCTTCCCTCTGCTGCTGCAGCTGGCCCTGCATCCACTGCGGGTTGTGGCTGTAGATGCTGCTCCATCTCCAAATGCAGTGCAGCGGCCCCAACCACTGCGCAGAACATAGCCGTTCTGTTCGCAGACATTGTGCTAACCTACAGAAGGCTGGTGGGGGGCAGAGAAACGGGACATGTTAGACGGAGGTTAGTCTACACCTTGGCAGCCGCCTGCCACTGGTACCTGTGTGTCCCGGTGGCCTGGTCGCGCTGCTGACACGCGGGCAGCCTAACCCCTGGTCACTTTCTGCATCCAACGGGCAGTTAACGGTAGCATGGTGGTTAGCATAAATGCTTCACAGCTTCAGGGTCCCAGATTCGATTCCCGGCTGGGTCACTGTCTGTGTGGAGTCTGCACATCCTCCCCGTGTATGCGTGGGTTTCCTCCGGGTGCTCCGGTTTCCTCCCACAGTCCAAAGATGTGCGGGTTAGGTGGATTGGCCATGCTAAATTGCCCGTAGTGTCCTAAAGAGTAAGGTTAAGGGGGGGTTGTTGGGTTATGGGTATAGGGTGGATACGTGGGTTTGAGTAGGGTGATCATTGCTCGGCACAACATCGAGGGCCGAAGGTCCTGTTCTGTGCTGTACTGTTCTATGTTCTATGTTCTATTAACTACGTCCTCTTCACCGGTGCGTCAGTGGCCTGTGGCCGTAAGCCACAGGGCAACCAGCGGCCGTGTCCTCGTGACCGGCACGCCATGGCATGGTGGCAGACATTTTGTAACCGGGGCTGGACGAGTCATTCGCTCACTCTCTCCCTACCCCCCCACTCCCACTCCCCCCCTCCGTCTCCCCCACTCCTCCCTCCGTCTCCCCCACTCCCCCCTCCGTCTCCCCCACTGCCCCCTCCGTCTCCCCCACTCCCCCCTCCGTCTCCCCCACTCCCCCCTCAGTCTCCCCCACTCCCCCCTCAGTCTCCCCCATTCCCCCCTCAGTCTCCCCCATTCCCCCCTCAGTCTCCCCCACTCCCCCCTCCGTCTCCCCCACTCCCCCCTCCGTCTCCCCCAATCCTCCCTCCATCTCCCCCACTCCCCCCTCAGTCTCCCCCACTCCCCCCTCAGTCTCCCCCACTCCCCCCTCAGTCTCCCCCACTCCCCCCTCCATCTCCCCCACTCCCCCCTCAGTCTCCCCCACTCCCCCCCCCCGCACTGGACCCCCTCCCGTTCTTGGGGATGCCTTCCCTGTTGTGGCCAGACACCAGCAGTGCGCTGAGCAGTGCGCTGAGCGGTGCGCTCACCTACTCGAAGCTCTCGTCAGCCAGCACGACTGGTTGACGAACTTCAAAAGCAGGTGTGTTGGCCGGCGTGAAAACATGGCGTGAGGACGTCGGGACTTCGGCCCATCCGGGCCGGAGAATATCGGGGGGCCAATAAGTCGGGCTTCTGGTCGTGTCGGGGGGTCTGTCGAGGCCTTTGCCGGGAATGCCGACGTGTAGTTTGTGCGGGGTTCGGAGAATAGCGGGAGGGCGTCGGACCGGCGTCGCCGTGGAAATATGCACGGCCCGATATTCTCCGAACCAGCGTGAGAGTGGAGAATCACGCCCAGTGTGTGTTAAACATTGCGTTTAAACCTTTGGGGTAAGTGTGTGTTAACAAATAATTTTTAGATTTCAGTTCACAAAACCTGCTCCTGTAAACAATTTAAGTTGGGACTAATCACTCTGAGGGTAAAGAAACACACTAACCTCATACATTTTTTAAAAATTCATTGACAGGATGTGGGTGTCGCTGGCTAGGCCAGAATTTATTGCCCATCCCTAATTGCCCTTCAGAAGTTGTTTTCTTGAACCGCTGCAGTCCTTGAGGTGTAGATACACCCACTTATTCTGTTAGGGAGGGAGTTCCAGGATGTTGCCCCAGCGACAGTGAAGGAATGGCGATATAGGTCCAAGTTAGGGTGGTGAGTGACTTGGAGGGGAACCTCCAGGTGGTGGGGCTCCCAGGTATCTGCTGCTCTTATCCTTCTTGATGGTAGTGGTCGTGGGTTATGAAGATACTGTCTAAGGAACCTTGCTGAGTTACTACAGTGCATCTTGCAGCTGGTACACGTGGCTGCATTTAAACACTTTGATCATGGACAATAATAAAATACATAAAATGTCTGAGATGCAGTCTTAGTCTTGTAAAACCTCTTGAAAAGTTCAATCTTGTCGAATGAGATATAAATGTTTTTACTGCTGTACAAAGTTCATAATTACTGCTAATTAGTCTCGCCATTATTATTTTGTTTATGATATTTTGGCTTCCCTCCTGATCTCATGTATCACAATCAATTCTTTTGCTATCTGCAAAATTTAAAATTAAAGGTGAAGGGATTTAATGGTTTTTAACCTCCAGGTTTGCTGTCTGTGAGATTACATAAATGTGGTTGGCTGTTTACTCTGCTTGATGATGTCACTATTGCTGAATGCTGAGAGGTACCCTTGACTTGGTACCAGATTCAAACTGACCTGTGAAAAGTAGAATTTCCCACAACAGAGTGCTGGAACTTTGTGGGACTCTTTCTTCAAGGTTAATTACAAGTGTCACTATTTTGCTGCTGAAGACAAAATCCATCCCAATATGTCTTTTGCTGATTCTTCTTTGAAGGTCTTCTGGTCAAAGTCATACCTTCTGAACTCCTCTCAAAGCTGCTTGCCATCTCTGTCCATTGACCATCCAATTATACCCAATCAATAGTGTCCTTCAGTAGGGAATTCTTGATGTTTATGTTAACAAGCTCATTCTGGGAAACTTGTCAGGGTTGGTGTTGAGATTGAAAATCTGACAAATTCATGTTTCCTATTGTAAATATGCACTGAAGCCTTTAGCAATATTTCAGATAAATTTATTCTCAGGTGGAAGAGAATAGAAATTGAGTTTTGTAGCTGAATGCAAAGCCAATAATAATTTACTGTTATTCCTAAGGACTGATTTTTCTCCACGATTTGATACAATTGGGTGATCAATGGCCAGAAATGGCAACCTGCCAAAAGTGCAATAATTCTGTCATGATCCGAAGCTGCAAACCTTTGGAGTTCAGGCATTAGGTTGGGTTGATACCTCCCAACACAGCCCCTTCACTCCCTGACTGGGCATTACTCCTGGAAGTGAAGGTGGAAATCCAGTTGATGCTATTCAGAGCAGTAATCCGAGCCCTTTAGGTTTGTGGATGGTGTCAATGAAATTACCTCCTTCTAGGCTCCATTTGCCTGTTGGTAGCCCATCTTTGATTCTCCCAATGCTCAAGCATCTTTGTATCAGGGGAATTGTATTTCAGCTGAGCTCCACCTGACGCAAGTTTGCAGATGGAAATCAGCAGTTACGAGTCACAATGATTTATCATTTTACTCTTGTCGCCCAATATAGTTCTCTGAAAGTTGCACTACAGTGCGTGGGTGACCTGGAGCTCACCTGAGATTTGGTATTGGGGGAAGCTTTTTTCCCACTGAAAGATGAAAGATTTCAATTTACATTGCACCTCAGCCTGAGAATGTCGCAAACACTTCACAGGGAATCGAACCTGGGACCCTGGCGCTGTGAAGCGACTCCAGGGTGGTACTTCCCACTCACCATTATGTACCTACCCCTCATGTCTGACACGATTCTCCCTGCCTCGAATAGAATTCCACCAAGTAGCCATCCAGCCCCGGGGCCTTGCCCGACTGCATGCCCTCCAGCCCCTCAATTATTTCCTCAATTTCAAATGGGGCTCCCAGCCCTTCCACCAGATCCTCATCCACCCTCGGGAACCTCAACTGCCCCAAAAACTGTCTCACCCCTCCACCCTAGCCGAGGGTTCCGACTCATATAATTTGCTGTAGAAGTCCTTAAACACCTCATTCACCCCCACTGGGTCCAGGACCGTGATCCCACCTGTTATACCATCAATTCACTGCGAGACCGTGAGAGTGAGTTAACATTAGGCTTTATTAACCATGAACTTGCCTAGCCAGAGTCGGCTGTACAAATGAGTGCCATCCACAGGTGGTCGGCCTATATATTACCCTGGTGAGGGCGGAGCCCACTGGGGTTCTAGTACAGTACCTGGAAGTAGCTCGTATCACCACTTCCCGATCATAGATCACAATAGGTCACACCATTATACAGCCAGCTCATGCATTATGTGAATACATTCACCACACCACCTCTACTCTTTACTCTCCCTATCTCCCTGGCTGCCTCCCTTTATCTGAGCTGGTGCGCTAACATACTGCTTGCCTTTTCCCCATACTCATAAAATGTCCCCCTTACCTTCCTCAGCTGTTCCACCGCCTTCCCTGTAGTCAACAGCCCAAACTCCACCTGTAACCTCCGCTGCTCCCTCAGTAGCCCCGCGTCCGGGGCCTCCGGGTATCTCCTGTCCACCTGGAGTATCTCCTCAACTAACCTATCCCTCTCGGCCCGTTCCACCTTTTCTCTATGGGCCTGTATTGAGATTAATTCCCCTCTGACCACTGCCTTCAAAGCTTCCCAAACCATTGCTGCAGAGACCTTCCCCGTATCATTTGTTTCCAGGTAGTTTTGGATGGACTTGTTCACCTGCCCACAGATCACCTCATCCGCTAACTACCCCACATAGAGCCTCCAAAGCGGGCATTGCCCTCTCTGCAAACTAACCCGTAGATCCACCCAATGTGGGGCATGATCCGACACTGCGATTGCCGAGTACTCAGTATCCACCACCCCCAGTGTTAGAGCCCTGCTCAGAACAAAAGGATCGATGCGAGAGTATACCTTGTGGACATGGGAGAAAAAAGAATACTCCTTTGCCTTTGACCTTGCAAACCTCCATGGGTCGACAACCCCCATCTGTTCCATAAACCCCTTCAATTTCTTTGCCGCAGCTGGCACCCTCCCTATCCTGGATTTTGAACGGTCCAATTCCGGAACAATGACTGTATTAAAATCTCCCCCCATGATCAAGTTATGTGACTCTAAGTCTGGGATCTTACCTAGCACCCCCTCATAAATTCCGCATCGTCCCAATTCGGAGCATATACGTTCAAGTGTACAACCCGCACCCCCTCCAGCTTCCCACTCACCATTATGTACCTACCCCTCATGTCTGACACGATTCTCCCTGCCTCCAATGCCACTCTTTTATTGATCAAGGTCACTTCCCCCCTGGTCTTTGAGTCCAGCCCTGAGTGGAATACTTGGCCAACGCACCCCTTTCTCAATCTAGTCTGATGTTTCTCCCTTATGAGACTGTACATTACACGTCCTCTACTTCCTAGCCATCTGCTTTTTCTAAGTATTTCTCCAGTGAAATAAGAAGCGGGTAGGTGGCTTGTGTGTCTTGGTATTTGCTCCGAGTGACGCAAGTTGTCCACAATCTTATCGTGCTGGGTAAGTGGTTGTGTGAGGTGACTGGGTGTTACAGGAGAAACAGGTCCTGCCGAAAGATGATTACTCCTCTGCCCATGTTTCCTTTCTGCAGCAAGCATAATGTTTGCCACAACAAAGACTTCCCTACCATTAATTTTTCGACAGATATTTTTAAAAATAGCTGCCTCACTGCTCGCCCTTCCCCTCCATGCGCTAAAATCGTACCCTCCACAGCCCAACCCCCCACAAAGCCAAGCCAAACACTCTGTTTGCCAGGTTCCTCAGGTTTCTTTCTCAGAAACTGTACAACTGTGGAGGAGGGCGCAGATTTGCAAAATTCATCAAGGTCAGCATATGTTACTCCCTGTAGGCTTGCCTGTGCCGTAGATGGTGGCAACCTTTAGTTTACTGACATTGTAAAAGTGGAGATTTGATTTCTACCCAATCAAATTGACAGCACACTCATGCTAATTCAAATGCAACTTATGTAACTTAATAGCAGTTCAGCTGGCAGAATGATAAACTTAGCGGAAGCAATAACCTGATGCCAGGACAGACAGGCTTTTATTATATGGTTACTGCAAGTCTCACGGACACGTAGGAGTTACAAATTAAAAGTAATTGTCCAGTCAAACTTGTACTGGCATGGTTCCATTCCAGACTAACGCAAGACCCTGAAGCTGAGCTGACTCATCTTTTCCTATTCAAAACCATTTTCTAAGGGTGAGCTCATTCTTTTTGAAAATTGAGAATGCTTCATTACGATATGTTTTTTAACTGGGAGAAAGAAAGGATAATAAACAACTTCCGAACAGAGGTGATTAGAATCGCAACAGCAGAAAATGTTTGGAATAAAATTAGCGAACAAACTACTTTGTGATACGTGGCGATGAGCAAAGTTCTGTCGCAAAAACAGACGTTTGCTGTACTTTCTGGATCAGTGCTACAATGTCAGTTTATAGTAACTTAACAATCCATGTCAGTAAATAACAAATGAGTCAAAATCTTTGCTTATCCTAGATTTCAATCATCCATCATTGGCAGTCTCGAAAGGTGACGTATACTCAGTATCATGAGTTTCTGCCAGGGTCTTCATGTGACTTGAGGAGGTGGATTTTTGACCCGCAGATTTTTGAGGAGGATGTCCCATGAGTTAGTGAGACCTGGATGTTCTTCCTTTTATATCAAGGAGAGCTGTTTGTGAAGTATTTTCTTGCCCTCCTCTGGAATGTTAGTCATTTGAGAGAACAGGACCTGGGTGATCATTTTCAGCTTTGTGGAACAGTGGTCAGTCACCTTTGCTTTTCCAAGAATTTTACTTGTGAATCTGTCTTCAAATGCTTTAGTTTGATGATCCTCCCAGTGAATCCAAAGGATGCGATGGAGGTATTGTGGGTGGGATTTCTCGTGGGCTGTTATGTGTCACACTAATATACAGTTCAGGTCTCGCTGTAGAGCAGGAGGATGGCGTGACCAAATGTTCCATATGCTGATACTTTTGTCTAATATTTACATCACATTTAAACATTAGCTAGTTGGGAAAGGTCAGAATCGGTCAGAGGTCGTGCAGCAGGTTAGACACTAATTATTATAAGGTCCGGAAAGGAGTCCACACGAGCCAAACAGGTGGAATCAAAAGGAAAAAGTTTTAATGCAACAGAACAACAGTACAGAGAAGCTACTCAACAACAGGGTCCAGCTCACAGTTCATGGCCCTCTGGTTTTATACTGGATGTAGAAATGGGCACCCGCCCCTCAGTGGGGGAGTGTATATTCCCCTTTGGATCTTATTGTGTTCATCAAATTAGCATAATAAAGAGAACAAACTCAGGGACAAATTAAAAGGGGCCGGTCCAAGTAGGGGCACTGTGCAAAAATAACAAAGAACAACTGAACCTTATCGACATCAAATGATAATGTGAGATGAGAGGTCGATAAAGTAATCAAACTCCTACAGTGCCCACCGGGCACGGAAGGCCTCGAGAGGGCCGGCGGACACCGTGTCATGTGAGAGTATCTTTAAGAAATTAGTGTTTATAAATGGGTGTATATAAATATCTGTAGTGAGAGTACCTTTAAGAAATGGGTGTTTATAAATGGGTGTGTATATAAATATCTGTAGTGAGAGTACCTTTCAGAAATGAGTGTTTATAAATGGGTGTGTATATAAATATCTGTAGTGAGGGTACCTTTAAGAAATGAGTGTTTATAAATGGGTGTGTATATAAATATCTGTAGTGAGAGTACCTTTAAGAAATGGGTG
The DNA here is from genome assembly GCF_902713615.1 of Scyliorhinus canicula. NCBI lineage: Eukaryota > Metazoa > Chordata > Chondrichthyes > Carcharhiniformes > Scyliorhinidae > Scyliorhinus > Scyliorhinus canicula. The sequence continues at coordinate 84,987,385 of NC_052159.1, read as the reverse complement.
TTTACTACTGCAGTAATGTCAGAGAGTGGGTGGAACTGGGTTGTCCGTCAGCTTTTAACTTTCATTTTAGGCTTTTTGCTGCAGGGTGTGTTTTAGTTTTGTTTTCAGTGTTGGAGCTGAAGTCAAACCAAGCAGGTGTACTGTTGATTTCTCTGCCATGAAAAGACTATCTCTTGAGCATTTGGTGAATTCAGAATTATAAATGTTTTCAGTAGTGACTATAACCTGATGTGCTTCTGTTAAAGGTTATGTTTTTTGTAAGTCTTCTGGATATAAAAAGGACATTGTAAGCATTACTTAGTGTTGTGTTCTTTGGGGGTTGTATTTGAATTAATGCTAAGATGTTCACTGTATGTTTTAAAATGGTTAACTTGATTTCATAGAATAAACATTGTTTTGCTTTTAAAAATACTTTTCCATTTCTGCTCTACCACAACTGTAGAGTGGGCTGTGTGCTCCCCATACCACAATCTATTAAAAGTTGTGGGTCAGGTGAACGCCATGAAACACTTTGGGGTTCTCTAAACCTGGCCCATAACAATTATCTGTTTCCTCTCCAGGGACACTGGCCGCGAATGAGACCATGGAAGAGGGGCAGACAATCCAATCTGGCTGGACAATCCCCCCGGTCACCTGCCACCTGGACCTGTTGATGGTGAGTTTGGCCAGGCCCAGGGGCAGATTCATGAGGAGGTCCTCCACCTTCCCTGCCCCTCTCAGCACCGGGTGCCCATAGATCAGGAATGTGGGGCTGAAGTGCAAACAAAACTTTCACAACAACATTGTCAAAAAAATAAAAAAGGCAGTGCAGCCAAGGAGTGTATTCCCCATAGTCCTCTGCAAATAGCAATTCCCCAGTCTAATAACTGTCCCATGAGCTGCTTAACATAGAACATAGAACGATACAGCGCAGTACAGGCCCTTCGGCCCTCGATGTTGCACCGACATGGAAAAAAACTAAAGGCCATCTAACCTACACTATGCCCTTATCATCCATATGCTTATCCAATAAACTTTTAAATGCCCTCAATGTTGGCGAGTTCACTACTGTTGCAGGTAGGGCATTCCACGGCCTCACCACTCTTTGCGTAAAAAACCCACCTCTGACCTCTGTCCTATATCTATTACCCCTCAATTTAAGGCTATGTCCCCTCGTGCTAGCCACCTCCATCCGCGGGAGAAGGCTCTCGCTGTCCACCCTATCTAACCCTCTGATCATTTTGTATGCCTCTATTAGGTCACCTCTTAACCTTCTTCTCTCTAACGAAAACAACCTCAAGTCCATCAGCCTTTCCTCATAAGATTTTCCCTCCATACTAGGCAACATCCTGGTAAATCTCCTCTGCACCCGTCCCAAAGCTTCCATGTCCTTCCTATAATGAGGCGACCAGAACTGTACGCAATACTCCAAATGCGGCCGTACTAGAGTTTTGTACAACTGCAACATGACCTCATGGCTCCGGAACTCAATCCCTCTACCAATAAAGGCCATCACACCATAGGCCTTCTTCACAACCCTATCAACCTGGGTGGCAACTTTCAGGGATCTATGTACATGGACACCGAGATCCCTCTGCTCATCCACACTACCAAGAATTTTACCATTAGCCAAATATTCCTCATTCCTGTTATTCTTTCCAAAGTGAATCACCTCACACTTCTCCACATTGAACTCCATTTGCCACCTCTCAGCCCATCTCTGCAGCTTATCTATGTCCCTCTGTAACCTGCAACATCCTTCCGCACTGTCTACAACTCCACCTACTTTAGTGTCGTCTGCAAATTTACTCACCCATCCTTCTGCCCCCTCCTCTAGGTCACTTATAAAAATGACAAACAGCAACGCCCCAGAACAGATCCTTGTGGTACGCCACTCATAACTGAACTCCATTCTGAACATTTCCCATCAACCACCACTCTCTGTCTTCTTTCAACTAGCCAATTTCTGATCCACATCTCTAAATCACCCTCAATCCCCAGCCTCCGTATTTTCTGCAATAGCCGACCGTGGGGAACCTTATCAAACACTTTACTGAAATCCATATACACCACATCAACTGCTCTACCCTCGTCCACCTGTTCAGTCACCTTCTCAAAGAACTCGATAAGGTTTGTGAGGCATGACCTACCCTTCACAAAACCATGCTGACTATCCCTAATCATATTATTGCTATCTAGATGATTATAAATCGTATCTTTTATAATCCTCTCCAAGACTTTACCCACCACAGACGTTAGGCTCACCGGCCTATAGTTACCGGGGTTATCTCTACTCCCCTTCTTGAACAAAGGGACCACATTTGCTATCCTCCAGTCCTCTGGCACTATTCCTGTAGCCAATGATGACCTAAAAATCAAAGCCAAAGATCCAGCAATCTCTTCTCTGGCTTCCCAGAGAATCCTAGGATAAATCCCATCAGGCCCTGGGGACTTATCTATTTTCACCTTGTCCAGAATTGCCAACACTTCTTCCCTACGCACCTCAATGCCATCTATTCTAATAGCCTGGGTCTCAGCATTCTCCTCCACAATATTATCTTTTTCCTGAGTGAATACTGACGAAAAGTATTAATTTAGTATCTCGCTTATCTCCTCAGCCTCCACACACAACTTCCCACCACTGTCCTTGACTGGTCCTACTCTTACCCTAGTCATTCTTTTATTCCTGACATACCTATAGAAAGCTTTTGGGTTTTCCTTGATCCTACCTGCCAAAGACTTCTCATGTTCCCTCCTTGCTCGTCTTAGCTCTCTCTTTAGATCCTTCCTCGCTTCCCTGTAACTATCAAGCGCCCCAACTGAAACTTCACGCCTCATCTTCACATAGGCCTCCTTTTTCCTCTTAACAAGAGATTCCACTTCTTTGGTAAACCACGGTTCCCTCTCTCTACCCTTTCCTCCCTGTCTGACTGGGACGTACTGATCAAGAACACGCAATAGCTGTTCCTTGAACAAGCTCCACATATCCAGTGTGCCCAACCCTTGCAGCCTACTTCTCCAACCTACACATCCTAAGTCATGTCTAATGGCATCATAATTGCCCTTCCCCAGCTATAACTCTTGCTCTGCGGGGTATACTTATCCCTTTCCATCACTAATGTAAAGGTCACCGAATTGTGGTCACTGTCTCCAAAGTGTTCACCTACCTCCAGATCTAACACCTGGCCTGGTTCATTACCCAAAACCAAATCCAAAGTGGCCTCACCTCTTGTTGGCCTGTCAACATATTGTGTCAGAAAACCCTCCTGCACACATTGTACAAAGAACGACCCATCCAATGTACTCGAACTATATCTTTTCCAGTCAATATTAGGAAAGTTAAAGTCTCCCATAACAACTACCCTGTTACTTTCGCTCTTTTCCAGAATCATTGTCGCCATCCGTTCCTCTACATCTCTAGAACTATTAGGTGGCCTATAGAAAACTCCCAGCAGTGTGACCTCTCCTTTCCTGTTTCTAACCTCAGCCCATACTACCTCGGAAGAAGAGTCCCCATCTTGCATCCCACATTATGACACTAATCTTTCACTTTAGGGATGCAAATAGAAAGCCAACCAAAACTGATGCAACGGAAGTCTCTGTCTGCGAACTAATTTCCTTTCTGAAATGCAATAGCAAACTCTCAAATAGATTCGTAGAGAAGATGTGTGAAGAGATCAGTTCAGTCCATAAGAGGGTCATTCAGGAGCCTGGTAACAGCGGGGAAGAAGCCATTTTTGAACCTATTAATGTGTGCTCTCAGACTTTTGTATCTTCTGCCCGATGGAAGAAGTTGGAAGAGAGAATTACCTGGGTGGGAGGGGTCATTGATTATGCTGCCCACTGTCTCAAGGCAGAGGTGTAGACAGAGTCAATGCTTGGGAGGCGGGTTTGTGTGATGGACTGGGCTGTGTTCACGATTCTCTGTAGTTTATTATGGTCCTGGGCCAAGCAGTTGCCATACCAGGCTGTGATACAACCAGAAAGGATGCTTTCTATGATGCATTTGTATAAACTGTTAAAAGTTAATATGGACACGCTGAATTTCCTTAATTTCCGGAGGAAGTATAGGTGTTGTTGTGCTTTCTTGGTCATAGCATCAACGTGGACCAGGTCAGATGTTGGTGATGTGTACACCTAGGAATTTAAAGCTGTCAACCACCTCCATCTCGACACCATTGATGCAGGCAGGGGTGTGTACGACACTTCGCTTCTTGAAGTCAATGACCAGCTCCTCAGTTTTGCTGACATTGAGGGAGAGATTGTCGTCATTACACCACTCCACTGGGTTCTCTATCTCCCTCCTGTAATCTGACTCATCGTTGTTCGAGATCTGACCCACTACGGTCGTGTCATCATCAAACTTGTAGGTGGAGTTGGAGCCAAATTTTGCCTCACAGTGTGGCAGGACAATATGATATGTCTGTTAAGAAAGCATACAATATCCTCGGCTTTATAAATAGACAGGAGTAAGTTTGAGAGCTCTTAAAATGGGCACCTGGATTAGGATTAACCCATGGCTTCCAAAGCAGGCAGCACACCAATGTCATTATGCATATTAACTTACATGATTTCAGTATGCATCCAATGCTGATCTACCTGTCTGCTCAAACATACCTTCACCTGCACATTCAGCACCCAAGCTCTCATTAAAACCCTTATTCTCTCTTAACCTGGTCATTCACCCCGTGTGGTCCTCATCTCCATTATAAGCCGAGAACAGATATGGTGGGCACTTAGTTTAGCCATTTAATGTTAGACCTAGCTGGATCACATAAAGCACTAATGGGTCCTGTCCCCAGCTGTGAAAGCTTCCCCAATCCAGCACTATCCTGGACTACAAAGGTAACTCCTGGTTAATTTTCCATGTTCCTATGCTTAAATCCTTTCCACCTGTCTCCTCTATTCTCACCACCAACAAGTGCAAGGACTATAACCCGCCTCCCATCCATTGAAAATAAATGGTCTCAGTTACCATCAAGCTATCTCTGTCAGTTCCCCAAGTCCAACTGGCCAAGCTTCCCCTCAGGTTCCCCATGCTGTCCTAGTCCTCAGCTAGCATGTTTCTCTCTGCTGCTGAAACATTCATGCCTGTCTTTGTTATCTCAAAGCATTCCTGCGAACCTCCCACATTCTCTCCTTGTGTGGTGATCGTCCCTTTAAGGGCAACACAGCAAAGTAAGGGTCACATGGCCTGTGCAACCAATCGGGACTCAGAGTGGAATGACTCCATTATGAGAAAAGCTTCTTAGGCAGGAGCTAGCTACAGCCATGAGGTTGCTGTTTACTTATTAATAAATACCTTTTGTGTTTCTAATCAAGTCTGTGAAAGTGCACCTTTACATTCGGCGTAATGCCTCTGGCCTGGCACCCGAGAGTATCCTGTTATAATCGAAGTCTGAAAAGAACAACTCACCAGAATGCCTCTCTTTGGGTGAGTGGAGCCATTTGACTTCTTCACAGAGGATTGGACACAAGACATCGAGCGCCTTGGGTATTATTTCCAAGCAAACAAAATAGGGTAGGAGGTGAAATGCAAAGTAATTCTCCTTAGTGTTTGTAGAACTCAGACATATAACCTTATTTGCAGTGTTACAGCCCCCAGCGTGCCTGACTCCAAATCATTTAGTGAGCCATGGATTTAGTGATGGCTCATTTACAACCTCAACCATCAGTCATGCTCCAGAAATTCAAATTTAATTTGAGGGTGAGAGCCCCAGGCTAATTAATTGCGGTTTACATTGATAAACTGAATCAATTATTGAAGTACAACAATTTTAGAACCTCCCTAAATGATATGTTATGGGATAGGTTAGTCTGTGGCATGAACAGCAACACTATTCAACGCAAATTGCTTGGAGAGAGTGACATAAATTTTAAATGAGCAATGGAGATAGCACAGGCCATGTGACCCTTACTCTGCCAAGATGCCCTTAAAGGGACAATCGCCACACCTTGATAAACTTGCAAAACTCTGCTGCCCATTGCCTAATTTGCACCAAGTGCCATTCATCAGTAATCTGTCTGCTCTTTGACTACACTTACTCCTGGTTAAACAAGTTAAACATTTGATTTCAAAATTTTTATTCTAGTTTTCTGATGCCTTCAGTTGCCTCGGCCCTAAACTCTGGAGTTCCATCCCTAAACCTCTAGCCCTTTCTATCTTGCTTCGCAGAAGGCCAACATTTGTTGCCCAACCCTCATTGCCCTTGAAAGCAATTAAGAGTCAATGTGCGTCTGGAGTCACATGTAGGCCAAACCAAGTAAGGATAGCAGGCTACCTTCCTCACAGGGCATTAATGAAGCAGATATGTTTTTCACCATTGCTGAGATTAGCCTTATCGATTAGTTGAATTTAATTTCCATCATCTGCCGTGTTGAGATTTTGACCCATGTTCCCAGAGCAACAGCTTGAGTTTCTGGACTACTAGTCCAGTGACATTACCACTTGTAGAAACTCTACTCCTTGCTCTCACCAACCATTCCCTTACCCTCACTGGGGCCTGCCAGACCCATTCACCTTGTGTTGCGAGAGCAGCTTCCATGCTGCTTCTCTGACTGAGTGTAATCCCAGCAGTGGCCATCACATCTGGTGGCGCACTTTGGCCTGAAGGGCTGCTGGTTTCCAATCAGCTGGATAACTCTTGGAGGCTGGATATCATCCCTCAAAGAGACAAGAGCCTCAACAGCAGCTCATTATCATAGAATCTAGTCAGGATTCCTGAAACGGTAAGGGCAGATTGTCCAGGTTCTCAACCCACTGTTTTTCACTGAGATTCAAGTAGAATTGTTCTCCTACTGCAAGTTCTTCCTTCCCTCCTGTGCCTCCTCCTTCTAGAAGCTTTTTGTCACCTCCGCATCATTCTTCCAGTCATGCTGTTTTCCTAAGGGAATGCCTGTGTCTAGAAGCAACTTCTTAGTGCAAACTTTGAAGTCAGGTCCAAGTTATTCAACACCTACTACAAATTTAAAGAACTCTAGACAGCGGCAGATAAATGTACAATTGCAGGACCTGTGAGTAGGAATTAATCAGCAACTAATCTGTAGAAGTTAATAATTCTCGAAACAGTGCTGGTGGTCCTCCCAGTCGCTGAATGTTCAGCTGTATATGTTTAAGAGAGGGCTTCAGTTGGAGCATTGAGCTCTAAAATAACAGTACTAGTGTCAAATCAGCGATACAGGCTGGTGATCAGCCTACTCACCTGCACATCTCCAGTGAGAGCATACTGCTGAGTGCTAAATCCCTCACCAATATGGTATTCGGCATGACTCACACAAGAGGTGTGGAAACATGCCTTTTCTGACCTATAAAACACTGGGTGCTGCAATCAACATTTTGCACCAATAGACGACAAAAGCATGGGCATTGTGCTTTACTAATCACTAAGTTAAGAAAACTTTCCACTGACAGGAAGGTCAGTAACCAGAGGACATAGATTGAAGGTCATTGACAAAAGAACTAGGAGTTAAATGAGGAAAATGTTTTTTACACAGTGCATCATTACAGTCTGGAATATACAGCCGGAAAGGGTGATGGAAACAGTTCTAATGCTATCTTTCAAAATAGAATTGAATACTTGAAAAGGAAAGATTTGCAAGTCCATGAGGAAAGAGCAGTGGAGTGGCATGAATTGGATAGCTTTCAAAAAGCCATCAAAGGCATTCTTGTCTTATTCTGAGCTGTACGAATCTGTGGGGCGAATCCTCTATGGAGTGGCAATCATTGTTGGATTACCTCTCTGCTCCTATTTTCATACCACACACTGGAGCTCCATATTTCTTCACTGTACTTCAAACCTGGACCTTCTGAAAAATGTGGAACACAGCTGCCCGTGGAGTGCTTTTGTGTAGTCCAGGAGTGTCAGAGGAACTAGCTGCTGTATACTGCTAAGTTTACATGTCCCAAAGGCACTCTTATAAGCTACAGAGAGAAGGTAAGTGTATAAACTAAGTGGGTGATGGGGTAGGATGTTTTGGGAGGAGTTGTGTGGTCAGGTGGTTTGGGCAGATTGCGGGGTTGGGGGTTAGTCGAAGGTCGGAGAGATAGTCGGGTCAGGCGTGCGGGTGGTTGAGTGGTTACGAGGCGGATGGGGTCAAGTCGGGGTGGAGTTATAGTTGGCGAGTGGAGGTTATTCATGGGGCAGTGGTTGTGGATGGGTGGGTAGTCGGGTGATCGGATGGGGGGTCAGAGGGGTTTGGGGGTAGAGGGTAGTTTGGTGTTCAGGAGTGAGTCGGGAGGTAACAGGTGTTGGGCTAGTCAGGTGTTGGGCTAGTCAGGGTCTGGGGATGCAGTGTAGTCGAAGTCTCAGACCTGGCTATCAGACATGGCTAGCTTTCTCTGTTTGGAGAAAATCAATTCGCCTTGAAAGGGTCACTATTAGGGTTCGTCCGGAGGTGGCAACCGTTCGTCGACTTCTTCACGGAAAATTAAGAAGGGGGTTGGGAGGTTAGTTGAGCTTAGAGTAGGGGGTTAAAAAAGGTGGGACCTTTAAGGAAGGGAGACGGCTTTTGCACTATGTTTATAGTTTCATGTGCATTGTTTATTTTGTTGTTGTTACAATACCAAAAATACCTCAATAAAATGTTTATTAAAAAAAAGCTTGAAATGATGGTGATGGTGAAAGTGATGGTAGCAGAGGCCCTTCAAGCAGCGCTGGAAAAGACAGACCGGCGTCAGGTGACACAGGAGGGAACGGTCAGAGAACTGGAGAAGCTCACGACTGACCAGAGCGACCGGATCACCTCACTGGAGACAAAGATGGCAAGGTTGGTGGCAAGGAACGCTAAGGGGGAAAGTCAAAGACTAAGAGAACAGGTCGCGCCTCAAAAACCTCCAGATTGTGGGCCTACAGGAAGGTACCAAGGCAGGAACCCTACAGAATACGTGACACAGATGCTGGGTAAACCAATTGGAGGGGAAAGCTTCCCCTTGCCCCCAGAAGTGGACAGAGCCCACAGGTCACTCCAGCCAAAGCACAAGGCCGGGGTGCAGCCATTATCATGAAACTGCACCGGTACCAAGACCGGGAAAAGATCCTGAACTGGGTCCTGTAAGTGGGAGGGGCACTCGATCCGTGTGGACATCCCAGGACATTGGGGCAGAACTGGCCAAGCGCTGGCCAGAATTTCCCACAGACAAGACGGCCCTTTACAAGAACAATGTGTGGTTCAGGATGCTGTACCCCGCCAAACTATTGGTGACTTTCCAGGGTAGGGAGCACGACTTCCCCACACGAGCAGAAGCAGACAAATTTGTACACAAGCATGGGCTGGGAAGGCAACGACACCAGCAGTGAACCAGAACTCTAATCCCATCAGTCAAAAAAAAGAGACTTTTTGTGCGGGAATGATCTGCCTCATTCTTCAAGCTGATGATGAATCTCAGAAAGGAGGGGTGAGAGCAGCAGGACGCAGAAAGGGGTGAGCAGAGGGAAAGGGGTGAAGAGAAATGCAATGGGGGGGGGGGCACCACACTTGCAGGAAAGCTAGCAGAGGGAAGTACGAGCGAAGGGAGGGCCACAGCACAATTCCTAACGGGGAGAGAGTGTCTGGCAGCAGGGGGGGAAACTCCAGATGTGGGGAAAATAGGAAGGGAAAACAGAGGTGAAAAGTTGGGGGAGTGGGGGAAGCCCGCAGGGATATGGAGGGAGGAGCAATGGCTGTAGGGGGTGCGGACAGACCCAAGGGGAAAGTCGAGGATTAGGGGGAGCGGTATAAGGCTACACGGTGACAATGGAAACAAGGGCACCTCAAACATCCATCTTGGAGGCCCCCCCAAGTAAGGAGAAACTCATGGAATGCAGGGACGCAGCCACATGGCGTAGACAATGATGGTGGCCATCTTAGTTGGTCCCTGGACAAAGGGAAACCCTGGAGTTCAGGGGCACAGCCACATGGCGAATGCAGTGACTACAGCCATCTTGGATTGCCCCCAAACAAAGGGAAACCCCAGAATGCAGGGGCACACCCACAAGGTAAGTGTGGTCGGCCCCTCAGGAAGGTAGGGACAGCACCCCACCCTCCCCCACCCAGTCAGAATAGTCACCTCGAATGTCAGGGGACTTTTTCTTCAAAAGTATTTTATTACAACCGTAAATAAAAAGTTACAACACATAATTCGGGAATCAGGCTTCCCAACAAACAACTATACAGTTTGTACACATTTTTCCCACTTTTCACCCCCCCCTGACGAACAACTCCTCAAACACAGTTATAAATATGACCCACCTTGCCTCAAGCCCCTCTAATGAACCCCTTAACTCGTACTTTATCTTTTCCAGCCGTAGGAAATCATACAGGTCATCCAGCAAGGCCGCTATCTCCAATGGCGCTGCTGAACAGCACTCCAGGCAATCAGAGAGGCGAAGGCCACAACTCCCCTTCCCATTTTTACTTAATCTTCACCACCCGCTCACCTCCTGCTCCCCCAGCTACTTGTATATATCTCCCCTTCAGCATCCGGAAGCAACAACCGCTCCAGCAGGGTGTACCTTGGCAACCTGGGGAACTCCTTCCAAATCTTCCACGCAGAGCCCCTTACCTGCAGGCACCTAAACTCACTTCCTCTCAGGAGCTCTATCCGCTCCCTCAATTCCTCCAGACTGGCAAACCCTTCCTCCAGGTACAAGTCCCTCACCTTGACCAGCCCCACTTCCTCTACATGCCACGGCTCAAACCTATGATTCTCACACAATGCAGTTAACACTGACATCCCCTCCATCCCAAAATGATTCCTCAACTGGTTCCAGATCTTCACCATGCCCTGCACCACCAGGCTCCCTGAGTACCTGCTCGCTGCCATTGGCAATGCTGCCATTGCCAAAGCCATTAAGATGGACCCCTTACAGGATTCCTTCTCTATCCTAACTCATTCCACCCCCTCTCCTTCCCACCATTGCCTCACCTTCTCCGCATTCGCTGCCCAATAGTAATGAAGCGGTTTCTGCAATGCCAACAGCACCTGCCGCCTCTGCTTCTGTAACAGGGTCCTCCACACCCTTGGCACCTTCCCCGACCACACAAAGTCCAAAATAATTGTATCCAGTTTTTAAAAAAAGGCCTTCGGAGCAAAGATCGGGAGTGTCTGGAAAATGAACAGAAACTTCGGCAGAATGTTCATCTTTACCACTTGGACCCTCCCCTCCAAAGTCAATTGCAACATTTCCCACCTCTTAAGATCCTCCCTGGCCTCCTCCACCAGCTTTGTTAAGTTCCACTTGTGCAGCATCACCCATTCCCTCGCTACCCGAATACCCAGGTAGCTGAACCTGTCTCTTGTCACCTTAAATGGCATCCCCCTCGCCATCCCAACTCATTCACCGAGAACACTTCGCTTTTCCCTACATTCAACCTATACAATGAGAATGCCCCAAACCTCCCTAGCAGTCCCATGATCCTCTGCAGGCTCCCCAGCGGGTCCGAAACATACAACAGTTGGTCATCAGAATAGAGTGACACTCGTGCTCCCTCCGTCCCCTCATAATCCCCTGTCACACTGCTGACCCCCTCAGAGCCATTGCCAGAGGCTCTATAGCCAGCGCAAACAACAGCGGCGACAGCGGGCACACTTGCCTTGTTCCCCTGGTGTAATTCAAAGTTCCGTGAGCTCATATCATGAGCCTGCACACTCGCCCTCGGTGCTACATATAGCAAGTGCACCCATGCCACAAACCTCTTAATCTTGGAGACTTAATTTGGAGGTGGATCGGCTCCTACTGCAGAGTTGTTGGCAGAGAGAAAGAGGCTACAAATTATGTCTGAGCTTGAATTGATGGGGAATGCGGTGAACCAGCTTTGCCATTTGCGAGGTATGTTTTATGAGTACGAGGATAAAGCCAGTTGATTATTGGCTCACCAATTGAGACGGCAGGCAGCCGCATGGGAAATAGCTCAGGTTAAAGGTGAGGGTGGAGAGCTGGATACTGCCCCAGACAAGATTGATGGAGCTTTTGAGGTTTTTTATCAAGGACTATACAAGTCTGAACTGCCGGCGGATGGCTCGGAGAAAGTTATGGACTGTATTAGTTTCATGCAATCAGGGAAAGCACCGGGGCCAGATGGTTTTCCGGCCAAATTGTCCAAACAGTTTGTGACCGTATTGACGCTGCACTTATTCAGAATGTTCAACAACTCTTTGCGGAAAGGGGTGCTGCCTGCCACGCTGGCACAGGCCTTGATTTCTCCAATCCTGAAAATAGACAAAAATCCCCTTGAGTGTGGGTCTTATAGGCCAATTTCACTATTTGACACTGACGTGAAAATACTAGCTAAGATTCTGGAGAAACGTTTGGAGGGGTGCCCACCAGGAGTGATCTCTGAGGACCAGACATGATTTGTCAGGGGCCGACAGTTGTCATCCAAGAGCAGGAGGCGTTGGAATAGGGTCATGCCACCCTCTTTGGAGCAGATGTCCGATGTAATCATCCCTATGGATACGAAGAAGGCCTTTCACCGTGTGGAGTGGAGCTACCTCTTGAGGTGTTGAGTGGATTTCAGTTTGGTCCTGGGTGATATTGCCCTCATGGCTAGTGTCCAGACCAATGCTGTGAGTTCAGGATATTTCCAACTTCATGGGGCATGAGACACTACTGTTCACGCTAATAATTGAACCATCGCCAGGGCAATGGAAAGGTATTGGGGGGGTGGTAGGGTGTGAGGAACATAGAGTGTCCCTTTACGTGGATGATTTGTTGTTGTACGTTTTTGATCGTCTCATGGGTAGGGGAGAAATTATGGAACTGTTGAAAAAATTTCGATCCTTTTCAGGATATAGATTGAATATAAGCAAGAGCGAGATATTCCCAATAAAATTCCCTGGAGAAGAGAACAGATCTGGGAAGGCTGCCTTTTAAACTGGCCAAGATGCAGTTTAGGTATTTAGGGATTCAGGTGGGATTTGATTGGACACTGTTGTATAAATTGAACTTGACCAGTCTGGTGGAAGAGGTGAAGGAGGACCTGAGGAGGTGGGATGCCTCCCATGAACCTTGGCGGGTAGAGTACACACGGTCAAAATGAACATTTTACCGAGGTTTCTATTCGTGTTCCAGAGCTTTCCGATCTTCCTTCCGAAATCTTTTTTCGCTAGGGTTGATAGACAAATCTCTGCCTTTGTTGAACACTAAAGACTCCCAGGATTAGAAGAGCATTCCTGCATTGAGGGCAACAATCAGGTGGCAGATTGTTTGAGGAACCGGGTGCGGGGTGGGGTTAGATCAAGGAGGTCTCATGCGTAGGGTCATGTCTAAGGGCATTGGTTACAGCCCCTCTTCCATTCTCCCTGGCCAGACTCTCGATGAGCCGGGTAGTAGTGGCATCTTTAAGAATTTGGAACCAGTTTAGACAACATTTTGGATGGTCTTTACTGTCACCAATCTTTGATAATCATAGGTTTGCACCATTAGGGCTGGATACAATGTACAGGATATGGAGGAGAAACGGGGTTGAGTTTCAGGGATTTGATGTGGAAGATAGGTTTGTGAGTCTAGAGGAGAAATTTCGACTCTTGAGGGCGAGTTCAGGTATTTGCAGGTGAGGAACTTGAATTGTGAAGTGTTGTCATCGTTCCCCCAGTGGCCGAGACACACACTGATAGATGGGATGCTATCACGGATGCGAAGGGGCAAGGGAAGATCACTATTTTTTATGAGTGTTTTCTAGAGATGGGGAAACCACTACTAACCAAAAGATACTCCAGACCTTGAAGTTAGTTCAATCTGATTTATTGAACCAGTAGCACAGTTAGCACAGTTCTCTCTGAGTTCGACTCTCTGCTAACCTAAGTGTAGTTACTCTGTCTGACTGAACCAGACTCGCTCTTAGCCACGTGCTGGAGCTGTGATACTGTACATAAACCCTGACTCACTCTGTAGATGTTCATCAGTGGAAAGAGCGGAGTGTGAGTGCCTCGTGCCTTTTATAGTGAGATACTACCCCTAAGTGTCCTGCCTACTCATGTCCTGTTCTCTGTGTTCATTAGCTGCCTGTCTGTGCCTGCCTGTATATAATTATCTGCATGTCTGCACATCATGACAGTGTGAGTGTTGTTCAGGGGGGCCTACGGATAACTCATTCATGTTCTGATCCTGCCCCCAACTAGTTGGGTTATGGGTCTCATTTTTTGAGATCATACAGCGCTGGCCCCGCATCTGCGGGAGATGTTCACAGACTCGCTAGCTAGGGGCACACTGCCACCCACGCTAGCACAGCCCTCAATCCCGCATCTGCGGGAGATGTTCACAGACTCGCCAGCAAGGGGCACACTGCCACCCACGCTAGCACAGCCCTCAATCTCGCTGATACCTAAGAAAGACAAAGACCCAACGGAATGTGGGTCATACAGACCCATATCTCTGCTGAACGCAGACGCCAAAATACTGGCCAAAATCCTAGCCAAAAGGCTAGAAGACTGTGTACCTGAGGTGGTCAGAGAAGGACCAGACGGGCTTCGTCAAAGGTAGACAGCTCACCTCGAACATCAGGCGCCTGCTGAACGTGATAATGACCCCCTCCGGGGAGAGAACACAGGAGGTGATCGTCTCCCTGGACGCAGAAAAGGCCTTCGACAGAGTCGAATGGAAATACCTCATAGAGGTACTGGAGCGGTTCGGGCTTGGAACAGGGTTCACCGCTTGGGTAAAGCTCCTATACAACGCTCCCATGGCGAGTGTACGGACCAACAATACCAACTCCCAATACTTCCAGCTGCACAGGGGCACCAGACAAGGATGCCCACTGTCCCCGCTGCTGTTCGCACTAGCAATCGAACCGCTAGCAATCGCGCTCAGGGCAGCAAAAAATTGGAGGGGGATCCGAAGGGGAGGCAGAGAGCAGAGTCTCACTCTATGCAGATGATCTGCTCCTCTACATCTCGGACCCACAAAGCAGCATGGACGGAATCATCGCGCTCCTGAAAGAGTTTGGAGCCTTCTCGGGGGGGGGTAAAAATGCTAGGATCCCAAAGAAGGTCCTACAAAAAACAAAATCCAGGGGGGGGCTAGCTCTCCCGAATCTACAATTCTACCACTGGGCGGCAACAGCCGAGTGAGTAAGGGGATGGATCCAGGAGCCAGAAGCCGAGTGGGTGCGTGCGGAGGAGGCCTCCTGCATGGGGACCTCCCTCCGGGCCCTCGCCACGGCAGCACTCCCATCCCCACCCAAAAAACACTCCAGCAGCCCAGTGGTGACAGCCACCCTCCAATCCTGGAACCAACTGCGGCAGCAATTTGGCCTGACCAAAATGTCGGACAAGGCTCCCATCTGCAACAACCATAGGTTCACACCAGCACTGACTGACGCCACCTTCAAAAGGTGGAGGCAGGACGGGGGGACAATGACAGTCAGGGACCTATACACGGACGACAGGATCGTAACACTGGACGAACTGACAGAGAAATTTCAGCTAGCTGGGGGGAACGAGCTACGGTACCTCCAGCTCAAAAACTTCCTACGAAAGGAGACCAGAACGTACCCACAACCGACATGACAGACACTACTGGAAGACCTACTGGACGCAAGTATCCGAGAGAAAGGGAACTGTAGCGACATGTATGACCGACTGGTAGAAAGGGACGACACCGTACTGGACACAACAAGAAGGAAGTGGGAGGACGACCTGGGGACTGAGATAGGGTGGGGACTCTGGAGCGAAGCACTACATAGGGTCAACGCCACCTCCACGTGCGCAAGGCTCAGCCTGACGCAACTAAAAGTGGTACATAGAGCCCACTTAACAAGAAACTGTATGAGTAGGTTCTTCCCGGAGGTGGAGGACAGATGTGAACGGTGCCAAAGAGGCCCGACCAACCACGCCCACATGTTCTGGTCTTGCCCCAGACTTGTGGAGTACTGGACAGCCTTCTTCGAGGCTATGTCCAAAGTGGTGGGGTTGAGGGTGGAGCCATGCCCGATAGTGGCGGTCTTCGGGGTTTCAGACCAGCCAGATCTATTCCTGGGGAGGAGGGCGGACGCCCTTGCCTTTGCCTCCCTGATCGCCCGCCGTAGAATCCTGTTTGGCTGGCGGTCAGCAGCACCGCCCAGAGCTGCAGACTGGCTGTCCGACCTCTCGGAATCTCTCCAAATGGAGAAAATCAAATTCGCCATCCGAGGGTCGGACGACGGCTTCCACAGAATGCGGGAGCCATTCATGCAATTGTTCCGGGACCTGTTTGTGGCCAACGTACAAGAGGAAGAATAGTCGGGTGGCTAAGAATCAGGGGAAAATGGACAGGAATCGGGGGAAGGTGGCCGGTGGGGGGGGGGGGGGGGGGGGGGGGGGGGCTACGGGTTCGTTATGGGGGTTTGATGGCTAGCTAAGGCCCAAAACCAAACTGTAAATAAATGCCTATAAACATGTGCCTAGGCCATATTGGGGAATGTAAAATATGTATGCTGGCTAAAGGGAGGGGGCGGCCACAGTTGTTATTACGAAGATGCTTACCTGTAAATATATATGTTAATTTTTGCGTGTTTTTTTTTCTCTCTCTAATAATTTGTAATTTCTTCAATATAAAACATGAAAACTCAATAAAAAACATTTATAAAATTTTTTTTGAGATCATGACGGACATCGTTGGGGCCAAACTAGAGCCATGATCGCTGGTGGCTGTCTTTGGGGTGTCAGACACCCCAGAGCTCCTTGAGGGGTTGGAGGGGGGTAGGCTGATGTCTGGGCCTTTGCCTCCTTGGTGGCTCAGAGGTGAGTCTTGCTTCGATGGAGGTCGGCGGTGCTGCCCAGGGCCTCGACATGTTTGAGTGACCTGGCAAAATTCCTGCGATTGGAAAATATTAAATATACCCTGAGAGGGTAGGAAGAAAGGTTCTATTCCAGGTGGATGCCGTTCATCACTTTCTTTAAGGACATGTTTGTGGCCAGCAGTTAGTGGGATGTGACGGGAGGATTAGGAGAGGAGATCATCAGGGAGGGAGGATATTGGGGCTGAGGGGGGACAGGGGATTTAAGGTTATTGCTGTTACTTTGTTAAAATAAAAATGAAAACTGTTTGTATGATATAGTTAAGCCTTTGTATGTAAGAATCTGATAATGTTTAGAGTGAAATATATTTTAAAAAAGAAGTGCACATTTGGAAAACTCATTTGTATTTAAAATGTGACTTTTTTCAACAAAAGAAATGCTGAAAAAATAGGACGAAAGTACCAACAACAAAACATATTTCTACAAGAAAAAGATATAAGAAATCTACCAACGTTTTCACTTTGGATTCATTCCAGCATTAATGTCTGTTACTGAGGTTAATTGACTCCAGAGTAAAACTGAAGTTTTCATCACATGCAAGGATTATTCCATAGTGCTTGACTCTTCGATTAGGTCATATATTTCCGGGCAGCATTATGTCATGTAAGATCTCTGCCTTGGCATCACTTTGTGAGCAAACTGTATCAAAGTCCAAAGGTCAGACTCAGAGTGAGCTGCAAACAAAGGCTCATTTGTGGAACATGATGCATATTGAGGGCAGAATTTTTTTGCGATAAGATAGTTATGGAATCATTGAATGTTTTGTATAAATTATGTTTCAAACAACCTTCATTGCTATGCTAGGTATTTAGTTAATCTGCTATTTCAAAGGATAATTGAAGAATCAGTGTTTTTTTGTAATTTGTATTATATCGATGCCATGATGTGACATTGAAGTGCCATGATCAGGTGATGTGACAATGCATTTTAATGTCGTTTCCTCACACTGATCATATCCACCACCATAAATATATGTAACAAGGTATGTTCTGTTTGAAACAATTGATGTGATTTAATAGGGTGGCTATACATTAATTATGAATGAAGATTATTTTTATATGGAAATATATTGGTTTCAAAGGGATGGTTGATGGTGGTGTCTGGGATATTGTAATATATAGAACATAGAACATAGAACCGTACAGCACAGAACAGGCCCTTCGGCCCTCGATGTTGTGCCGAGCATTGTCCGAAACCAAGATCAAGCTATCCGAAGGATGTGGAAGCATTGGAAAGGGTGCAAAGGAGATTTACCAGGATGCTGCCTGGTTTGCAGGATAGGTCTTATGAGGAAAGGTTGAGGGAGCTAGGGCTTTTCTCTTTGGAGCGGAGGAGGATGAGAGGCGACTTAATAGAGGCTTATAAGATGATGAGAGGGATAGATAGAGTGGACGTTCAGAGACTATTTCCTCGGGTGGATGTAGCTGTTACAAGGGGGCATAACTATAAGATTCAGGGTGGGAGATATAAGAAGGATATCCGAGGTAGGTTCTTTATGATTCAATAAGTATGACTAAGGTTCATCAGATGAGTGTTGTGTTATGTATTTTGGAATAATACATGAATGTCCACCAGTTGGCACTGAGATTGCCGGAGATCCTGAGCTGGTGAGGAGCCGGAATCTTTTCCATTGTGCCAGTATACATTCGCTGATCGTCACGGATCTTGCTGAGTTGAACTAACTAGATTGAACAGACTCCTGGTATCATGTTGTGTTATGTATTTTGGAATAACACAAGTTGCCACTTGATGCAGTTTGAGTAAAAGATGCTCCAGACTTTGAAGTGCGTTCAATGTGTTTTATTGAACTATTAGCACAATTCTCAATGAGTTTGACTCTCTGCTGATCTAAATCCTTCCTGAGGAAGGAGCTGCGCTCGGAAAGCTAGTGTTTGAAACAAACCTGTTGGACTTTAACCTCGTGTTGTAAGACTTCTTACTGTGCTCATCCCAGTCCAACGCCGGCATCTCCACATCAGATCTAAATGTAGTAACTCAGTCTAACTGAACCAGCCTTGCTCTAAGCCATGTGCTGGGTTGTGATGCTGAGGATACACCCTGTCTCACTATGTAGATGTTGGTCTGCGGAAAGAGGCGGGGTGTGAGTGCCTCATCCCTTTTACAGTGAGATACCACCCCTGAGTGTCCTGACTGCTCATTGGTCGTGTCCTATTCTATGTGTTCATGAGCTGCATGTTTGCATATCATGACAATGAGTGGCAAGTTTTGCAAGATCACTTTGATGAAATGACGACTTGTATTGGTAGAAGACCTTTAATGTGGTAAGGGGGACTTCCGTTGGTGGCATGTAGGAGGAGATTGTGCATTTGGTAGCTCCCGCCAGGGTACTTGTTTTTTGGTTCCTTTAGCCCAGTTCCCAATTTGGTGCTTATTCGCTTCCTATAAGAAAGTAGACGGGCCCGAGTTTGGAAATATGTCAAAAAAGCCAACAACTAAGAAGTCTGCGGGTGGAAATTCCACAACTGACTCGCGTCGGGCCTCAGCAGAAAAGATGTTACTGCCAATTCAGGGCCCGCACCTCGCAGTGCAGCAGGTATATATCATGGAGGGAGCTCCAGGTGGGGATGGCGGGGGTGGGGGGAGTGAGGAGGTGTGGGGATTGATGCGGTGTCCGCGCCCCTGGACAGACCCCCTTCACCACCCCCAACGACAGCACCCCCCCACCCCACCCACCCCAAAGTCGGTGAACCTGGAGGTGATCAGAGTGTCCCGTGTTTGCTGGCCCTGGCGCACAAGTTGTGCAGCCTTCCACGCCTGCCTGAGTCCCATGTCCCGCCCATCCTCCTCGTCGGACATAGCCTGGTCTTCACCCTCCTCAGCATCAGCCTGGAGGGTCCTTCCAGAGTGGTCCAGGCACCTGAACTGCATCTTCAGGAGGCCGACCTACTGCTCAATCAGGCTCCTGGTCGCGGCATGTGCATCGCTGTTGCAGGTCTCCCTGTCGGTCTGTGGTCTCTGGATAGGTGTCATCAGCCATGACTGCAGTGGATAACCCCTGTCGCCCAGGAGCCAACCCGCCCAGCCAGGGGGGGCGTCTCGAACATGTCAAGATTCGTCAAATGTGCCAGGACTGATTGATATTTATTTTCACATGTACCAAAGCACAGTGAAAAGTATTTTTCTGCGGCCAAGGGAACGCACACAGTACGTACATATTAGACAAAAGAATAATCAACAGAGAACATTGTCAGAATACATTGACAAATGGTACAGCAACAAATAGTGATTGGTTACAGTGCGGAACAAGGACCAAGCAAGAGCAACATAGGGCGTTGTGAATAGTGTTCTTACAAGGGACAGATCAGTCCAAGGGAGAGTCATTGAGGAGTCTTGTAGCTGTGAGGAAGAAGCTGTTCTGGATGTGCGGGTCTTCAGACTTCTGTACCTTCTGCCTGATGGAAGGGTCTGGAAGAAGGCAAAGCCTGGGTGGGAGGGATCTCTGACAATGCTGTCTGCCTTCCTGAGGCAGCGGGAGGTGTATTCAGAATCCATGTGAGGGTGGCAAGCTTGTGTGATGCACTGGGCTGAGTTCACCACACTCTTGGGCCACACCAAGCTGTGTTACAGGATACTCTCTGTGGCACATCTGTAGAAATTTGTGAGAGTCACAAATTTATGGATGAAGGTGTCCTGGGCACACTGCCTGTAGGGGGACATGCATCTTGTCGATCAACCCCTGGACCAGTGGCATCCTGGCGTTGGCAGTGAACCCTACTGCCCAGGCATCCTGGTGGGCTCAGTCCACATGGAAATGGATGTATTGAGCCGCCTGTGTATACAGGGCCTTTGTGACGGCGTGGATGCACCTGTGCACCCAACTCTGGGAGATCCCGGGCAGATCTCAACTTGGCGCCTGTGGTGTGGACGTTCAAAATGACCGTCACCTTGACGGCTACCGGGAGCGGGTGTCCTCCCCCATACCCCCGCGTGCCAGATGTGCCATCATCTGGCAGATATGCCGAGCTGTCTCTCTCCTCCAATGACAGGCGCTGCCGGTACACACAAGGCCTCATACGGCACCTCGTGGGCACCTCCTCCTCCTCCTCGGCCTGTTGGGGGGCTTGCTCCCCATCCTGGGGGCTGCCTCCTGTCCCTCTAGGGCATGTTCTGCTACTACCCGTTCTGCTGCTGCATGCACTTCTGCTACAGCTTCCTCCTCCTCGAACAGTCCCTCTCGCACAGCCGCAGGGCATTCCCCAGGGCTGTGGCGACTAGAAGGAAGGCCATCATTGCCGGGCACGCTAATGATATACAAACGGTGATTATTGTACGTGCGTTCCAGTGTGCATTGACGCCACTGTCGAGGTGATGGACAATCGCGATTTGGCGTCAAATCGGTGCCCGCCGCAAATTTGCCGCTGGAACCAATTCTTTGCCCAATTGCGCTTCGCAATTTCAGCGTTGGCAAACTGAGAATCCTGCCCAAGGTGTCGGCTCAGTGGCTAGCATTGCTGCCTCGTGGCACCAAAGACCTGGGTTAGATTCCAGCTGGGGTCACTGTCCATGTGGATTTGGCACATTCTTCCCGTGTTTGTGTGAGTCTCACCCCACAACCCAAAGATGTGCAGGGTAGGTGGATTGGCCACGCTAAAATTTCCCCTTAATTGGAAAAAAAGAATTGGGTACTTTCAACTTTAAAAAAATAAGGTGTCAACCTGGTGAAGCTACAACACAGTACTACTTGCATGTCAAACAGTGGAAGAAGAAAGTGATAGACAGAGCTGATCGATTCCATAAGCAACTGATCTAAAGTCTGCAGTGCTGCTGTGGTGAATATATTCACCATAATGCATGCATGATACTTGTGGTGATATGATCTGCATACCTGTCTGCCATTGGGGCAGAACACCGGCTTACCATTGGCACTGGTCGGTCATGTGCCTCTCGACCGATTGGCCGAGAGGCTGAGTTAACCACGCCTCCATTAACGAGGTATAAATGGACAAACGCCCGGCGATCGTCCATTCCATTGTAGACGATCGCAG
Organism: Scyliorhinus canicula; assembly: GCF_902713615.1. Taxonomy (NCBI): domain Eukaryota; kingdom Metazoa; phylum Chordata; class Chondrichthyes; order Carcharhiniformes; family Scyliorhinidae; genus Scyliorhinus; species Scyliorhinus canicula. The sequence continues at coordinate 84,965,647 of NC_052159.1, read as the reverse complement.
AGCTGTGTTCTAGTCTATTAAAGCCTGACTTTTGTAAAGCACATGTCTCGCGTACAATTGATGGCACATCAATTTAATAGACTAAGACTTTGAAGATGGAGTTCCGGATCAAGCCCGAATGCCTCCGCATCAGCCCGCAAACTCCGAACTCTGCAGAACTTTTCCAACTCTGGCTGACATGCCTCGAAGGATACCTGGCATCTACAACCACCCCCCCCCCCCCCCCCCACCGTGGCACAGAAGCTGCACGTCCTCCACTCCAGCGTGGGTATCGACGCCTACGCAATAATCAAAGAGGAAACGGATTATGATGACGCCATACAAAAGCTAAAAGGACAATTCATCAAACCAGTCAGCAGGGTATTCGCCCGACATCTGCTGGCCACCAGAAAGCAGGTCCCCGGTGAGTCACTAAACCAATATTACCGGGCCCTTCATGCCCTGGGGAGGAGTTGCTCCTGCGTAGCTGTCTCGGCTACAGAGCACATGGAGCTACTGATCAGAGACGCTTACGTGGCTGGGATGCTGTCTCCCGCTATCCGCCAGCGGATGCTGGAAAGAGACGGACTCAGTTTAACTGAGACGCTGACTCTCTCCTCCTCTCTGGAGGTCGTGGATCAAAACGCCCGCTTCTATGACCCCAGCCAGGCCTCCTGGCACGCTTCCCCACCGCCATCCGCCGCTCCCAACCTCCCTCAGGCCTATGCCGCGGGACGCCCTGACAAGTCCACGGGGCCCCGCTGCTACTTTTGCGGGTTCGCAAAACACCCTCGCGCGCGCTGCCCAGCCCGCTCCGCCCTCTGTAAGAGCTGCGGGAAGAAGGGCCACTACTCCACGGTCTGCCAGGCCAAAACGCTGGCTGCGGCGTTTCTGGACGCCACGCGACACTCTCCCCCCGCCCCCCAGGCCTCTGCGACCAGCCTGTGCGCCTCTCTCTCTCTCCCGGGCCTCCCGACTCGCGCCCCGCCGGCCGACCTGCTCGCCTCTCCGGGCCCTCCCGGCCCCGATCTGACCGCCTCGCGAGCCTCTCCCCCCCCGCCCCCGGGCCCCGGCACCCGACATGCTCGCCTCTCCAGGCCCTCCCGGTCCCTACCTGCCCGCCGCGCGAGTCTTCTCCCCCTGCCCCCGGGCTCCTGCGCCTGGCCTGCGTGCCTCACCTCCCCCTCTCGCAGCCGCTCCACCCGGCTCGCCGGCACCGCTAGCTCCGCCCCCAGCGGCCACGAGGGCCTCCTGGGCGCCGACATCTTGGGGCGCCGACCCCACGTGCGGGTCCTGGGCGCCGCCATCTTGGGGCGCCGACCCCACGTGCGGGTCCTGGGCGCCGCCATCTTGGGGCGCCGACCCCACGTGCGGGTCCTGGGCGCCGCCATCTTGGGGCGCCGACTCCACGTGCTGGTCCTGGGTGCCGCCATCTTCGGATGCCGACTCCACGTGCTGGTCCTGGGCGCCGCCATCTTCGGATCCCGACTCCACGTGCGGATCCTGGCCACCGCCTTCTGGGATTTGCACGCAAGGTTCCTCCAGCATCGACTTGGACGGCGCCGACGGACACGGATTTTCTCCATGGCTCGCGGCCGTTCAGCGCGACCAGTCATGTCCACGCACGCTTGCCAAAACGGCAACGCTGATCCACCTCAATGGCCACGAGACGGGCTGCCTGCTGGACTCCGGGAGCACGGAAAGCTTCGTTCACCCTGACACGGAAGTCATCCTCCGGATCCCCTCTCCCGACGTGGCTGGTCACTCCCGGACCCATCTTGCTCTGGAAGCATGTGCGGGTGCACAGGTCCGACCCATTGGTGGAACAAGTCCAGTTACTCCATGCTAACCCGCAGTACGCGTATGTGGAGCACCCCGACGGTCGGCAGGACACGGTCTCCCTCCGGGACCTGGCACCCGCCGGCGTGCGGCATCCCCCCCCCCCCCCCCCATCACAGACTCCCCCTCGTTTTTTTCACCCCAGCACCCCACTCAGGTTCCCATTCCACATCCATGGCGTCTCCACGGCCAGCTCAGGTGACGGAGACTATTCAAGGTCCATCGCTCCCGGACTCCAGGACGTCAGCGGAACCATCGGCCGACCCGACGTCAATTCCTCCACTGCGGCATTCTGCCAGGACGTCAAGGACCACAAAAAGACTGATCGAATCTTTCTAAAGTTCTACAGCTCCATGGACTTTGTGTACATATCGTTTTGTCTGGGCCAGTGGGAAGCCCCCAAATTCGATAAGAGTAAGGAGAGAAAATTTATCCTCCCGGCTGCTACTCATATCACCAGTTCTCTCTCCCCCCCCCCCACCCCCCCCCACCCTGGCTCTCGTTCATACCCCCCCCCGCCTTCCTTCTCCGCAAGGGGTGAATGTGGTGATATGATCTGCATACCTGTCTGCCATTGGGGCAGAACACCGGCTTACCATTGGCCCTGGTCGGTCATGTGCCTCTCGACCGATTGGCTGAGAGGCTGAGATAACCACGCCTCCATTAACGAGGTATAAATGGACAAACGCCCGGCGATCGTCCATTCCATTGTAGACGATCGCAGAGCTGTGTTCTAGTCTATTAAAGCCTGACTTTTGTAAAGCACACGTCTCGCGTACAATTGATGGCACATCAATACTGCAACCTGTGACCTATGACCTGGAAGTGGTGGTATGAACTGCTTCCAGGTACTGTACTGTAACACCGGTATGGCTCCGCCTCTGGCTCCACCCAGACCGAGGCCATATATAAGCTGGCCTCTTGGCGGCAGCATCCATTCTGTACTACTGACTCTTGCGAAGTAAGTTCATGACAAAGTTCACTTGCTCTCTCTGCCTCATTGAATTGAAGGTATATCAATTTATTAGTCATCGACAGCACTATGGAAGCCACTCTAAAGCCAGACAGGCTCGAACTCGACACCCGCGCATCCGAAGCCAAGGAAATATTTGAACATTGGCTCCGATGCGTCGAGGCCTACCTCGACTCCCCCTCAACGCCTCCCACAGAGACTCTCAAGCTGCGACTCCTCCACGGCCGGGTGAGCCATTGAATCTCGGTTATGATCGAAAAAGCGGCCACGTACGAGGCAGCGGTGGCAACTCTCAAGGCACACTCCGTGAAGCCCGTAAATAAGGTGTTCGCCAGACACCTCCTCACTACTCGCCGTCAATGCGCCAGAGAACCAGCAGAGGGCAGCAGAGCAGAGCTACTGATCAGCTGTTCTGGGGAAATTTGCATACGTGCAGTGCGGTCAGCCTAAGTTGAAGGTGGTTTGTGGAGGGGCTGTTGGCAACTGACAGTTAAACCCGAAACACTGTGTGAGTGTTTCCCACCCTACCTCCTCCTCTAACCAACCCCCCCACCCCACGGTGGTTGGGAAGCGGGAGCAGGGGCCTGTCGTGAAGGTGAGTGAGTGCCTTTAAATTTGCTTACCTTTCAGCGGGATCAGGGTTTGAGGTAATATCAGGTAAGCTCTTCCTTTCTTTTTCTTTTTCTTGTTTTTTTTTAATCTAGAGGGGATGTCAGGGAAGGCAGTACAATGCTCCTCCTGCAGAATGTTTGAGGTGAGGGACGCCGTCAGTGTCCCTGCTGATTTCATCTGTGGGAAGTGCACCCAACTCCAGCTCCTCAAAAACCGTGTTAGGGACCTGGAGCTTGAGCTGGATGAACTTCGGATCATTCGGGAGGCAGAGGGGGTCATAGATAGGAGCTTCAGGGAAGTAGTTACACCAAAGACTGGAGATAGATGGGTAACTGTAAGAGGGACTGGGAAGAAGCAGTCAGTGCAGGGACCCCCTGCGGTCGTTCCCCTGAGTAACAAGTATACCGTTTTGGATACTTGTGGGGGGGACGACTTACCAGGGGTAAGCCATGGGGTACGGGCCTTTGGCACGGAGTCTGTCCCTGTTGCTCAGAAGGGAAGGGGGGAGAGGAGCAGAGCATTAGTAATTGGGGACTCAATAGTCAGGGGCACAGATAGGAGATTTTGTGGGAGCGAGAGAGACTCACGTTTGGTATGTTGCCTCCCAGGTGCAAGGGTACGTGATGTCTCGGATCGTGTTTTCCGGGTCCTTAAGGGGGAGGGGGAGCAGCCCCAAGTCGTAGTCCACATTGGCACTAACGACATAGGTAGGAATGGGGACAAGGATGTCAGGCAGGCCTTTAGGGAGCTAGGATGGAAGCTCAGAGCGAGAACAAACAGAGTTGTTATCTCTGGGTTGTTGCCCGTGCCACGTGATAGTGAGATGAGGAATAGGGAGAGAGAGCAATTAAACACGTGGCTACAGGGATGGTGCAGGCGGGAGGGATTCAGATTTCTGGAAAACTGGGGCTCTTTCTGGGGAAGGTGGGACCTCTATAGACAGGATGGTCTACATCTGAACCTGAGGGGCACCAATATCCTGGGGGGGAGATTTGTTAGTACTCTTTGGGGGGGTTTAAACTAATTCAGCAGGGGCATGGGAACCTGGATTGTAGTTTTGGGGTGCGAGAGATTGAGAGTAGAGAGGTCAGGAGCACAGATTTGACTTCGCAGGAGGGCGGCAGTGTTCAGGTCTGTGGTTTGAAGTGTGTCTATTTCAATGCCAGGAGTATACGAAATAAGGTAGGGGAACTGGCAGCATGGATTGGTACCTGGGACTTCGATGTTGTGGCCATTTCAGAGACATGGATAGAGCAGGGACAGGAATGGTTGTTGCAGGTTCCGGGGTTTAGGTGCTTTAGTAAGGTCAGAGAAGGGGGCAAAAGAGGGGGAGGTGTGGCGCTGCTAGTCAAGGACAGTATTACGGTGGCAGAAAGGATGCAAGATGGGGACTCTTCTTCCGAGGTAGTATGGGCTGAGGTTAGAAACAGGAAAGGAGAGGTCACCCTGTTGGGAGTTTTCTATAGGCCACCTAATAGTTCTAGAGATGTAGAGGAAAGGATGGCGAAGATGATTCTGGAAAAGAGCGAAAGTAACAGGGTAGTTGTTATGGGAGACTTTAACTTTCCTAATATTGACTGGAAAAGATATAGTTCGAGTACATTGGATGGGTCGTTCTTTGTACAATGTGTGCAGGAGGGTTTTCTGACACAATATGTTGACAGGCCAACAAGAGGTGAGGCCACTTTGGATTTGGTTTTGGGTAATGAACCAGGCCAGGTGTTAGATCTGGAGGTAGGTGAACACTTTGGAGACAGTGACCACAATTCGGTGACCTTTACGTTAGTGATGGAAAGGGATAAGTATACCCCGCAGGGCAAGAGTTATAGCTGGGGGAAGGGCAATTATGATGCCATTAGACATGACTTAGGATGTGTTGGTTGGAGAAGTAGGCTGCAAGGGTTGGGCACACTGGATATGTGGAGCTTGTTCAAGGAACAGCTATTGCATGTTCTTGATAAGTACGTACCAGTCAGGCAGGGAGGAAGGGGTCGAGCGAGGGAACCGTGGTTTACCAAAGAAGTGGAATCTCTTGTTAAGAGGAAGAAGGAGGCCTATGTGAAGATGAGGCGTGAAGTTTCAGTTGGGGCGCTTGATAGTTACAAGGAAGCGAGGAAGGATCTAAAGAGAGAGCTGAGACGAGCAAGGAGGGGACATGAGAAGTCTTTGGCAGGTAGGATCAAGGAAAACCCAAAAGCTTTCTATAGGTATGTCAGGAATAAAAGAATGACTAGGGTAAGAGTAGGGCCAGTCAAGGACAGTGGTGGGAAGTTGTGTGTGGAGGCTGAGGAGATAAGCGAGATACTAAATGAATACTTTTCGTCAGTATTCACTCAAGAAAAAGATAATATTGTGGAGGAGAATGCTGAGACCCAGGCTATTAGAATAGATGGCATTGAGGTGCGTAGGGAAGAAGTGTTGGCAATTCTGGACAAGGTGAAAATAGATAAGTCCCCGGGGCCGGATGGGATTTATCCTAGGATTCTCTGGGAAGCCAGGGAAGAGATTGCTGAGCCTTTGGCTTTGATTTTTAGGTCATCATTGGCTACAGGAATAGTGCCAGAGGACTGGAGGATAGCAAATGTGGTCCCTTTGTTCAAGAAGGGGAGTAGAGATAACCCCGGTAACTATAGGCCGGTGAGCCTAACGTCTGTGGTGGGTAAAGTCTTGGAGAGGATTATAAAAGATACGATTTATAATCATCTAGATAGGAATAATATGATTAGGGATAGTCAGCATGGTTTTGTGAAGGGTAGGTCATGCCTCACAAACCTTATCGAGTTCTTTGAGAAGGTGACTGAACAGGTAGACGAGGGTAGAGCAGTTGATGTGGTGTATATGGATTTCAGTAAAGCATTTGATAAGGTTCCCCACGGTCGGCTATTGCAGAAAATACGGAGGCTGGGGATTGAGGGTGATTTAGAGATGTGGATCAGAAATTGGCTAGTTGAAAGAAGACAGAGAGTGGTAGTTGATGGGAAATGTTCAGAATGGAGTTCAGTTACGAGTGGCGTACCACAAGGATCTGTTCTGGGGCCGTTGCTTTTTGTCATTTTTATAAATGACCTAGAGGAGGGCGCAGAAGGATGGGTGAGTAAATTTGCAGACGACACTAAAGTCGGTGGAGTTGTAGACAGTGCGGAAGGATGTTGCAGGTTACAGAGGGACATAGATAAGCTGCAGAGCTGGGCTGAGAGGTGGCAAATGGAGTTTAATGTGGAGAAGTGTGAGGTGATTCACTTTGGAAATAATAACAGGAATGTGGAATATTTGGCTAATGGTAAAATTCTTGGTAGTGTGGATGAGCAGAGGGATCTCGGTGTCCATGTACATAGATCCCTGAAAGTTGCCACCCAGGTTGATAGGGTTGTGAAGAAGGCCTATGGTGTGTTGGCCTTTATTGGTAGAGGGATTGAGTTCCGGAGCCATGAGGTCATGATGCAGCTGTACCAAACTCTGGTACGGCCGCATTTGGAGTATTGCGTACAGTTCTGGTCGCCTCATTATAGGAAGGACGTGGAAGCTTTGGAACGGGTGCAGAGGAGATTTACCAGGATGTTGCCTGGTATGGAGGGAAAATCTTATGAGGAAAGGCTGATGGACTTGAGGTTGTTTTCGTTAGAGAGAAGAAGGTTAAGAGGTGACTTAATAGAGGCATACAAAATGATCAGAGGGTTAGATAGGGTGGACAGCGAGAGCCTTCTCCCGCGGATGGAGGTGGCTAGCACGAGGGGACATAGCCTTAAATTGAGGGGTAATAGATATAGGACAGAGGTCAGAGGTGGGTTTTTTACGCAAAGAGTGGTGAGGCCGTGGAATGCCCTACCTGCAACAGTAGTGAACTCGCCAACATTGAGGGCATTTAAAAATTTATTGGATAAGCATATGGATGATAAGGGCATAGTGTAGGTTAGATGGCCTTTAGTTTTTTTTTCCATGTCGGTGCAACATCGAGGGCCGAAGGGCCTGTACTGCGCTGTATCGTTCTATGTTCTATGTTCTATGTTCTAATCGCTGGACGAATATCTCGAAACCCTGACTCTTCTCGCAAGGAACTGCAGCTATGGAGATGTGACGGCGGAGGAACATATGAACCCACAGATCCGGGACACCTACGTGGTGGTGGTCCGCTCGAACTTTATCAGGCAGCACCTGCTGGAAAACGGGACATCCGACCTGCGGGAAACGGTAAGCTGGCGACCTCACTGGAGGTGGCCGACCAGAACCTCAGCGCATTCCCCGGCTGCCTGCCGAACCCCTCGTGGACGCCTTCGTCACGACCCCCGTCGGACCCGACTACGTCGCAGGCCTGTGCCGCGCGTCTGCCAGCCTAGCCCGGGGAACCACAGTGCTACTACTGTGGCCAGGGTCAACACCCCTGATGTCCAGCCCGCACATCAACGTGTGGCAATTGTGGGAAAAAGGGGCACTTCACTAGGGTCTGTCTGGGCCTGCCTAAGGCCCAGAAATTGAAAACACACCAGGCCCGACCCATGGACTCGCAGCCTCACAGACCCCGCAATGCGGCTACGTGCCTGCCCGGAATGCCCCCTTCATATGCGTCATCGGCAGCATGCGACTCGTGGGGGCCGCCATCCTGGTCACCGGCCCCAACACCGGCCAACACGTGCGACACATGGGGGCGGCCATCTTGGTCGCCATCTTCGCCCCAGCCCGATATGTGCGACTCATGGGGGCCGCCATCTTGTGACTCCACCAACCGCACAGACTGATGGAACCATCAATTCACCAGACACATGTTTCCGATGTGAATATAGGCTTTAATTGACTACAGAGCCAGCCTGTTACCCGTTGATGAACTCTCAGTGAACTGCAGGCTGACTCTGGACAAGGGTATTTATACAGCAGCACTAGGGGGAGGAGTCGTGGGCGGAGCCAAGGGTGGAGCCCTGTACAAGCTCTGAGCATTCCCAGAGCTACTCCCCCTAGTGGTCGGATAACGCTACTGCGCTTACAAAGATATAGTGTGAATTATCATGTTACATTCACCACACAGACTACCCGCAGCTGGGCGCAGTCACCCTTGACCAGTCACAGCCAAAACAGCTGAAGAACTCCATGATGGTCGTCAGGATCAACGGGCACGAGACCCTTGCCTTTTCGACTCCGGGAGCACAGAGAGCTTTGTCCACCCTGACACGGTAAGGCGGCTCGCTCCACACCTACCCAGCCTCCCAAATAATCTCCCTTGCCTCCGGGTCCCTTTCGCTCCTGATCAGGGGGTACTGTATCGCCAATCACGTGATGCAGGGCGCAGACTATGCGCGTTCTAAACTCTACATCCTCTGTCACCACCAGGAGCAGACGGTACAGTTCGCTGGACATGACATTTATCAAGTCGGAGGTCCAGCGCCTGTTGAGTAAAGGGATCATCGAGGCCAGCAACAGCCCCTGGAGAGCGCAAGTGGTGGTCGTCCAAACCGGGGAAAAGAATCGGATGGTTCTGGACTACAGCCAGACAATTAACCGATTCACGCAACTCGATGCGTACCCTCTCCCCCGTGTAGCAGAGATGGGCAACCAGATCGCGCTGTACCGTGTGTTCTCCACGGTCGATCTGAAGTCGGCTTACCACAAGCTCACAATCCGCCCGGAAGAGCGCCACTACACGGCTTTCGAGGCAGCCGGCCGGCTCTTCCACTTCCTCAGAGTCGCTTCGGCGTCACTAACGGGGTCTCGGTCTTTCAGTGAACGATGGACCGAATGATGGACCAGTACGGTTTGCGGGCTACATACCCGTACTTGGACAATGTGACCATCTGCGGCCATGACCAGCAGGACCATGACGCCAACCTCCAGAGGTTCCTCCAGGCCTCCCAATCCCTCAATCTCACAAACAACAAAGAAAAATGCGTCTTCCGTACTACCCGACTAGCCATTCTCGGCTATGTCGTAGAGAACGGAGTCCTTGGGCCCAACCCCGACCGTATGTGCCCCCTCACAGAACTCCCCCCCTCCCCACAGCCTCAAGGCCCTAAAACGATGCCTGGGGCTGTTCTCCTACTACGCCCAGTGGGTCCCCAACTATGCGGATAAAGCCCGCCCACTTATTCAAACAACCGCTTTTCCCCTGACGGATGAGGCCTGTGCATCTTTCAGCCGCATCAAGGCCAACATCACCAAGGCCGCAATGCACGCGGTGGATGAGTACATCCCTTTTCAGGTAGAGAGCGACGCATCAGATGTCGCGCTGGCCATCACACTGAACCAGGCAGCATTCTTCTCTAGGACCCTCCACGCTTCCGAAATTCAACACCCCTCAGTCGAGAAGGAAGCACAAGCCATAGTGGAAGACGTGCGGCACTGGAGGCACTACCTAGCCGGTAGGAGGTTCACCCTCGTCACCGACCAATGATCGGTAGCCTTCATGTTCGACAACGCACAACGGGGCAAAATAAAAAATGATAAAATCCTGAGGTGGAGGATCGAACTCTCCACCTACAACTACGATATCAAGTATCGTCCTGGCATATGTAAGCCGGCCTCTTGTAGGCAGCATCCATTCTTTACTACTGACTCTGGCTCGGCAAGTTCATGACTAATAAAACCTACTGTTCACTAGATCTCTCTGCCTCACGGTGAATTGAAGGTATATCAGCTGCCACATACAGTTGTAAACGGTGGTGGGCAATTACAAACTAACCGGTGGAGGAGGCTCCACAAATACCCCCAGAGCCCAGCACATCAGTAACCATAACCATTTGTAACCATAATCAACTGGAAGTGCCGAGTGAATGATCCACCTTGCTATCTCCTGAGGTTCCCAGCATCACAAATGCTACTCTTCAGCCAATTCGATTCACTCCATATGATATCAAGAAACGGCTGAGGGCATTGGATACTGCAAAGCTGGTGGACTCTGCAATATTACTGAAGATGTGCTCCAGAACTCGCCACGCCTCTAGCCAAGCTGTCCCAATACAGCTACAATGCTGTCATCTACCCGGCAATGTGCAAAAATGCCCAGATTTATTCTGTCTTTAAAAAACAGGACAAATCCAAACCAGCCAATTACCAACCCATCAGTTTATTCTCAATCATCAGCAACATGATGGATGTTGTCGTCAACAGTGCTGTCACATAGGGCAGCAAGGTGGCGCAGTGGATAGCACTGCTGCTTCACGCCACTGAGGACCCAGGTTCGATCCCAGCTCTGGGTCACTGTGTGTGGAGTTTGCACATTCTCCCCGTGCCTGCGTGGGCTTTGCCCCCACAACCCAAAGATGTGCAGGCTAGGCTGATTGGCCATGCTAAATTGACCCTTAATTGGAACAAATTAATTTGGTACTCTAAATTGATTTTTTTTAAACAGTGCCATCACAGCACTGTCCTTAAACAGCACTAACTCACTAATGTTCAGTTTAGGTTTTACCAGGGCCATTCAGCCCCTGACTTCGTTATAGCCTTGGTTCAAACATGGGCAAAAGAACTTCACTCCAGATATGACGCAAGTTGCATTTCCTTGACAAGAGTATGGGATCAAGCAGTCCCAGCAAAACTGGAGTCAATGAGAATCGGGGGGGGGGGGGGGGGGGGGGGGGGGGGGTGGGGGGGGGGGGGGGGGGGGGGGAGCCCTCTGCTGGTTGGAGTCATACCTAAGGAAAGATTATTGTAGTTTTGGAGATTGACCATCTCAACTCCAGAACATCACGGCAGGAGTTCCTCAGGTAGTGTCCTTGGCACAACCATCTTCAGCTGCTTCATCAATGACTTTACCCATCATATGGTCAGAAGTGAGGATATTTGCTGATCATTGCACAACATTGAGCACCGTTCGCAATTCTGCAGATATTACAGCAGCCTATTTCCATATGCAGTAACAACTGGACAATATTCAGTCTTGGGCTGGTAAGTGACCGATAACGTTCAAGCCACATAAGTGTCAGACAATGACATCTCGAACAAGAGAGAATCTAACCAACTCCCCTTAACATTCAATGCATCACCATTGATAAAATCCCATTATCACCATCCTGGGGGTCACCTTTGACAGGAAACTGAACTGGACCAGCCATGTAAATATTGTGTCTACAAGAGCAGGTCAAAGGCTGGCAATTCTGTGGAGAGTAAGTAACTCAACCTTCTGACTCCCAAAGCCTATCCACCATCTACAAGTTACCAGTCAGGGGCATGATGGAGTACTGTGCACTTGGCTGGAAGAGTGGAGCTCCAACAATACTCAAAAAGCTCAACTCATCCAGCACAAAGTAACCTACTTGATTGGCATCCAAATATAACTCTATCCCACCATCAATGCACAGTGGCAGCAGTGTGTACCAACCACAATATGCAGAGTAGCACCCACCAAGGGTCTTTTGACAGTATGTTTAAACCCAAGACCTCTAGCATCCAGAAGGACAAGAGCATGGGAACATGACCACCTGCAAGTTCATCTCCAAGCCATGCACCATCCTGACTTGGAACTATACAGTCATTCCTTCATTACCATTGGGTCAAAATCCTGGAACTCCCTTCCTAACAGCACTGTGGCTGTTCCAATATCACATGAACTGCAGCGGTTCAAGAAGGCAGCTCACCATCATCTTCTCATGGACAATTAGAGATGGGCAATAAATGCTGGTCTAGCCAGCAATATTCACATCCCATGAATGATTAAAAAAGGGTGGTCAGCAGTTTAGCGACAATTGGGTCAAACAAGTAGGAAGTGGATCTCATGTGAAGTTTGGAGAGGGCATGAGGGGAAATGAATAAAGGTTTTAATTACTTACCTACTCACATAGGTAACATGGAACTTCCAAAAGATTAGCTTAGTAAGCAACAGGCAGAATCGATGGTCCTTCCTTCAATAAGCCAGAGCAATGCTGTATAGCACTGCCACAACCTGTTGAAAATGGCGGTGGACGGGGACTTCCGGTAGCGGCCATGTCTGGATAGGTCGCTCATACGGCAGCTCCCGCCGAGATCGGACATTTGGGCCCTTTAACGGAGCTGGAGCGGCACTTCGCCGGTGATTCCCGGCGTAGCAAGGGGCGCTGGAGAGGTTCCCCTCATCGCTGCATGGAGGGGACCAAGAGTGGGGCCGTGAAGAGAGCAATTGCAGTGAAGTGGGTGGAACGGGCGCGAGAGGACAAAATGGCGGCTGGCGTGGACCAGGCAACGTGGGCCCAGTGGTCGAGGGAGCTGCAGGAGTTCCTGAGAAGCTGCTTCACAGAGCTGAAGACGGAGATGCTGGCCCCGATTAAAGCCTCTATGGAAAAGATGGTGGAGACTCAGAAGATGCAGGAGAAGGCTATTAAAGAGGCGGAGAAGAAGGTCTCTGACAACGAGGATGAGATCCTGGGCTGGGCGGTCAGGGTGGAGGCACATGAGGCCCTGCACAAGAAATAGCAGGAGAGACTGGATGACCTCAAACAGGTCTAGGAGACAAAACCTGTGAATTCTGGGCCTCCCTGAAGGTGCGGAGGGGTCGGACATGAGCACATATGTGACCACGATGCTGGGGAGGCTGATGGGCACGGGGGCCTTCCCGCGGCCCTTGGAACTGGACAGAGTCCTCGCAAGGAAGCCTAGGGCGAACGAACCGCCGAGGGCGATGGTAATAAGATTCCACCGCTTCACAGATAAGGAACGTGTCCTGCGATGGGAGGATAGGTAGAAGGAGTGGAGCAGTAAGTGGGAGAACTGTGAGATTCGTATATTCCAGGACCTGGGAGCTGAACTGGTTAAGAGGTGTGTGGGATTCAACCGGGCTAAGGTGGCCCTCCACAACAAAGGGATGAAGTTCGGTCTGCTACATCCGGCGAGGCTTTGGGTCACGTACCGGGACCGACACCACTATAGGCAGCACGGTAGCATTGTGAATAGCACAATCGCTTCACAGCTCCAAGGTCCCAGGTTCGATTCCAGCTTGGGTCACTGTATGTGCGGAGTCTGCACATCCTCCCCGTGTGTGCGTGGGTTTCCTCCGGGTGCTCCGGTTTCCTCCCACAGTCCAAAGATGTGCAAGTTAGGTGGATTGGCCATGCTAAATTGTCCTTAGTGTTGGGTGGGGTTACTGGGTTATGGGGATAGGGTGGAGGTGTCAACCTTGGGTAGGGTGCTCTTTCCAGGAGCCGGTGCAGACTCGATGGGCCAAATGGCCTCCTTCTGCACTGTAAATTCTATGAAATATCGATACGCCGGATGAGGCGTGGACATTTATTAAGCATGAAAAGCTGGACTCGAGTTAAAGGACAGCTACACAATGGCGAAACGCCCTGGTGGGGATGTGTAACCGAGTGTTGTCCTAATGTAAGATTGGAAGCAGAATTTTGGCTGTGTGGCCCGATGGTTAGGGCCGTTCTCCAGGTGGGGGGTCTCGTTCCTTTTTCTAGGGGCAGGGTAATGCCCGGGGGGGTGTTTCTTGTTTCTCGGGAATAATCTGGTTGGCTCTCTCTTTCTTACCTTTTGGGGGAGGGGAGGTTGGGGGCTCGAACAAGGAGACAACAGTAAGGTTGGTGATAGAGGCGGGAGCGGCCGGGGTCAGCTGACTTACAGAAGCGTAATGGGAGGAAAATCAGTGTTAAGCGGGGGCTTGACAGGGGGGGATTGGGATTGGGGGGCTGGGGGGGTGGGGGGGGGGGTGGATGGGGCACTGCTTTGCTGACTGAAGGGGAGCCAACTTTTGGGAACCGATGGCGAGTCGGGATGGGGAGCCCCCAGCGGGAGGGCTTGAGTGAGCTGGGGGCGCGGGCCCGTGGCTGGCCGAAAAAGAGAGATGGCTAGTCGGCAGGGGAGGGTGGGGTCAACCCCCCGTCGAGGCTGGTCATGTGGATTGTGAGAGGTCTAAATGGTCAAGAGGGCCTGGGTGTTCTCGCACTTTAAGGGATTAAAGGGCAGACATAGCCATGCTACAGGTGACGCATTTAAAACTTGATGACCAAACGAGACTGAGGAGGGGATGGGTGGGCCCGGTGTTCCATTCGGGGCTAGACTCGAAGACCAGGGGGGTGGCAATCCTGGTTAGCAAACAGGTGGCATTCGAGGCAGGGAGTATTGTGGCGGACAAGGGAGGCAGGTACATAATGGTGAGTGGCAAGCTGCAGGGGGCCCAGGTGGTGCTGGTGAACGTCTATGCCCCGAATTGGGATGACGTGAGGCGCATGCTGGGTAGAATCCCAGACTTGGAGTCAAATAAATTGATATTGGGGGGGGGGACTTCAACATAGTCTTGGATCCGGGGCTGGACCGGTCTAAGTCGAGGTCGGGAAAGAGACCGGCGGCGGCCAGGGCCCTGAGGGGGTTCATGGATCAGATCGGGGACGTGGACCCATGGAGATTCGCTCGGCCAAGGGCGAAGGAGTTTTCTTCTTTCTCCCACATTCACAAAGTGTACTCTCGGATTGATTTAAGGGCCTGGAAAGTATGCAGTCGGGCAAGGCCTCAGGGCTGGACGGCTACCCTGTAGAATTCTACAAGACATTCTCGGAGCTGCTGAGCCCACTCCTGCTAAGAACCTTTAACGAGGCTAAGGAGAGAGGAGCCCTCCCCCCAACGATGTTGCGGGCCTCGATCTCGCTCATCCTCAAGGGGGGGAAGGATCCGCTACAATGTGGGTACTACAGACCGATATCGCTCCTAAACGTAACTGCTGGCCAAGATTTTGGCTACAAGAATAGAGGACTGTGTCCCGGGAGTGATTGATGAGGATCAGACAGGCTTCATCAAGGGCAGGCAACTGAACACAAATGTGAGGAGGCTCCTAAACATTATCATAATGCCCTCAGAAGGAGGGGATGCAGAAGTAGTGGCTGCAATGGATGCAGAGAAAGCCTTTGACTGGGTGGAATGGGAGTACCTGTGGGAAGTGTTAGGTAGGTTTGGATTTGGAGAGGGATTCATGGGGTGGGTAGAACTACTGTATCAGGCCCCCGTAGCAAGTTTGTCCACGAACCGGCTGAGGTCGGAGTATTTTAGGCTACACCGAGGGACGAGGCAGGGGTACCCCCTATCCCCGCTACTATTTGCCCTTGCAATTGAGCCGTTGGCCATAGCGCTGAGGACTTCTAGGAACTGGAAGGGGCTGGTTCAGGGGGGTGGAGGAGTACCGGGTTTCACCCTATGCAGACAACCTGCTCCTGTATATTTCGGACCCGCTAGAGGGGATGGGGGAGGTCATGCAGATCTTAAGGGACTTTGGGAGTTTCTCGGGTGCAAGTTGAACGTGGGGAAAAGTGAGCTTTTCGTGATTTACGTTAGGGGTCAGGAGAAGAGACTGGGGGAGATCCCGCCTAAGATGGTGGAGAGGAGCTTTCGGTACCTGGGTATACAGGTGGCTAGGAATTGGGATGCCCTACACAGGCTCAATCTATCTCGGCTTGTCGAGCAGATGGAGGGAGACTTTAAAAGGTGGGACATGCTCCCGCTTTCCCTGGCGAGAAGCGTGCAGGCCGTGAAAATGACGGTCCTCCCCAGATTCCTGTTCGTTTTCCATTGCCTTCTCATCTTCATCCTCAAATCCTTCTTCAAGCGGGTGAACAGGATTATCACGGGATTTATGTGGGCAAACAAGACCCTGCGAGTTAAAGACTGTTTTTTGAGTGCAGTCAGGGGGGGGGTTTGGCGCTACTGAACTTCTGTAGCTACTACTGGGCGGCTAATGTAGCCATGATTAGGAAATGGGTAATGGAGGAGGGGTCGGCGTGGGGGCGGCTGGAGGCGGCGTCATGCAAAGCCACCAGTCTAGGGGCACTGGTAACGGCACCGCTGCCGTTCTCGCCGGCACGATACACCACGAGCCCAGTGGTGACAGCGGCACTGAGGGTCTGGGGTCAGTGGAGAAGGCACAGGAAGGAGGAGGGGGCCTCAGTTTGGACCCCGATACGGAATAATCATAGATTTGTCCCGGGCAAGATAGATGGAGGGTTTCAAAGTTGGCACAGGCAGGCATCAAAAGGATGGGGGATCTGTTCAAAGATGGGACTTTCCCTAGCTTGAAGGCGCTGGAGGAGAAATTCAATCTGCCCCTGGAAATGCCTTCAGATAAGTCCAAGTCCGCGCCTTTCTCAAAAAACAGGTGGGGACATTTCCGTTGCTACCCACTCGCAGGACACAGGACAGGGTGGTCTCTGGCATCTGGGTAGGGGAGGGGAAGGTGTCGGACATCTACCAAGAACTGCAGGAGGCGGAGGAGGCCCCAGTGGAGGAACTGAAGGGCAAGTGGGAGGAGGAGCTGGGCGTGGAGCTGGATGAGAGCCTGTGGGCTGATGCCCTAGGCAGGGTGAATTCCTCCTCATCGTGTGCCAGGCTCAGCTTAATTCAGTTTAAGGTAGTACATTGGGCTCACATGACGACGACGAGAATGAGCAAGCTATTTGGGGTTGAGGCATTATGTGCAAGATGTTCAGGAAGCCCAGCAAACCATGTTCATATGTTCTGGGCATGCCCCGCTTAAAGAATTCTGGCGAGGCTTTGCAAAGGCTATGTCCAAGGTCTTGGACGCTCGGGTAAAGCCGAGTCCGGAGATAGCGATATTTGGGGTGACGGAAGATCTGGGAGTGCAGGAAGCAAAGGAGGCCGACGTCCTGGCCTTTACCCCCCTGGTAGCCCGGAGACAGATCTTATTAATGTGGGGAGACGGGAAAACCCCGAGTGTGGAGACCTGCGTTAGAGACATGGCTGGGTTTCTTAGTCTTGAGAGAATAAAGTTTGCCTTGAGAGGGTCCTTGTTGGGGTTCGCCCGGCGGTGGCAACCGTTCCTTGACTTTGTAGGCGAGCGTTAAAATGTCAGCAGCAGCAGCAATCCGAGTTGGTGGGGGGAGGGAAACTGTTCATTTAATGTATATTCTCTTTGTGTATAATGAAAATTGCCACCTTGTTTTGTTAATTATTATTCTTTTTTTTCACTGGTTATGTAAAAATTTTGTTTGAGAAAAATCTTAATAAAATTTAAAAAAAAAAATAGAAAGTGGCGGTGGACAACCAGACAACCAACAAGAGGAAGCAGTTTGAACATTTCCATGCTCAGTGATGGTGAAGCATAGAAGTGTTATAACCTGCCCGGATCCCATCAGCTGGGGACAATTGGTTCCCCCATGACTCTTGGTGAATATGAGGTCCCAATTAGGATGGCGGGACAATCACTCGTAGTTGCAGTTGTATGAATAGAGCTGGCCAGTGTGGTAACCGGCTGGAGAAGGGAGCAGTAATAAACTACATCAGCTTGTGTGGTAATCACCACTGTTGTATCTATTAGGAGATGTGTGGTAAGACCCTGTACTACAGGTACGGGGTAGTCCCTGCCTGCTGGCTCCGCCCAGTAGGCAGAGTATAAATATGTGTGCTACCTGTACAGCAGCCATTTCGGCAGCTGCTGTAGGAGGACACGCATCTTAGAGTAATAAAGCCTCAGTTGTATTCAACTCTCGTCTCTGTGCAATTGATCGTGCATCAGCTTGTGAATTTGGTGGGGCAACATTTTTGTTTTGTTATAGGACTATCCGCATGCGGTGACTGGTGTAGCTCTCACGGAACACCTAATGGGCCACTGGCTTCGTACCCACCTCAACATGGCTTTTATGGACATTGGCACAAAAGTACACCGGAATCAGGAATGGCAGGGGCATGGTCCTTCTCAACATC
Source organism: Scyliorhinus canicula (assembly GCF_902713615.1). Classification (NCBI taxonomy): domain Eukaryota; kingdom Metazoa; phylum Chordata; class Chondrichthyes; order Carcharhiniformes; family Scyliorhinidae; genus Scyliorhinus; species Scyliorhinus canicula. The sequence continues at coordinate 84,947,643 of NC_052159.1, read as the reverse complement.
GGCCAGTCCAGCAGTTACGCCTGGAGACCCGGGCTGGGATTCTCCCTTCTGGGGAGTAAGTCCCCACGCCTGTGCAAAAACCGGCACCAACCACTCCGGTGTCAACAGCCCCAGAAAGTGCGGAATTCTCTGCATTTTCGGGGGCTAGGTGGACGCCGGAGGGGTTGCCGCCACTCCAGATGGCGCCAAAGGGACTGCGCGAGTTTGCACATGCGCCGAAGGGCCGGTGTGAACTCGCCCATACGCGGGGGTTCTCTTCTCCGCGCTGGCCCCCAGGCAATATGGCGGAGCACGACAGGGGCCCGGCGCAGAAGAAAGAAGTGCCCCCACAGAACAAGCCTGCCCGCAGATCGGTGGACCTCGATCCCGGACCAGGCCACCATGGGGGCCCACCCCAGGGTCGGATCCCCCGGAGGACCTCCTAGGCATACTCACCTGCCAGGACCTGCCAGCGCGAGAGGTGAGTAATTCACCCCAGCAGGACTGGCCAAAAATGGACGGTCGCTCGGCCCATCGGGGCCCGGAGAATCGCGGAGGGGGGGGGGGGGGGGGGGCGACGCCAATGGCCCCCAACCGCTGGGGCGGGAATCCCGCCGCTACCCGAAAACCGGCGGTGGAGAATACGGCAGCCGGCGTCGGGGCGGCAGGGTGGGATTGGCACCTCCCCCCCCCCCCCCGGGGTTCTCCGACCCAGCGGGGTTCGGAGAATCACGCCCCCGGTGTTTGTTTGCAATTTTCCTGGTGATGCTCAGTGTGGCTCCGGCGTTATCCTTCGAACGGGGACAATCTCTTCCCAGATACAAGCCCAAGGTCAAAGTCAATGCAAGCATTTAGACCATATTCTGACCAGAAGGCCGCCTCTTCCACAGATTCCCTGTCCCGGGAAATCGCTTCTCCAGCTGCAGCAGCTAACGGATTCAGATGCAGTGGATGCTCATCCTCGAGATCTCCCTCTGGCACTGGGCTCACGGCCTGCTCGGGTCACTACAGAACTCTACGGAGAGAGGGACGGCGCGATTTAAAACAATATGTATTTTATTACAAACATGTATCGAAACAGGTTACAGCAAATAAACACCCCGGGAATCATACTTCCCAACAATCAACTACACAGTCTGAGGGATGGCGAGATGACGGAAGTTCTCGACTCCAACTCCGGGACAGACAAGCAGGACACCTCCGAGGGGGAGCCCTCGGTTTCACGGCCCACGGACTTGCAGTCACTGCTGCGTTCGTCTCGAAACTGCTGTTCTCCTTCTTGTTATAAGCTGGCTGATCCGGCGCCTTGTGCGCATGATGCCAGCCTGCTGTAAAACAAGTCCGATGCCCTCCTTCGCCAGGGTCTTCAGTGGATCCCTTGGACTTTGTGGGGAATGGATGTTATAACCTGTCCGCATCCTACTGCCTGGGGACAATAGGCTACCCATGACTCTTGGTGAATATGAGTTCTGCCAATCAGCGGAGTAGTAGTTGCAGCTGTGCAAATAGAGCTGGCCAGTGAGGTGCCGGCTGGAGAAGGAGCAGCAATGAACAATTGCTGCTGTGTACATATTGTTGTAAATAAAGTTACTTTCTGCTTGACTCCACAAACTTGTGCTGGATTCTTCGTGGCCCTCACAAAAATAATACAAATTTCCTATGAGCTCACATTGGCGACCCGTCCTCAGCAGAGTTGTGTGGGGAATCAAGGCCATTGCAACATTCGAAAAAACATCTAAAAAATAGCACAGAATTGGGAAGGCACTGCAAAAAAACTCTACATTTTTGTCATTCTCTACACCATTTATGCCTCCTCCACCAGATCAAATTCCGACCTTATGATTCCATTAATAAAGCCCAGGATCCCATATTCTTATTAACCACTTTCTCAACTTAACTTGCTATCTTCAACAATTTATGCACATATACCTCTAGGGTCCTTAGCTCCTACACCCGCTTTTGAATTTTGTTATTTATTTTATATTGCCTTTCCTGATTCTTGCTACCAAAATATACCACTTTGCACTTCTCTGCATTAAATTTCACCTGCTATGTGTTCATCTATTCCATCAGCCTATGTCCTTTTGAAGTTTATCACTATCCACCTCACAATTCACTGAAGTTTGGTGTCATTTGCAAATGTTGAAATTATGCATAGCGGCCCATGTCTAGGTCATAATTCTGCATCAAGGAATCCATTGGACCAAATACCAACCTCCAGTCCAAAAAACAACTGTTCTCTATTACAGTGTCCCGGGACCCATTTCTGCCAGCTGGCCAACCTTCATGACACACTTCATGTAAGTTCACTTACCTTTAATGCAAAAGGGAAGGATGCTTGGTCCTCGCGATCTCACTCAATCAAATTCTTCTTTTTAAAATAAATTTAGAGTTCCCAATTACTTTTTTTTCCAATTCGGGGGCAATTTAGTGTGGCCAATCCACCTAACCTGCACACCTTTGGGTAGCGGGGGTGAAACCCACGCAGACACGGGAAGAATGTGCAAACTCCACCTGGACAGTGACCCAGAGCCGGGATTCTGACCCAGGGCCGGGATTCAAACCCAGGTCCTCAGCGCTGTAGGCAGCAGTGCTAACCACTGTGCCAACGAGCCGCCCCACTCAATCAGTCCACAGGAGGAGAGGGCAATGATCGTATCAGGTGCAGAATTCCAAATATTAACAACCTTCTGCGAGAAGAAATTCTTCCTCATCTCTGTCTTAAATTAGAGACCCCTTATTCTTAATCTGTGTGCCCCATTTCTAAATTCCGTGCAGGGGGAAACATCCTCTCGGCATCTACCTCTCAATGACCCCTCAACGCTGCCTCCACTAAAGGTATGCCCCTTCTTCAAAAGGAGACGGAAACGCTGCACAGTACTCTCAGTGCACTCTCACCAATGCCCTGTACAGTTGTAACAGGATTTCCGTACTTCTATACTCCATCCCCTTTGCAATAAAGCCCAACACTCAATTTGCCTTCTTAATTAAATACTGTACCTGCATGCTAATGTTTTGTTATTCATGTACTAGGACACCCAGATCCCTCTGTACCACAGGATTCTTTGGGATCTCTCTGTTTAAATAACATTTGTTTGTTATTTTTTCCTAACAAGGAGGGTAATCTCACATTTTCACAAATCATACTCCATCGAATTTCTATTCGCTCATCACTGTTTGTGCGGAGTCTGCACGTTCTCCCTGTGTCTGCGTGGGTTTCTTCCCGGCCCTCCGATTTCCTCCCATAAGTCCCGCAAGACGTGCTGTTAGGTGAATAGGACATTCTGAATTCTCCCTCTGTGTACCTGAACAGGCGCCGGAGTGTGGTGACTAGGGAATTTTCACAGTAACTTCATTGCAGTGTTAATGTAAGCCTACTTGTGACAACAATAAAAATGATTATAAATGCCTACTGGAAATCCAAATACACAATATCTACTGGTTCCCCTTCATCCAACTTTGAGTTACATCCTCAAAGAACTCCAAAAATGTTGTCAAACATTATTTCCCTTTCATAATATCATATTGACTCCGCTTAATTTATGATTAAATGTTCTGCATCTACTTTCTTATTAATGGATTCCAGCATTTTCCTTATGGCATTTAGGCTAACTGGCCTATTGCTTCCTGATTTTGTCACCCTCCTTTATTGGACAGTGATGCAAACATCAATTCACACGAAACAGAGAGTAGATGTAAACTGTGGCTTTAATCGACTAGAATAGAGCCTGCCTGTGACTGATCTGCTAGAGAGAGCCGCCTATAGAGCTGCTGTTCTTTATACCTCCCTTCAAGGGGCGGAGCCAGGGGTGGAGTTTGCAAGGGCACCAACATGATACATCCTATGCAATATCGTACAATGGTCCATAGGTGGAGCCCACATGGGCAACAGCATGATACAGAGTAATACATGGTGAATGGTAATACAGTACGTTCACCACATTCACCCCCTGTTAAAAAATTGAAGCGCTGCGGGGGTGAAGGGTTCACAGGTTCAGCCTGTCCGGTGCCCTGATCGTGCGCTGCGATCACCGGAGCTCTGGTATCGCAGCTGGCCCGGGTGTCGAACTCATCCGTGCGGGCCTGGGTGGTGAAGTAGCTGGTGCAGGGACAGACATGGACTCTGGGAGCGTGTCTTCTGGAGCCTGTGGGTCTTCCTGTGGGTCGGTGAAGGGGGGAGGGGGGACAGGAGGGGGTGCGGGTGCCATGTAGGGGCGGGGGCGCTGGTCGGCGTAGGTTGGAGGGGGTAGGTTGGGGTGGCGGTGGTAGTGGAACCTGCGGGTGCCAGGTCCCGGAGGAAAACCGTATCCTGTCGGCCATCGGGGTGTTCTATGTATGCGTACTAGGGATTCGTGTGAAGGAGATTGACCCTCTCGACCAGGGAGTCGGACTTATGGCTTCTGACGTGTTTGCGAAGTAGGACAGGCCCCGGTGTCTTTAGCCAGGACGGAAGCGAGACCCTGGAGGTGGATATCCTGGGGAAAACAAACAGGCAGTCATGAGGGGTCTCGTTCGTGGCCATGCAAAGGAGGGACTTAATGGAGTGGAGTGCGTTGGGGAGGATCTCCTGTCAGTGGGAAACTGGGAGATTCCTAGACCGCAGGGCTAGGAGGACGGCCTTCCAGACTGTCCCGTTCTCCTTCTCCACCTGCCCGTTTCCCCGCGGGTTATAACTGGTAGTCCTGCTTGAGGCGATTCCCTAACCGAGCAGGTATTGTCGCAGTTCGTCGCTCATAAACGGCGAGCCCCGGTCACTGTGGACGTAATTGGGGAAACCAAACAGGGTAAAGACACTATGCAGGGCCCTAATGACGGTGGTCGCGGTCATGTTGGGGCAGGGGATTGCAAAGGGGAAGCAGGAGAACTTGTCAACGACATTATGAAAATATGTGTTGCGGTTGGTAGAGGGGAGGGGCCCTTTAAAGTCGATACTGAGGCGCTCAAAGGGCCGGGATGCCTTCACCAGGTGGGCCTTATCCAGTCAATAGAAGTACGGCTTGCACTCCGCACAGATTTGGCAGTCCCTGGTCATGGCCCTAACCTCCTCGGTGGAGTAAGGCAGGTTGCGGGGCTTGATGTATTGGAGGAGTCGGGTGACCCCCAGGTGGCAAAGGTCATCGTGGATGGCCCGGAGTCCATCATCAGGTGCGCTGGCGCACGTGTCGCGGGACAGGGCATCTGGGGCCTCGTTGAGCTTCCCAGGACGAAACACTATATCGTAATTATAGGTGGAGAGTTCGATCCTCCATCTCAAGATCTTATCATTCTTGATCTTGCCCCGCTGTGTATTATCAAACATGAAGGCTACCAACCGTTGGTCGGTGACGAGGGTAAACCTCCTACCAGTGAGGCAGTGTCTCCAGTGCCGCACAGCTTCAATGATGGCTTGGGCTTCTTTTTCGACCGAGGGGTGTCGAATTTTGGAGGCATTGAGAGTATGTGAAAAAAATGCTACTGGCCTGCCCGTCTGGTTAAGGGTAGCGGCGAGGGCGACCTCTGACGCGTCGCTCTCCACCTGGAAGGGGACAGACTCGTCCACCGCGCGCATCGCAGCTTTGGCAATATCTGCCTTGATGCGGCTGAAGGCCTGGCGGGCCTCAGCCACCAGTGGGAAGATGGCGGCCTTGATTAGTGGGCAGGCTTTGTCCGCATAGTTGGGGACCCACTGGGCGTAATAGGAAAAGAACCCGAGGCACCTTTTCAGGGCCTTGGGGCATTGGAGAAGGGGGAGTTGCAGGAGGGGGCGCAAAAGGTCAGGGTCGGGTCCTAGCACTCCGTTTTCCACGACGTAACCGAGGATGGCTAGTCTGGTTGTGCGGAAAACACATTTCTCCTTGTTATAAGTGAGCTTAGGGTTTGGGCGGTTTGGAGAAATTTCTGGAGGTTGGAGTCATGGTCCTGCTGGTCGTGGCCGCAGATAGTGACGTTGTCCAAGTACGGAAATGTGGCCCGCAGCCCGTACTCGTCCACCATTCGGTACATCGTTCTTTGGAAGGCCGAGACCCCGTTGGTGACGCCGGAGGAATTGGAAGAAGCGGCCGTCTGCCTCAAAGGTTGTGTAATGGTGGTCCTCCGGGCGGATTGGGAGCTGGTGGTACGCAGACTTCAGATCCACCATGAAGAACACTCAGTAGTGTGCGATCTGGTTAACCATGTCTGCGATCCGGGGAAGGGGGTACGCATTGAGGTGCGTGGACCGGTTTATTGTCTGGCTGTGGTCTACAACCATCTGGTTCGTTTCCCCGGACCTGACAACTACCACCTGAGCTCTTCAGGGACTATTGCTGGCCTCGATGATCCCCTCCCGCACGAATCGCTGGACCTCAGACCGGATGAAAGTCCTGTCCTGGATGCTGTACCGCCTGTTTCTGGTGGCGACTGGCTTAGTTGGCGGTGAGGTTTGCGAAGAGCGGGGGAGGGTCGACCTTCAGGGTCGCTAGGCTACATACGGTGAGTGGAGGTAGGGGCCTACCGAACTTCAGAGTTAGGCTCCTGAGGTTACACTGGAAGTCCAGTCCCAACAGGAGAGGAGCACAGAGGTCGGGGAGTACATGTAACTTAAAATCGGCGCACTCGGCGCCCTGTATTGCAAGGGTTGCGGTAGTGCACCCCCGGATCTGCACTGAGTGTGACCCAAAAGCGAGGGAGATGGTTTGACATGCAGGGAAGATTGGGAGTGAGCAGCGCCTTACCATGTCTGGATGAACGAAGCTGTCCATGCTCCCGGAGTCGTTTTCGTGTCCATTCACCCGGACAGTCATCATGGAGTTCCGGAGGTGTTTGGGTCGTGACTGGTCAATGGTGACCGTGCTGCGTTGCAGGTAGCCGGCGTGGTCGGAAGTGCTGGGGTGGTCCCAAGATGGCTGCCCCCGTCGGTCGCACGTGTCGGGCAGCGCTGCAGATAGCGTACAAGATGGCGGCCCCCGTCGATCGCACCTGTAGGGCGGCAAGGAAGATGATGTCCAAGATGGCGGCCCCCATGAGTCGCACGTTGGAGGCCTGTTTGGGCGACGATGGCCAAGATGGCGGCTCCTTGAGTCGCACATGTTGTGTGGGCTTAAAGATGGCTGCCCCCACGGACAACACGAGGCCGATAACGCGTCTGGGGAGCACACTGCGGGGTCTGCGGGCCTGTGAGTCTGAGAGTCGGGTCTATGATTTTGAGGATTTGGATCTGGCCAGACAAACTTTAGCGAAATGTCATTTTTTACCCCAGTCGCTGCAGTTCGGGCAGCACTGCCTGGGGTGCTGATGCTGGCCGCAGAAGTAGCAGGGTAGCCCCCCCGTGTATGGCGGGCAGCCGCACGGCACAGGCATGGGGTACTCTCTGATCGGGGGTCATGAGGGGGTCACGTGATCAGACGGGAACTCGTTGAGGCTTTGGAACGCTACTTCTAGGGAGAAGGCTAGCTTTACCGTCTCTTCCAGGTCGAGAGCACCTTTCTCGAGTAGGCGCTGTCTCACGTAGTCGGACCTGACTCCAGCCATGTAGGCCTCCCGGACGGCAAGGTCCATATGTTGAGTGGCCGTAACGGCCTGGTAGTTGCAACTTCGCACAAGGACTTTGATGTCGCGTAGGTACTCCTCCAGCGATTCCCCGGGGCGTTGGAGGCGAGTAGTGAGGAGATGCCGCGCATACACCTCGTTCAGTATCGCTAGGGCATCTGCGTATGTGGTCGCTTCCTCGAGTTGTACAGAGATTCGATGGCTCACCCGGGCATGGAGGAGGCTCAGCTTCTGATCGTCGGAGACGGAAGGCGAGGAGGAGGCGGCGAGGTCGGCCTCGAAACAGCAGAGCCAGTGCGAAAAAATCCCTTTGGCCTCTGCGGCTTGTGGGTCGAGTTCCAGTCAGTCAGGTTTGAGGGCCGATTCCATTGTGGTGTTGTCGTCGATTAAATTGATGCGGCCATCAATTCATGCAAAACAGAGAGTAGATGTAAACTGTGGCTTTAATCGACTAGAACAGAGCCTGCCTGTGACTGATCTGCTAGTGAGAGCCGCCTACAGGGCTACTGCTCTTTATACCTCCCCTCAAGGGGCGGTGCCAGGGGCGGAGCCCACAAGGGCACCAACATGATACATTCTATGCAATACCGTACAATGGTCCATAGGTTGAGCCAACATGGGCAACAGCGTGATACGGAATAATACATGATGAATGGTTAATACAATATGTTCACCACAGACAGGGTTGTTACATTTAGTATTTTTGACCTTTCCAGAATCTACAGACGTTTGGGAGATTACAACCAATCCATTAACTATCTCGGCGACCACTTCTTTCAAGGCTCCAGGATGTAAGCTGACAGAGGACTTGTCAGCCTTTCATCCCATTGATTTTCCTAGTTTTTTCCCATGTGATCGTTATTGTTTTACATTCCTCCTTTCCTTTTGCCTCTTGATTTTACTGCTAATAATTCTGATATTTTAGTGTTTTCAACCGTGAAGACAGATACAAAATACTTGCTCAAATTCTCTGCTATTTCATTGTTTCCTATTATTAATTCTTTAGACTCATCCTGTTCAGGACCAACATTACCTTTAGATACTGTCCTCCCTTTAATATTCTTGCCAAAGCTCTGACAGTCTGTTTTCATATTTCTTGCTAGTTTACTACCATATTCTAATTTCTCCATTTTTTTTTTAGTCATCCTTTGCTAGTTTCTAAATAATTTCCAACCATCTGGCCTATTGCACATCTTGGCAGCATTGTATGCCTTTCCTTTCACTTTTATATCATCCTCAAATTCCTTCGTGAGCAATGAATGATTCATTCTTTAATTAGGAGGGCAAATGAAATGTCAGCCTGAGTTGTCAGTGGAATACATCTTTGCTTAGAGATGTGAAATTATCTACTAAAAAGTCTGCCACTGTTTATTTACCATCTTACTTTTTAACTTTTCCAAGTCCACTTTAGCCAACTCAGTCTTTATTCCTTTGTAATTTCTTTATTTAGGTTTAGGACACTTGCTTAAGACTCAAGTTTCTCACCCTTAGATGGAATGTTGTTATGCTGAGTGATATGCCTGTTAGCTTCACAAAAAGATGGACATTTTAGTTTTAAAAAGGATCATGGAATGTGAACAATTTACCGTGACAAGGTGAACTCCAGGTGATCAGGTGACCTTCTTTTGTATAGACAAGACCTAACTCATGTCTGGGCATGTCCCTGTGAAGTCAATCAAAATACAAACTACATTCCCAAGTCGGTCAGCACGGTAGCACAGTGGTTAGCACAGTTGGTTCACTGCTCCAGGGTCCCAGGTTTGATTCCTAGCTTGGGTTACTGTCGGTGCGGAGTCTACACGTTCTTCCCGTGTCTGCGTGGGTTTCCTCCGGGTGCTCCGGTTTCCTCCCACAGTCCAAAGATGTGCAGGTTAGGTGGATTGGCCATGATAAATTGCCCTCCGTGTCTAAAAAAGGTTAGGTGGGGTTAGTGGGCTACCGGGACTGGGTGGAGGCTTAGGCTTAAGAGGGGTGCTCTTTCCAAGAACTGGTGCAGATTCGATAGGCCGAATGACCTCCTTCTGCACTGTAAATTCTATGATTCTATGATTGATGACCCCACCTCTTCATTTCAATCAAAATGACACAGAGTAGCAATACCTGTTCGACTGGCAGCTTCATGGAGGTAGAAATTCAAACAAAGATATTCAGTAGCTATTCATAACTTGAATATTGATAGAGGTTAAATATTCTCCATTGTGTGACAATTGTTCAGCCCTTCAAACTATTTATGAGGACCATGGGAACATTAATACTGAGGCCATTTGTTAAAAACGAATTAGTGTTCGGAAATACCTTACTAATTCACAAGGACAGCCAGAGCAGGCATACTGGGACAGCAACCACAAAGGGAAGCCATCCCACTGTGCAAAAGGAAGAACCCTGGGCGGGATTCTCTGACCCCGGGCTGGGTCGGAGAATTGCCGGGCCATGTGCGATTCACGTGACGCCGCCACGATGCCGGTCTGCCAATTGTCCGGTGACCGGAGAATCGGTGCCATTGCCGCTGGCACGGTCGGCGAGGTACTAGAACGCACCCCCCCCCCCCCGGTGATTGTCCACGTGGGATGGCCGCCAAGATAGGCCAAGTCCTGCCGGCGCCATCCACATGTGGTCTTACCCAGTGGGACCTCGGCGTCCACCCTGCGGGGGGCAGCCTGGTGGGGTGGAGGGGGGGGGCCTCCACCATGGCCTGGCCCGCGATCGGGGTCTACCGATCGGCGGGCTGGCTGCTCCTGGTGGGGGCCTCTTTTATTCCGCGCCGGGCCGCTGCAGCTCTACGCCATGTTGTGTCGGGGCCGGTGTGGAGAAGGAAACTAGTGCTCATGTGTGAATTCGCACCGGCCGCAGCGCGCATGTGCAGACCCGCGGCACCCGTTTGACGCTGATATCAGCAGCTGGAGCTGTGTGAGTCGCTCCAGTGTCATGCTGGCCCCCTGTAGGGCACAGGATTGCTGCTCCTGGAGGCCTGTTGATGCCATCGTAAAACGCGACGGCATTTACGATGGCGTCAACACTTAGCCTCAGGATCAAAGAATCCCGCCCCCTGTCTAGAAACTTAGTGAAGGCAGTGAAGTGGGCACATTTATTTTACCTACAGAATTATATCTTCACTACAGGGGCTTGACTGGAAAACACAAAGCAACTGCAGTTGCTTGGAATATGACACTGAGTTAACCACCAGAAAAATCCCACCTCCATTGCCTTCAGCAAACCAACATAGAATCTTCAGGTCTGCAACCTTTCTAACTACCATCTCAAGGACTGATAATAAAAGTGACGGTTTGACTCTTTAAGAAATCCAAGTGCATGATACGTCTCTAGTAACCATCTTTTCTTGTAGATGTGCATATTTTATGAACGAGTAAGTGGGTGCTGTTGTGTTTAATGTTTGGGTATTCAGAAAAATAATAATTTCTTCCTTCTTTCAATTTAAATCTACTAGAAAGCCTGTCTTATGTCTATTCTTGAATGGCACAGCACTTAAGATGTTAAACACTTCCGGCAGGGTTCTCCGTCCAGCGAATCGTGATGGGGTGGAGAATCGTGCATCAGTCGAAAATCGAGGTCAGCGCAGGTGCCCGACAGGAAGCCATGCTACAGCACCTCAATAGCGGTGTGAATACGCTCCACTCTCCATGCCGGCGTGGGCATGGAAATTGTACAGTAGCAGCCGTTAGCATATCATTAGCAAACCTGACCTGCTAGTCTCCGGCCTCCCGCAATACTTCGGCTCCGCCAGGCGGAAGTGATATCAGAGTGGTTCACTTGTGGTATTTAAAAAATGGAACTGGGCGCAGTGGCTGCTGAAGGTGAGAAAAAGGTGGGCTGCCAGTTGTGCGCTGCTAGGGGGAGCGTCTGCCAGGACTGGGGGAAGTAGTGGGGGGCAACCAGGAGATGTGCCATGGGCCTGGGGTGTCCGCCTAGAACCGGGGTGCCCGGGCATTGACCACCATTGCTGAGACCTACAAGGCAGCTGCCTAGCTGTGCACTCCACTGACTGCTACCATGTCCCGTAAATGTGCAAAGTGCCGCCGGCCATATGGGTGCCCCTGCCCCACAGGCCAGCCCCCTAGAAACACCAGACTCCCGCCAGCCCATCAATGGGATATGCATGGCCCAGCGCAGCCAATGGCCCACCAAGTGCAAGGGGAGGGGAGATTGCAGAGCGCACCCCTAACAGCGGATGCATGCACCATTGCCCTTGCCACCCTCTGTGGCACATTGCTCCCCCCCCCCCCCCCCCCCCCCCGAGCACAAATGTCTCACCAGAGGCACCATCAGCCAACCCGCCCCTTGAGAACACTGGCTGGCAACAGGGCCCACCTGCCCAATGTGCCCTTGCTCCCATCCATCCTGCCCCCTGACAGGTAGCCACAAACCATGTGTCACACAGAGGATCCATGGCTCATTACAGCTACAGACCCAACACGTGCCCATCCCCCTTGCCCAGCCCCATCTGCCATCCCTGCCAGCGTGTCACCAGGCATGATGCCAGTCAGTGGCACGAGGTGCGCCCTGCAACCAAGTGGCAGCCTACTGGCGGGGCAGCACTCGGTCCACCAAGGACGGCCCCCACGGTGCAGGACAGGGGCCACAGAGTGTAATGCTGGCAGCGATGGGTGGCAGGGCTGAAGCCCCCCAATGATGGCACCAGCATTACCAGGGGCGCAATGCATAGAGAAGAGTGTCGGGAGAAATGGCTGGGGGGTGGGGCTAAGCTTGGGAAGGGGAAGGGGGAGTGGAACATGTGGGGGCAGGGGCTGCAGTGCAGGTCAGGGCCACTGTGTAGCCCTTTGGACGTGGTTGGACATGGGAATTCTCATCATGCTAACATGTCTACCCTTTACCCTCTGCAGAAAATAGACCTTGGCGGCATCAGCAACCTGGCCGGGAGTGGGCACCTACTCAAGGCGTCCGCATGCGTGATCTGCATCTTGGGGGGGTGTTCGGGGGGAACTCCTTGGTCCGGGTTAAACGCCAGACCGTTATCCTTTTAACAGCTTGTGGTGCGCCCATCTTCAGTGTGATTAAAAACCTGACGTATCCTGCTGCCCCGACTCAAAGGCATTCATGGACCCTAAACTATCAGTTATCGAGGCGGCACGGTGGCACAGTGGTTAGCATTGCTGCCTATGGTGCTGAGGACCCGGGTTCGAATCCCGGCCCTGGGGTTTGCACATTCTCCCCGTGTCTGCGTGGGTTTCACCCCTACCACCCAAAGATGTGCAGGTTAGGTGGATTGGCCACGTTAAATTGCCCCTTAACTGGAAAAAATGAATTGGATATTCTAAATTTTTAAAAAAACTATCAGTTATCATCCAGCGCTCCCTTTCCAATACGGCTGAGCGATCCCCTAGTGAGTCCATAACGGAATTGTGAGCAAAACTCCTGATGCTTGGAGAGATCTGCGAATATGGTGCCGCTCTCTCCGAGATGTTGCGAGACAGACTGGTCTGCGGTGTCCGCAATGCAGCAAATCAGCTGATGTTGCTCATTGAACCCCAGTTGGACCACAAGAGGTCCATAGATATCGCCCTGTTGCAGGAAAGCGTGGAACAGGGTGTGCAGGAGTTTCAGGGGAGGGAGGTCCTCTGTTTAGGCCGCACCTCTCCCCGAACAGCGGAGCTCTCTTGATCAGGCCATCCTGGTCCTTGACCCTGGATGGATGTCCACTGGGAGTCAGACCGTCAGCCTAAGATCCTGGCAACGAGGGCAGCACGGTGGCCTAGTGGTTAGCACAACCGCCTCACGGCGCTGAGGTCCCAGGTTCGATCCCGGCTCTGGGTCACTGTCCGTGTGGAGTTTGCACATTCTCCCCGTGTCTGCGTGGGTTTCGCCCCCACAACCCAAAAATGTGCAGAGTAGGTGGATTGGCCACGCTAAATTGCCCCTTAATTGGAAAAAATAATTGGCTAATCTAAATTTATAAAAAAAAAGTTAAAAAAAAAAAAAAAGATCCTGGCAACTGGGCGGGACCCCTCCCCCGTCAAAGCAGACCTCAGATACTGTGTGACATGTGGTTGGTGTGGTCAGAGAGAGCGGCATCCTCAGGTCGATCCGTCCCCCTGACGGGCCTAGACCACCCCCCCCCCCCCCCCCCCCCCCCCACCATCGCGGGTCCGCACCTTTTGTGTGGAGGAGCACACGACCGATTGCGTTTCTGCATCTAAGGCCGCCCCCATTAAGGTCATAGTTCGTGCCAATGGTCATCCTTTACTGATGGAGTTGAACAGTGGTGCCGCCATCTCGGTCATTGGTACGGGCACTTTCAATAAACTCTGGGAGTGAAGCTCCTGTCATAACAGGACACTGAGACTTGGTTGGTCACACACACTGGCCAGAACCACCTGAATAACTGTGACAAGGTACTCTATCAGGAGAAATACATTTTTCATGCCCGTGAGATAATCTATCTAGGCTACCACGTGGACCAGGAAGGCTGTGGTCGAGAAGAGCCTGTTCCAACAGGCCCCCGGTCCAGAAGGAGCAACGGAGCCCCATTCGTCCTTGGGGCTCGTAAATTACTACAGCAATTATTTTTTTTTTATAAATTTAGATTACCCAATTATATTTTCCAATTAAGGGGCAATTTAGCGTGGCCAATCCACCTACTCTGCACATTTTTGGGTTGTGGGGGCGAAACCCACGCAGACACGGGGAGAATGTGCAAACTCCACACGGACAGTGACCCAGACTACAGCAATGATATTGGTCCCCCCTGCGCAATCTCCTCAAGAAGGGCCAGGTGTGGATGTGGAGTCAGCTGCAGAAGATGGCCTTCACAGAGGTAAAGCGGCAGCTCACTTCTTCCCGGATGCTCACTCACCTCGAACCTGAAAAGCCACTCTTGGTCACATGCGACGCCTCGCCACACGGCATCAGGGCGTTTTGTCTCATCGGATGAATGACAGCAAGGAACACCCGATTGCTTTTGCCTTGTGGATGCTCACCATGCCTTAGCGCTACCATGGCCAGATCAAGGAGTGATCCTTGGTCTTTGCCATCAAAAGGTTCCATCATTACATCTACAGGTTTAGATTCACAGTGCTGGCCAATCACAAGCCATTTCTGGGGTGTTCAAGGAGGCTCAGGCCATTCCCCCAATTGCGTCAGCCAGGATTCAATGGTGGGTCCTCGATATTCATGATTCTCTTAAGGTAAACATGCAGGTTCAGTCGGCAGTTAGGAAGGCAAATGCAATGTTAGCATTCATATCGCGAGGGCTAGAATACAAGAGCAGGGATGTCCTTCTGAGGCTATATAAGGCTCTGGTCAGACCCCATTTGGAGCATTGTAAGCAATTTTGGGCCCTGTATCTAAGGAAGGATGTGCTGGCCTTGGAAAGGGTCCAGAGGATGTACACTAGAATGATCTCTGGAATGAAGAGCTTGTCGTTTGAGGGACGGTTGAGGACTCTGGGTCTGTACTCGTTGGAGTTTAGAAGGATGAGAGGGATCTTATTGAAACTTACAGGATACTGCGAGGCCTGGATGGAATTGATGTGGAGAGGATGTTTCCACTTGTAGGAAAAACTAGAATCGGAGCACACAATCTCAGACTAAAGGGACGATCTTTTAAAACAGAGATGAGGAGGAATTTCCTCTGCCAGAGGGTGGTGAATGTGTGGAACTCTTTGCAGCAGAAAGCTTTGGAGGTTAAATCACTGAGTGTCTTTAAGACAGAGACAGATAGGTTATTGGTTAATAAGAGGATCAGGGGTAATGGGGAAGAGGCAGAAGAATGGGATGAGAAAAATATCAGCCATGATTGAATGGCGGAGCTGACTTGATGGGCCGAGTGGCCTAATTCTGCTCCTATGTCTTATATTGGGAGCATATGAATACATGCTGGAACACCGCCCCAGGATACAGATCGCGCATGTGGATGCCTTGAATAGGCTCCCACCCCCGACTAGGCAACTGACGCCCTCCAGAACTGACGAGGTAGTCACTAACTTGAATTTCATGAATACGTTACCAGACACAGTGGCCTGGATACGTGCATGGACCCAGGTGACCCCTATTGTCCAAGGTTCGCCACATTGTCGTGTATGGGGCCCAGGATCACGTGCTTCCCAGTGAGGTGAAGGCTTTTACTACGAAGAAGGCAGAGATCAGCTTAGAGGACGGTATCCTCCTTTGGGGAGGCGCGTGGTGGTTCCGCAAAAAGGGCAAGGCTCATTCTGGCGGACCTCCACAATAGGCAACCCAGTGTATCGTAGATAAATATGCTTGCTCATAGTTATGTGCGGTCGCCAGGTATGGACACAGAGATCGCCCAACACTACGGCGTATGCCATCAGCAGCGCTTCACCTCTGGGAGTGACCGGGTTGCTCATGGGTACGCCTCCATGCCAATTTTGTCAGCCCTTCTACAGGGCTCATGTTTCTCCTACTTATCAATGCCCATCTGAAGTGGCTAGACATCCACCAGGTGGCATTAAGCACTTCTCGGGTGACGATCGAGAAGCATTGGCTCTCATTTAGTGTCCACGGCATCGGGGAAGTCTTGGTTTCTGATAACAGGACGCCTTTTACCAGTGCGGAGGTTGGGGCCTTCATGTGGACAAATGGAATACGCCACATCCGCACTGTGTTGTATCACTCTGTGTCCGATGGTTTACCCAAGTGGGCAGTCCAGACTTTCAAATGTGGGATGAGCAAGCAAAAGATGTATCCCTTGACATTTGGAACGTTTTCTACTCCTTCACCACACCACACGCTGCCACCACCGTGGCACCAATGAAGCTGCTTCTGGGCTGTCGGCTCTCGACTTGCCTCAGGCCCGCACTGTCCAATATCAGCGGGAAGATAAGACGGGGACAGGAGCAAGGCCCTGGCGGGCATGTGCCACCTTGGCGGTTCACACTTCACGACACGGTCCACGTACGGAATTTTAGAGATGGTGCTAAGTGGGTCCCAGGCACTATTGTAGGGCAAACAGGCCTGGTATCTTACCGGGTTTACATACGAGACTGGGAATCGAACAGTCACCTGGACCATCTCCGCAGCCACAGCTCCATTTTGAGCAATGCCTTTTTGGAGGGCCTGGTGTGGCCCTGGGCTGACCACCGACACTTCCTTCACCGTCCCACGAGAGACTCGACGCCAATGCCAGATGCTGATAATTCGGACTCCGAGATGGTGGTGCCATCACCTATGTTGCTGGGGACGAGGGTCCGGATAACTGGCCACCGGCGGTTCTGTCACCGAGACACTCGACGTGGAAATGTCGGTCCTGATCGTGATACGCCTGACCCCGCCCCGGTGATGCCCGAACGGCAGCCTCAGGCGAAGAGCTACAACGTTTCTCATCCGTACCCACCTTTGGCAGATGCGTTTTCGGACTAATAACCTACACGAGACCCATGGGGACGGGACGATTAGGCTACATGGGAGTCCCGTGGAGTATGAGCTTCCCCGCTGAGGGGAAAATATGAGCATAAAAACCCCAGCCCAAGTGTGGGCTGGGCGCGAGTCAGAGTCCCCTCAGGGAGCAGTGTATATAGTGTTTTTGTTCTTCGTTAATAAACCTTTTAATTTCCTTATCCTTCTGCATGGTTGCTTCCTTGAACCCAACAGCTAATTACTCTTCAGTGGTGAGATTTTTATAAGAGTAGCCAGATATTCTGTTTGTCCTATTGGACAATGTACTGGTAAGAGGCTAAAATAATACTCAGAGTTTTTGTGATTTACTCAAAAGACTTGGCCCAGCAAAATTACAGTCAGTTCAATTCTCTGCACTGATTTTGTTGGGAGCACAAATTGGGAGCGTTAGGTCGGCATGGTTTGAACACTTCGAGATTATAAATTGTACCATCGCTATCTAGGGTTCATAGTTGTTTGAGATTTAGCTCACCTCTTTTTGTGAGGGCCACGAAGAATCCAGCACAAGTCTTCAGGATACAAAGAAATAACATTTATTTACAATAACATATATACACAACAGCAGCAGCATCAACTTCCCTTGTTGCCAACTCCTCTCTCTCTGCTGGTTCCAAACTGGCCAGCTCTCTTTATGCAGGGAGTCTGCTAATGATTTCTCCGCCCCCCTCATTGGGGAAGCTCATACTCCCACAGGATTGTGGGATTGTCATTAGTCCCCAGCCAGTGGTAAGCAGGCAGGTTATAACATCGCCCCCCTCCCCCCCCCCCCCCCCCCCCAAGTCCAAGGAATCCACTGAAGACCCTGGCGAAGGAGGGCGTCGGACTCGTTTTGCCGCAGGCCGGACACC
Source organism: Scyliorhinus canicula (assembly GCF_902713615.1). Lineage (NCBI taxonomy): Eukaryota > Metazoa > Chordata > Chondrichthyes > Carcharhiniformes > Scyliorhinidae > Scyliorhinus > Scyliorhinus canicula. The sequence goes on along the minus strand of NC_052159.1, from coordinate 84,929,921 downwards.
ATTTGCATGAGGCCCTGGATCGGGCGGCGTGTAACGAGACGGAGACCGGCACTTCCGTGATGAACGGCATAACGGTTGTACATCCACAGCCCGTGGGCCCGAGGATTCTCCCTCTGAGGTGTCTTGTGTCTCCATCTCAGAGTCGAAGTCTGCTGCCTCCGTCATCTCGGCGTCTCTATCTCCACGCGGTTCTGTCACGACCTGCGCAGGCTATGAGTGAGGCACCAGAGGAAGATTGTGAGGAATACTTTCCATTGTGTCTGGTCTCTGTGGCTGTAGAAATGAGCTCCTGGGGCGGGGAATCTTTGGAAGGGATAGTCTTCTGGACCAAACGTGGTCTACATGTTTGCGCTGGAGACGACCCTGGGCTTGCACCTGGTAAGAGATAGGGCCCGTTTGGCGAAAGATTACACCAGGGACCCACTGTGCACCACCAGCAAAATTCCGAACGAACACTGGGTCACCGGGCACAAACTGCCGAATCGGCCGATGCCGAGAAAAACCATGTCCCTGTCGTTCTTGTGTGTGGCGTACTTTTGTGCCAATATCTGGGAAAACCATGCTAAGGCAGGTGTGAAGTCTCCGGCCCATTAGGAGTTCTGCGGGAGCTACCCCAGTCACCGCATGGGGGGTGGTCCTATATGAAAACAAAAAATAAGCCAGTCTCGTGTCCATCGACCCGGAAGACTGCTTCTTTAGGCCTCGTTTGAATGTCTGCACTGCGCGCTCCGCCAACCCATTTGAAGCCGGGTGGTAAGGGGCAGTGCGGATATGGCGTTTGCCGTGAACTTCGGAAACTCCTCACTTGTGAACAGAGTGCCATTGTCCGTGACCAGCACCTCGGGGAGGCCATGCGTACTGAAAGACAAACGCATCTTCTCAATTGTTGCGCAGGACGTTGTGCCTACCATCTTATGCACCTCTAGCCATTTAGACTGGGCGCCAATTAATAGAAGGAACATGGATCCTTGAAAAGGGCCGGCGAAATCCGCATGCAAGCGCGCCCATGGCCGCCCTGGCCATTCCCAGTGATGTAGGGGCGCAGCCGGCGGAAGCTTCTGATGCTCCTGGCAAATGGAGCAGTTTTGGGCCACCTTCTCAATGTCGGTGTCGAGGCCTGGCCATCAGACATACCTCCGGGCCAACATTTTCATGTTGGTCACACCTGGATGCCCATTGTGCAAGTCCCTTAGTATCAGCTCCTGTCCTTTTTCCGGGACAATCATACGCGTCCCCCACAAAAGGATGCCGTCTTCCACGCTGAATTCGGACAGCTTGGAGGAAAATGCCCGCAACTCGCCTGGGAGCTGTCTATGCTGCCCACCATACAGGACTATGTGCCGAACCTTTGACAGGACTGACTGACCCCAAACCTAGGTGTGATTCTTCTTTAGCAGAAGGTGCAACGGGGCCAGCGTAGTTGCCAGATTGGGGAGGAACTTTCCGTAATAGTTTACGAGGCTGAGAAACGATGCGAAGTGTCAGTCGGGGTGAGGGCCTGTTGAATCGCGCGCACCTTCTCTGCGACGGGGTGCAAACCTTTGCGGTCCACCCGATAACCCAGGTAGACTACTTCCTTCGCCTGAAAGACGCACTTTGTGCAACGTAAATGGACTCCAGCCTCCGAAAAGGACAGCCTCCAAATTTTCCAAATGTTCCTGCTCCGACATCCCTGTGATCAAGACATCATCTCAGTAGACAGCAACACGTGGTAAACCTCTCAAAATGCCCTCCATAACGCGTTGCAAAATAGCGCAGGCAGAGGATACTCCAAAGGGCAAACGTATACATTCATACAGGCCCCGGTGTGTATTAATCGTTACATATGGCCGGGAGGCAGGGTCCAGCTCCAACTGTAGGTAGGCGTGACTCATATCTAATTTTGTGAACGAGAGTCCGCCTGCAAGCTTCGCGTAGAGATCCTCTACGCGAGGCATTGGGTATCGGTCGAGTCGGGAAGCCGTATTCACTGTAAGTTTATAGTCGCCGCACAAGCGAACTGTGGCATCTGGCTTCATTACAGGTACAATTGGTGCTGCCCAGTCAGCGAAACGGACGGGCCTGATGATACTCAAAGTCTCCAAATGAGTGAGCTCCCCTTCTACCTTCTCGAGCAAAGCGTAAGGCACTGGGTGCGCCCGGAAATAGCGCGGTGTGGCTCCTGGTTTGACTTGGATACAGGCTACGGCCCCTTTTATTTTCCCCAAACCGGGCTGGAATACATCTGGGTACCGTCCTAGAACCTCAGTCAACCCTCCAGAAACTGTTTGGAGGATGTGCTGTCACTGCAACCGCAAAAGCGCAACCAGTCCCGACCCAACAGGTTGGGCCCATGGCCGCGCACCACGATAAGTGGGAAACACCCCTCCTGGCGTCCATAAACAACAGGATTCATCGTAGTTCCTGCAATGTCCAATGGTTCCCCCATGTATGTGGCCAACCTGGCCTGTATGTCAGTTAATGTAAGGGTCTGTATACCCAGCTTGATGCGGTTGAATGTCCTCTGGGCGATCACGAACACCACCGCGCCAGTGTCCAACTCCATCTCAAGCGGGTGACCATTGGCCCATACTGTCACTTTAATGGGGGCCACACGGGGAGCTGCCACACAATGCAGCTGCAGTCCTCCGTCTCCACGTCCTCGGGAGTAGTCGCCGCAGGTTATCCAAATGAAAGGTATGGCCCCTGGACTGGCCCCAATTTCGGTCGGAACGACAGCGTCTCTGGCGCTCCCAGGACCGGCGTCCGCGATGGGGTCGGCGCCTACAAGTCTGACACGGACATGGCTCCTCATCCATTGGTTCTGGAGAAGGCTCCCTTCGGGGAGGAATGTCCGACTGCCACTGGCGTCGATCTGGACATCGCCTCGCCCAAGGTACAGCAGCGGTGCAGGGGGACGCTTTCGGACGGAAGGAGTTGCGCCCCAAGGCATGTACCTCCATTCCCTGTAGCTCCTGCACTCCTCGTTCTGCTCTCTCTCGGGCCAATACTACTTGAATGGCCTGTTGAAAAGTCAATGTTGGCTCAGCTAACAATTTCTCTGGGTGGCCGCATTGTTAATACCACAAACCAAACGGTCGCGTAACATTTCTGACAAGGTCTCACCATAGTCACAGTACTCCTCAATCCTGCGTAGCCTGGATAGAAAGTCAGCAAGGGATTCTCCTGGGGTCCTCTCAGCGGTATTAAACCGGTAACGTTGGACTATCGTGGATGGGGTTGGGTTAAAATGTTGCCCCACTAAGTTCACAAGTTCATCAAACGTTTTGGTGTCTGGCGCAGCTGGGTGCGTAAAGCTCCTAATCGCCCCAAACGTATGCGGGCCGCAGGCAGTGAGCAATATGACCACCTGGTGCTCGTTTTCAGTGGTGTTGTTTGCCCGGAAATAGTAACGCATCCGTTGTGCATACTTGTTCCAGCTTTCCAGCGCAGCATCAAAAACATCCAAATGTCCTTACAGAGGTATGGTGTAATAGAAAACAACTTCCAAACTGTATCCAACAAAAATCTAGGGAGGTGGCTTAAGCAGTGGAGACAGCTATTCACTTTAACCCTCGTCGCCAGTTTTGTGAGGGCCACGAAGAATCCAGCACAAGTCTTCAGGATACAAAGAAATAACATTTATTTACAATAACATATATACACAACAGCAGCAGCATCAACTTCCCTTGCTGCTCACTCCTCTCTCTCCCCTGGTTCCAAACTGGCCAGCTCTATTTATGCAGGGAGTCTGCTAATGATTTCTCCGCCCCCCTCACTGGGGAAGCTCATACTCCCATAGGATTGTGGGATTGTCATTAGTCCCCAGCCAGTGGTAAGCAGGCAGGTTATAATATCCCTGAACCACATTACATTAATCAAAGTATCTTATATTAAGAGTTACACAAACAAAAGCAACCTCAATTGGAATAGAGTACAGTGGTGTGTATGATGATTAACTCTCATTGCCAGAGTCAAAGGAGGAAGTTGGGCACAGAAATACATCAACTAATGGCATTTATTCAAAAATAATGATAACATATTTAATACACTCATAAAGTTAAACAAATTGGCTGATATTGTTAACTGACATCCAGATCATTATAGTCAGAAATTTAATTTATGTGTATTGCAGAATTATAATGTTAGCATATTTTCTTTGATTACAGTGAAATAAGTTACGTTCAATGTCCAAGGTAACTATACAATTCAACAAGATTATCTTTACAGTTTGGATTAAACATCTTGCTGACAGACTTCCAGCTTTGAACAATATGACTATCTATTTGTGATAAGATCTTAAACATACAGCATTATTCTACAGAAGTCGGTAGTGGTAGACTTTGACAATTCTGTCTCTCTCCAGGATGCTTGAAATCACCCTCAGATCAGCCATGGTCTTCTCATTGACAAGATGCAGCCGCATATACACATTGCACTCCCCACACACACCATCCCAGCCAACAAGATGGCAGCGATGAGAGCTGCACCCTGTTCACGGATGCCGAGCTTGAGACCCTGCTAGACGCCATGGAGAGAAGGCGGGCGACTTTACATACCGGCCCGGGAAGGAGGCTGCCAGCCGCCGCCATTCGCCGTGCCTGGACGCAGGTGGCAGAGGTGGTCAGCACCATGAACAACACTGTCAGGACCGGCCTGCCGTGCCGGAAGAAACTGCACAACCTCCTCAGGGCGGCCAGGGTGAGTAAGCAATGCTGTGCCCCTGGCACTAATCCCTGTACCACACACCTGTAACACCATCCCTCCCCCGCTCCCACCTCACCTGGAGGGCAGCTGAACCCCCACCCTGCACCACATGCTGGCTCCCATACCAGCCGCCAGCTACCCACCCCCTGGGATGCATGCTTCAGATTGTCTAACACTGTGTGCTTTCTGTTCCCCTCTCCCAGGTTAAGGGTGCCCATAACCGCCGGGAGCGAGAGAAGACTGGAGGGGAACCGTCGGACCTGCAGCCCCTCACCACAGCAGAGCAGAGGGCCCAGGCAGACCTGAAGAAAGGTGTGGAGTTCGGCAATGGGCAAGGAAATGAGACCCCACTGAGTTGCGGTGGTTCCCCATAAGACATATGTCAACCACACCCCCCCATAACCACCCCCACACCAGCCTCACACCCACTCCTCCCTCCTCACCACCATCCCAGCACCACTGTCACACCCACACCACCTGTGGTAAACCACTGTTGCACCTATATTAGGTGATGTATGGTAGGACCTGTACTACAGGTACGTCGGTAGGCCCTGCCTGCTGGCTCCGCCCAGTAGGCGGAGTATAAATGTGTGTGTCCTCCATGCTGCAGTCATTTCGCCAGCTGCTGTGGGAGGCCACACATCTTCGAGCAATAAAGCCCCAGTTGTATCCAACTCTCGTCTTTGTGCAATTGATCGTGCATCAATTTATTGCTCTAAGATTTTCAGAAGTTGGACCTCCGTATCAAGCCAGATCGCCTGCAGCTGGATCTGCAATCATGCGACGCCAAAAGGGACTTTCAGCACTGGCTGGCTTGTTTCGAGGCGTACATCAACTCGGCGCCAAGACCTGTCTCGGAGGCTCAGAAAATACAGATACTGTACTCGAGATTGAGCTCCAACGTCTTGCCGCTGATCCAGGACACGCCAAACTACGCTGAAGCCATGACGCTTCTCAAAGAAAATTGTGCTCAGAAGACGAACACGCTCTTGGCCAGGCACGTACTCGCCACTCACTCTCAACTCCCTGGTGAGTCCATAGAAGACTTCTAGCGGGCCCTAATCCCACTAGTCCGGGACTGTGACTGTCAGGCCATTACGGCCATGGAACATTCTAACCTCCTTATGCGGGAAGCTTTTACGGGGATTGGGTCGGACCTCATACGCCAGCAACTGTTAGAAAGGGCCACGCTCGATCTCGCAGAGACATAGAAGCTCGCGCTCTCTATGACAGTCGCCTCGCGCAACATTCAGGTCTACACCCCCAGCCACGCGGCCCCCTCCTCCTACGCATCGTTGACCCCACAGACGGTCGCCCCAGCGGGGTCTTACCCAGCCAATACGCCTGCGCCAGCGAACCCCGGGGGTCCCCAATGTTACTTTTGCAGCCAGCAGAAACACCCCCGCCGCACTGCCCGGCCCGCGCTGCCCTTTGTAAGGCTTGCGGTAAGAAGGGGCACTTCGACGCGGTGTGCCAGGCCCGTGCAGTTGCCGCTATCACCCCACCCCCCTCATTTACGGACAATGGGCGCTGCCATCGTCACCTCCCGGACCAAGCGCGGCCAGTGGGCTCCGCCATCTTCCCCTCCGCGCAACATGGGTGGCCCATGGGCGCCGCCATCTTGTTCAACCCCCGCCACATGCAGCCCATGGGTGCCGCCATTTTGTTCTCCTCAAGGTCTTCAGGCGCCACCATCTTGTCTCCCCCACGGCACATGGGCACCGCCAGCGTCCAGGACCTTTGCCCCACGGACTCGCCATCATCCAACACCAGCGATGACCGACCACGACTCGCCTCAGTGACCATCGACCAGTCTCGTCCGTACAACCTGGCCACCGCATCGACCAGCGTGAAAATCAACGGACACGTGACCTCTTGCCTGCTGGACTCCGGGAGCACCGAAAGCTTTATCCACCCGGATACGGTATGGCGCTGCTCCCTCGCGGTACACCCCGCCAACCAAAGAATCTCCCTGGCCACCGAATCCCATTCCGTGACAAGCAGGGGGTACTGTCCGGTCACACTCACGATCCAGGGCGTAGAATTCAGCAGCTTCCGCCTCTACGTCCTCCCTAACCTCTGCGTTGTTTTTGTACAGTGTGTGCAGGAGGGTTTCCTGATACAATATGTGGATAGGCCGACAAGAGGGGGGGCCATATTGGATTTGGTACTGGGTAATGAACCGGGCCAAGTGTTAAGATTTGTTTGTGGGAGAGCACTTTGGAGATAGTGACCACAATTCGGTGTCTTTCACTATTGCAGGTTTATAATTGGGGGAGGGGTAATTATGATGCGATTAGGCAAGAATTAGGGAGCATAAGATGGGAACAGAAACTGTTAGGGAAAGGCACAAATGAAAAGTGGAGCTTGTTCAAGGGACAAATACTGCGTGTCCTTGCTAGGTATGTCCCTGTCAGGCAGGGAGGAAATGGCCGTGTGAGGGAACCATGGTTCACAAAAGTGGTTGAATGCCTTGTCAAGATGAAAAAGGAAGAGTATGTAAGGATGAGAAAACAAGGTTCAGTTGGGTCGCTTGAGGGTTACAAGGTAGCAAGGAATGAGCTAAGAAAAAAGGCTTAGGAGAGCTAGGAGGGGGCATGAGAAGTGCTTGGCGGGTCGGATCAAGGAAAACCCCAAGGCTTTTTACTCTTTATGTGAGAAATAAAAGAATGACCAGGGTGAGGTTAGGGCCGGTCAAGGACAGTAGTGGGAACTTGTGCATGGAATCAGAAGAAATAGGAGAGGCGTTGAATTAATACTTTTCTTCCGTGTTCACCAAGGGGAGGGGCCATGTTTTTGAGGATGAGAGTGTGATACAGGTCATATAGGCTGGAGGAGGTAGATGTTCTGAGGAAGGATGTATTAGCAATTTTGAAAAACCTGAGGGTTGACAAGTCCCCTGGCCAGATGGGATATATCCAAGGATTCTTTGAGAGGCATGGGATGAGATTGCAGAGCCTTTGGCTTTGATCTTTGGGTCCTCACTGTCCACGGGGATAGTACCAGAGGACTGGAGAGTGGCGAATGTTGTTCCTCTGTTCAAGAAAGGGAATAGGAATGACCCTGGTAATTATAGGCCAGTTAGTCTTACTTGGGTGGTCGGTAAGTTAATGGAAAAGGTCCTGAAGGATAGGATTTATGACCATTTGGAAAGATGCAGCTTAATCCGGATAGTCAACACGTATTCGTGAAGGGTAAGTCTTGCCTCACAAATTTGATTGAATTCTTTGAGGAGGTAACTAAGTGTGTAGATGAAGGTAGAGCAGTTGATGTCTTATACATGGATTTTAGTAAGGCATTTGATAAGGTTCCCCATGGTCGGCTCATGAAGACAGTAAGGAGGTGTAGGATAGCGGGAAATTTGGCCAATTGGATAAGTCACTGGCTATCACATAGAAGAAAGAGGGTGGTGGTGGATGGAAAATGTTCAGACTGGAGACCAGTTACCAGCGGTGTACCACAGGGATCAGTGCTGGGTCCTCTGCTATTTGTGATTTTTATCAATGACTTGGAGGAGGGGGCTGAAGGGGGGTCAGTAAATTTGCTGATGACACCAAGATTGGTGGAGTAGTGGATGAGGTGGAGGGCTGTTGTAGGCTGCAAAGAGACATTGATAGGATGCAGAGCTGGGCTGAAAAATGGCAGATAGAGTTTAACTCTGATAAGTGCGAGGTGATTCATTTTGGTAGAAAAAATTTGAATGCAGATTACAGGGTCAACGGCAGGGTTCTGAGGAATGTGGAGGAACAGAGAGATCTTGGGGTTCATGTCCACAGATCCCTGAACGTTGCCACTCAAGTGGATAGAGCCGTGAAGAAGGCTTATAGTGTGTTAGCGTTTATTAACAGGGGGCTTGAGTTTAAGAGCCACGGGGTTATGCTGCAACTATACATGACCCTGGTGAGACCACATTTGGAGTATTGTGTGCAGTTCTGGTCACCTCATTATAGGAAGGATGTGGGAGCATTGGAAAGGGTGCAAAGGAGATTTACCAGGATGCTGCCTGGTTTTCAGGATAGGTCTTATGAGGAAAGGTTGAGGGAGCTAGGGCTTTTCTCTTTGGAGCGGAGGAGGATGAGAGGCAACTTAATCGAGGTTTATAAGATGATGAGGAGGATAGATAGAGTGGACGTTCAGAGACTATTTCCTCAGGTGGATGTAGCTGTTACAAGGGGGCATAACTATAAGATTCAGGGTGGGAGATATAGGAGGGATGTCCGAGGTAGGTTCTTTACTCAGAGAGTGGTTAGGGTGTGGAATGGACTGCCTGCTGTGATATTGGAGTCGGACCCTTTAGGAACTTTCAAGCGGTTATTGGATAGGCACATGGAGCACACCAGAATGACAGGGAATGGAATAGCTTGATCTTGGTTTCGGACAATGCTCGGTACAACATCGAGGGCCGAAGGACCTGTTCTGTGCTGTACTGTTCTATGTTCTACTCGGCCTGGACTTCCAGTGCAACCTCCAGAGCCTAACCCCAAAATTCGGCGGGCCCCTACCACCCCTTACTGTGTGCGGCCTCGCGACCCTAAAGGTCGATCCGCCTTCCCTCTTCGCAAATCTAAACCCGGATTGCAAAGCCGTCGCCATCAGGAGCAGACGGTACAGCACCCAGGACAGGACCTTCATCAGGTCCGAGGTCCAGTGGCTGCTTTGGGAAGGCATCATCGAGGCCAGCAGCAGCCCCTGGAGATCCCAAGTGGTAGTAGGTACAACTGGGGAGAAACACAGAATGGTCGTGGACTACAGCCAGACCATCAATCGGTACACGCAGCCCGACGCATACCCCCTCCCACGCATATCTGATGTTGTCACAGTATCGGGTCTTCTCAATGGTAGACCTCAAATCGGCCTCCCACCAGCTCCCCATTCGTAAATCGGACCGTCCATACAAGGCCTTCGAGGCAGACGATCGCCTCTATCACTTCTTCAGGGTTATTTTCGGCATCACCAAAGGGAGATGGACTGAATGGTCGACCGGTACGGTTTGCGGGCCACCTTTCCGTACCTAAACATCACCATCTGCGGCCATGATCAGCAGGACCACGATGCCAACCTTGCCAAATTTTTCCACACCGCCACTCTCCTAAACCTCGCCTACAACAAGGAGAAGTGCGTGTTTAGCACGACCCACTTAGCCATCCTTGGCTATGTGGTCCAGAACGGGGTTCTGTGGCCCGATCCCGACCGCATGCGCCCCCTCATGGGGCTCCCCCTCCTCCACTGCCCCAAGGCCCTCAAACGCTGCCTGGGATTCTTTTCATACTACGCCCAGTGGGTCCCAAGGCCCGCCCACTCATACAGTCCACCCATTTTCCCCTGACTGCCGAGGCACAACAGGCCTTCGCCCGTATCAGAGCCGATATCGCCAAGGCCGGGATGCACGCAGTAGACGAGACACTGCCCTTTCAAGTAGAGAGCGACGCATCAGACGTCGCCCTAGCCGCCACCCTCAATCAAGCAGGCAGACCTGTGACATTCTTTTCCCGCACCCTTCATGCCTCAGAAATTCGGCACTCATCCGTCGAAAAAGGGGCCCAAGCTATCGTTGAAGCTGTGCGGCATTGGAGGCATTACCTGGCTGGCAGGAGATTCACTCTCCTCACTGACCAACGGTCAGTGCCTTCATGTTCAATAACACACAGCGGGGCAAGATCAAGAATAATAAGATCTTGAGGTGGAGGATCGAGCTCTGCACCTATAATTACGAGATTTTGTATCGACCCGGTAAGCTCAATGAGCCCCCCCGATGCCCTATCCTGAGGTACATGTGCCAGCGCACAAGTAGACCGACTCCGGGCCCTGCACGACAGCCTTTGTCACCCGGGAGTCACACAGTTGTACCATTTAATAAAGGCCCACAATCTGCCCTACTCCGTCGAGGAAGTCAGGGCCATCACCAGGGACTGCCAGGTCTGTGCGGAGTGCAAGCCGCACTTCTACCGGCCGGACCGTGCGCGCCTGGTGAAGGCCTCCCGCCCCTTTGAGTGCCTCAGCGTGGATTTCAAAGGGCCCCTCCCCTCCACTGACCGTGACACGTATTTTCTCAGTGTGGTCGATGAGTACTCCAATTCCCCTTCGCCATCCCATGCCCCGACATGGCGTCTGCCACCGTCATCAAAGCCCTCAACACAATCTTCGCTCTATTCGGCTTCCCCGCCTACATCCACAGTGACAGGGTATCCTCGTTCATGAGTGATGAGCTATGTCAGTTCCTGCTCAGCAGGGGTATCGCCTCCAGCAGGACGACAAGCTATAACCCCCGGGGAAATGGACAGGTAGAGAGGGAGAACGGGACGGTATGGAGGGCCGTCCAACTGGCCCTACGGTCCAGGAACCTCCCGGCCTCCCGCTGGCAGGAGGTCCTCCCTGATGCACTACACTCAATTCGGTCACTACTGTGCACTGCCATTAACAACACACCCCATGAACGTCTCTTTGTCTTCCCCAGGAAGTCCACATCCGGGGTGTCGCTCCCGACCTGGTTCGCAGCTCCAGGACCCATCCAGCTCCGTAGGCACGTCCAACTCCACAAGGCGGACCCGTTGGTGGAGAGGGTGCAATTGCTCCATGCAAACTCCCAGTATGCCTATGTGGTGTACCCCGACGTCCGCCAGGATACTGTCTCCCTCAGGGACCTGGTACCAGCAGGTTCCACACACACACACCCCTCCGGCCCTGCGCCACCCTCTCCTCCCCGGCGCTCCCAGCAGTAATCCCCCAGGACCATCCATCCTACCCCTGCCCACGCCTGAGGATGAAGAGGATTTCGGCACGCTCCCGGAGTCACCGAAGATCAGGCCAGCATCGGCATCGCCGCCACCACTGCGTCGCTCCCAGCGGTACATCAAGGCCCCGGACTGGTTAAATCTCTAATGGGTCCACTGGACTTCAAAAGACATTTTTTTTTCTCTCGCCAATATTGTAAATGTATAACTCATTTGTTGTATATAGTTCTCCACCACCCCCGCCAGATTCAATTTTAACAGGGGGTGAATGTGGTAAACCACTGTTGCACCTATATTAGGTGATGTATGGCAGGACCTGTACTACAGGTACGACGGTAGTCCCTGCCTGCTGGCTCCGCCCAGTAGGCGGAGTATAAATGTATGTGTCCTCCATGCTGCAGCCATTTCACCAGCTGCTGTGGGAGGCCACATCTTAGAGCAATAAAGCCTCAGTTGTATCCAACTCTCGTCTTTGTGCAATTGATCGTGCATCACCACCCCCATACATCGCTCCATCAACAGCACCCCTACTTCCACCTCCTCAACATACCCCACGTCTCCCCCGGCCTGCGGTCTAATCATGCACTCTGTCTTGTGTCTTGCAGGAGCTGTTGGTGATGGGGCAGACTCTTCTGTTGTCCTCTATCCCCGACCCCAGTCACAGGTGATCAGGTTTAGCTTCGCTCTTACCCTCCGTCCAATGGAATAGCCCAGGGACCAATGGGCACATCAAGGGAGGAGGAGATGATGGGGCCCGTGCCAGTGACTCCTGTAGGGGAGGTCCAGGAACACCGCAGCACCTCCGACCAACCCCCCCCCCCCCTCCAGTCCCTGGCGTATCACATGGGCAGTGGGTAGAACAAGGTGGCACTATGCAGCCTGAGCAGCAGTCGGGCCCATCCAGGCCCGGTTTTCCCAAGAGGACGTCCGCCAAAAGGGACGAAAGTCACAGAGCGGGAATCACAGCAGGCCGCCTCCACTCCTGATGTCCCGCCTGGGGAACCACCTAGGAGAAGCATTAGGGCCTGTAAGGCCAGAAAAGTTGACACCAGTTAAGTTAGCACGGTGCAGGGCACATTTTAGCGATAGGAGCTATAGTATGAATCTGTATATATGTTTTCACATTGAACACCAATGCACAATGTACAACCAGCCTGCTCTGAGAGAAAGGTGTGAGGGATGGGCATGCCTGGGTTGGCCGCAGAGGGGGTTTGGGGGAGGGGGGGAATGGGCAGACGTTGGGGGTTGGCTTGGCTCAGGGACTGCTGCTCAGCCAGCGCTCACCCCTCTGGTGTACCACCCCCCTCTCACCCTCTCTACCACCCCAGGGATCCAATGGGACCGTGTGATGGAATGGCCAGCTCGCATGCAGGGATCACCCAGGTGGACGGTGGAAAATCCTACAGGACAGCAGTCAGACGTTGTCAAATGATGCGGAGCACCAGAGCTCATCACAGAGCGGGTCGTCATCATCCTCTATCCCATTACCATATCCGCTGTTACTGCCAATCCAGAGCCCACAACCCGTTGTGTGACAGGTATCTATCAAGGATATTGTTTGAGGCATGGTGGTGGCGGAGAGGGGGGTGTTGGTGGGATGTGTGCCTGGCCAGTTTCCCCCTCCCACCCCCCACCCCCAGTCGTTGAACCTGGAGGCGATCAGAGCGTCCCATGCATGTTGGCCCAGGCGCACACTTTTGCGGCCTCCCGTGCCTGCCCAGACTCCATGTCTTTTCCAGCCTTGCCCTCCCTCACGTCCTCTTCATCAGACAAGCACTGTAGTTAATCCTCCTCCTCCAGCATGTTGCCCCTCTGCTAAGTGATGTTGTGGCAGATGCAGCGGCCTCTACGATGCAGCAACCTTCCAAGCGGTATATTGGAGGGCCCCTCCAGAGCGGTCCAGGCACCTGAACCGCATCTTCAGGATGCTGAAGCACTGCTCAATCACACGCCTGCTTGCTGCATGGGCGTCGCTGTAGTGGGTCTCTGCATCAGTCTGTGGCCTCCAGATAGGCATCATCAGCCACGACCACAGCGGATGATACAGGAGCCAAGCCCCAACCAGGGGTGCGTCTCGAAACGTCCAGGGACCATTGAGTGTGCCAGGATGAAGGGTCATGCACACTGGCCGGGTACCAGGCTCGGATGTGCACAATGTGTGAACTCCGCGGCCCGGGTATCCTGGTGGGCTCGGTCCACATTGAAATGTCTGTATTGTGCCGACTGGGCATATAGGGCCTCTGTGATGGCGCGGATGCACCTATACACCGAGCTCTATGAGATTCCAGACTGGTCCTCACTCAGCGCCTGGAGGACCCCATGGCGCAGAGGTTCAGGGTGATAGTCAGCTTGACGGCCACCGGGAGCAGGTGTCCTCCTCCATTCCCCCCCCAGCAGTGCAGTTGCGCCATGACATGGCAGATGTGACATACAGTCCCTCTGCTCAGCCGGAGTCTTCGATAGCATGCCCGGTCTGGCAGGTCCTTGAATCACAGGCGGTGCTGGTACACGCAAGGCTTCATGCGGTGCTTTCTTTGCATTTCCTCCTCCTCTTCCCGGCCTTTTGGGTGGCCAGTTCTCCATCCTCACCAGCTACCTCCTGTTCCTCTGGGTCAGGCTCCGCTGCTGCAGCTTCCTCCTCCTTGAGCAACCCCAGCTCGTACAGTCGCAGGGCATCCCTCAGGGCGACTAGGAGGAAGGCCGCCATTGCTGGATGAATTCTAGTATCCATTGTCTGCAGGGTGTGGAAGGCCGACATATTAGCATGGTGCGTTTCCCCCATGTCCAACCAGGTCTGCCCGGCTACACGGTAGCCCAAGTTGGCACTGCGCACTCTGCCCCTGCATATCACCCTCCATCCCTGGATCCCTAGCCATGTCGCTGCCCAGCACTGTGGGGGCCTCAGGCCCTGGAGCTCATCCCTGCTGCCAGGGGTACCGTCGGCTGACAAGGTCCTTGCCAGCAGTACGCTCCGCAGTTCCCGTCCGGTGCCCCCAGTGTGGGCGTTGCCTTTGGGCAGGACGCATGATGCCTCACTGGTGGGTGGCAGCCTGTTGGGGGTGTGTGGTATGGCAGAAGGTGGGGTGTGGGGGTGGGGACTGGGTGCGGGGATGGTGGGGTGGAGGGTTGGGGCAGGGGTAGTGGAGCGGAGAGTGGGGGCTGGGGAGCGGGAGTGGTGGAGCGGAGAGTGGGGGTTGAGAAGCGGGTGTGGTGGAGTGGAGAGTGGGTGCTGGGGTGGTAGGGTGTGGGCACCCATACGGCCTGTGCCACCCCGCAGAACCCAGGGGCCAAGGTGGATTGGGTGAGTAGCAAGATGGCCGCCTTGCAGGCCACACAATGGCGATCCGTGCCTGGATACCGCTCTAGTCCCATGGGTGGTCACCCTGGCCAAAGCCTCGACACACCGGTAAATTTATTGGGAGGTGCAACCGGATAAATGATTGAGTTCTTAAAAGACCAGTGTCAGGACCGGTAGTGCACGATCGCGCCTTCCGTGTCCTACCTCCTCTCTCTCCTTCATCAACCATGGTGCCTGTTTCTTGGTTTTCAAAAGTACAAGTGAATCTCGCCATCGGGAACTTCCCCCGGTGGAGGCAGAGAATCGCGGAGGCCCCAGAGAATACCGGGTCAGGCCCACTAATGATATGCAAACAGTATTTACTGTATGTACGGAGTAGAACGCATTGACGCCACTGTCGAGGCACCGCAGAATTGTGATTTGGCATAAACCCGGTGCCCTCCATGATTTCAGCGTCAAAACCGATACTTTGCCTAATTAATTGCCTTTCCTGATTTTGGCATCGGCCGACAGAGAATCCTGCCCAAGTACGGGAGTTCTCCCACTGTTCTCAGCATTATCTATCCTAAAACCAACATCATGAAAAAATTATGGAGTCATTAACATGTAGCTGTTTATGGTACCTTTCTTTGGGAAAACCGGCCTACATCACTGCAGTGACTATATTTCAAAAGTACTTCAGTGGTCATAACCTAATTTGGGAAGTTTTGGGATCTGAAAGGCACATAAATGCAAACCTTTTTTTCTTCTTACTTATCAACATTTTCAAGAGCAAAAGTTAAACCAAACATTAACAGGAAATAAAGACATCTAATCAGCCTTGCGAGGCAATAATCACAAATTACTACTTTAATAAGTAGATAAGCTCTTGAACTTTAGCAGACACTAGATGAGTTTGCAGAATGCATTGATTGAAATAATGCAGTCTAATAGTGTGAAAAACAAGAAAGGTAGGCATTTTATTGTAGTGGGTATGTATATTGTTGCAATCAAAGCACTGTTGAAGAAAACTGCAATCTTATGCATGTGATGGACCGTAATCTACTCCACATTTCAGGAAGCAAGCAGAGGAAAAAAAGGCAACTAAGCACTATCTTGACGTATGGAATGATTTGGCAGGGGAATAAAGAAGAATTAACAATGTTAAGAAGAGAATTCATGAAAAAATAGCAAATAAACTCTCGACCAGGAAGGCCATTGGGGAAGACCGGAGCTATTACATTTTTTCAAAGAGTCAAGATAGGCTGTAGTTTAAGGGTGAATTTTCCAACTTTGAACTTTTGGCAATGTGCCTTGACTTCCCAGTCTACATGTTAAAAATTCAGGCCTGTATGGCACATAACTGTCCAGCCATTAATTTAAATGGTTAAGCACACTAAAAATTTTCAATATGTGCTTTTGACAGGCAAGTTAAAGTCATGGAATGCAAAACTGGGAGTATAAAGCCAGAAACCAATCCCTCAGCTATTTGGCCTTGGAAGGGCTATTGGGTATCAATATAATGTCACCCAAAAGTGAATCAAATAACCCAAGTGGTTCCTGGAAATTGGTAGTGGAGAGAAGACTGGAGGTCGAAGCTTGGGGTGAGGTGAAGGGTTCTATGATCACAGCAAGGAGGAGAATTAGAAAAGATTCTTTGGCAGAGGTGAGACCAAACGTTTCTTTGAGGAGCTGTGAATGGCAGTCCTGTTAGAACATAGAACAGTACAGCACAGAACGAGTATTGCAAAAAGCACCAAACCTCTTGTGCTGGCAAGAGTGCAAGACAACTCTCACTAAAAATATACTTCATCCAGGTGACAAGGAGGAAATAAGACATCAACTAACTAATGACATGTGTTATGGGTCAGGGTTTAGAGAATCCCGAAGTGTATCATGGAGTTCACCTGACCCACAACTTTTAATAGATTGTGGTATGGGGAGCACACGGCTCACTCTATGGTACAGCAGAAATGGAACAGCAGAAATGGACCAGTATTTTTTAAAACAAAACAATCTTTATTCTATGAACTCAAGTTAACCTTTTTAAAACAAACAGTGAATATCATAGCAACCATTAATTCAAAGATAACCCCCAAAGAATACAACACTAAGTAATCCTTTAAGCTGTCCTTTTAATATCCAAAAGACTCAACAAACCTTTAAACAGGAGCACACTGGATTCACATTCACTATTGAGAACATATATAATTCTGAATTCACCAAATGATCCAGAGATATTCTTTGGATAGCAGAGATCAACAGGACAGCTTTTTGTTTAACTTCAGCTCACTTGAAAACCCAGGCACATCCAAGCTTCTTCTCAAAGTGAAACTAAAAAGCAGAACCAGAGCTCAGCTGCACCCACACTCTGACATCACTGCAATAACATGAGCAGCTAACCATTTCTTAAAGCGACATTCTCATGACACATGATTATATTCTGTACATGTACAGTCTGTCCTTTCAAACAACTCAGGCAGGGATTTGGCATGCTCGTTGAAACGTTGACCTTCTACCGGATTTTAAAAAATCATTCATTTATGGGATGTGGGCATCGCCTGCTGGGCTAACATTTATTGCTCATTCTTAATTGCCTTTGAGAAGGTGGTAGTGAGCTGCCTTCTTGCACCTCTGTAGCCCCTGTGATGTAGGTACATCTACAGTTGTTAGGAAGGGAATTGGGAAGGGATTTTGCCCCAGCGACAATTATTCCGAGTCAAGATGGTGAACATCACTAACTACCAAGACAATATCAACAGCATCACCAACAACTTGGGTGCCCAGAAGAAACCCACAGACACGGGGAGAATGTACAGACTCCGTACAGACAGTGACCCACGTCAGGAATCAAACCCGGGTCCCTGGTGCTGTGAAGCAACAATGTTAACCACTGTGCCACCGTGCTGCCCACTTATCCCCCCCCAAGAGCCATCCTGGGGTGGCCCTTGAAGATGCTGGGGATCTCCAATTGCTCCATGATGTAGTTGTCATACACGCTCCCTGGGAAAGGTGCACACGTGTGAATCATCCAGTTGGTGGTCGCACACAAATTTGACGTATCTCACAGAATGCTCAGGGATGCTCCAATACCTGAAGAGCCTATGTTTGGCGAACCTTTCTCAATTTGTTTGCCATCACCCACCACTAGGTGAAAACCGAAATGCAAACCTTCCAATTGGGTGGGGGATTGCCACGTCTGCCCTTACCCTCGGCTGTAAATGAATCAGAGTGCAAAAACAGAAACTGCATGTGAACTCTTCCAGCCTGCCGTCAGACTGAAGAAGCTGTGCAAAGATTCAGAGAGAGGTTGAGTGAATAGAAGCGGTGCCATGTGATTGGAGCAGAGCCGGGAGAGCAAACAGTGCGATCTGCAGGCGAATAACGAGCGAACCTTGGCCCGGCTGGGACTGGGCATCAATAACCGGGAGCTGTCAAGTCAGGCATCCCAGTGAGTGCACTGGGCTCCTCTCACTGTGACCGGAGCAGCCGCTGGGACAGGGTCGGAAGGTGAGGGAGTGATTCTCACTCTGGGCCGTGGCGAGGATTCGTCCCCCTCTCCCGTGTTTCTCAACCCCTCTTTGTGCCGGCTTTCTTGCAGATGAACGCGGCGAGGAACGTGAGCGCGATGGTGCTCGGCCGGCGGGCTGTCGGCCGGGTGGCGGCTGTGGGAATCCGGGGGGACTGCGGGGCGGAGAGAGGGAGCAGCAGCGGCCCAGGCCCCGGCCACAGACCTCACATCAAAACGCGGGGCTACGAGGTCACTCGCAACCCCCACCTCAACAAGGTAAAGACACACCCGGCTCTTTCCCTTACTTTTAAATCCCTCCCAAACTGCACCAAACATACAATAACTCCGGATGGAAAGTTAAGCTGCAGAATAATGTCCTCTCTGATTGAATTTGTTGTGTGAAATTGAGAGGAAAATGTTCTGGAAACAAGCTAAGGTTTAATAATAAATAAGTAGGGATGGGTGACAGTTCTGAAGTTTTCATTGATTACTGGGGCAGCAGGGTAGCATGGTGGTTAGCATAAATGCTTCACAGCTCCAGGGTCCCAGGTTCGATTCCCGGCTGGGTCACTGTCTGTGCGGAGTCTGCACGTCCTCCCCGTGTGTGCGTGGGTTTCCTCCGGGTGCTCCGGTTTCCTCCCACAGTCAAAGATGTGCGGGTTAGGTGGATTGGCCAGGCTAAATTGCCCTTAGTGTCCTAAAAAATAAGGTTAATGGGGGTTGTTGGGTTACTGGTATAGGTATACGTGGGCTTGAGTAGGGTGATCATTGCTCGGCACAACATCGAGGGCCAAAGGGCCTGTTCTGTGCTGTACTGTTCTAATTCTAATACTTTTTAAAGATGAGGAAGATTAGATCCAGAATTGGAATATTGTATTAAAAACAAAGTGATTTAGGTTCTTGAAGCAACATATAAGTTATCTGGTTTGACCTTGTAGACCTTCTCCTGGGGTCTAGGTCTTGCACACCTTGGGATATATAACTCCAGTCCCCTGTTAATTTGAAATGATTCTGGAATTTATTTGTGGTGAGCACTGTTGAAGATGAAACAAGTTTTTTTTATAAAATCCAGAAAACTGAAAATGCTGGAACTATGAAGCAAAAGCAGAAAATGCTGGCAACAGCAGATGACACATCTAAGGACATACAAATTCATGTTTTAAAATATGGATCTTCCAGTAGGATTTCTATTTTTGGTTTCATGATTTTTTTTCTCCATGTGGACACTACTTCCTGGCTAACATTTAAAATGACAAGCTAACCCGGGTTCGATTCCCGGCTGGGTCACTGTCTGTGTGGAGTCTGCACGTCCTCCCCCTGTGTGCGTGGGTTTCCTCCGGGTGCTCCGGTTTCCTCCCACAATCCAAAGATGTGCGGGTTAGGTGGATTGGCCATGCTAAATTGCCCGTAGTGTCCTAATAAAAGTAAGGTTAAGGGGGGGGGGTTGTTGGGTTACAGGTATAGGGTGGATACGTGGGTTTGAATAGGGTGATCATGGCTCGGCACAACATTGAGGGCCGAAGGGCCTGTTCTGTGCTGTACTGTTCTATGTTCTATGTTCTAACCCCTTGTCTGTGAGATTTCTTCCTGTATTGTAAACGCAATGGTGATGCTCCTGCTGTGGATCAGGTTTGTTTATTGATCAAAGGCAGGTATTGTAGTATAACTATTACATTTGTTCGTATGACAGCACGAGTATACTGTTTGCCAGTAATCGGTTCACTGCAGGTGAAATCATTAGGCATGCATCTATTAGCAGATATGGGATAAAACTGTGGAATTTTGCAGAAGAGCCAGACTGTTTAGCCCTAGTCTGCAGCATCATGACCACATAACCTACTTAGTCTCATTCCACTCTCCTTACTTTCTGTCGACTTTCAATTTGGCTTTTTTAAAAAGCAACACTATCTCCCTTTGAAACAAACTTACTCAAAATATACCTAGGTGTAGATATTTCAAAAAATCACCTTTTAAATTTTCTTGCAATTATTTTCCTCCTTTTTTATTGTTTTGCAAAATAGTGATGGAAACAATCCATTGCTAACTTATCCTTAATATTTCAATCAAACAACTCTTTTGTTCTCGAGGTTCTAATTTCGGGTGGGGGGGGGGGGACAGTGGAAGGAAATTGTAATTTCAGAAGTCTTTCTTCTGTGACCCCCTCAGCCCTTGCAACATACCCGTTAATTTTCATTGCATCTTTTACATAAATTGACTATCCTTCCTGTACTGGGGTGCCCAAAACAGTAAATCAAATTCCTGCAGCCCCATTTAGGTCTTCTAAAAGTAAACAATATATGCCCTTGCTTTTGTATTATTTTTCCCACCAGTACATTACTAATAATTCTATTTCCGTTTTTACATAGTGTCACATGAATGACTTGAACTTGTGCAGGGCGCAATTTCAAAATTTGCAGATGACATAAAACTTGAAAGTATAATGAACTGTGAGGAGCCTAATGATAGGCAGATGGGCACATAACAGATGAAATTTGTCGTGACGATGTGCAAAGTGATATATTTCAGTAAGAATAACAAGAAAAGACAATATAAACTAATGGATATAATTCTAAAGTGGGTGCAAGAGCAGAGAGAGTTGGGGGTCTTGAAGAGTGCAGGGCAGGTTGACAAAGCAGTTATTAAAGCATTTGGCATCCTGAGCTTTATAAATAGAGCCACTGGGTATAAAAGCAAGGAGGTTATGATGAACCTTTATGAAACAGTGATTAGGCCTCAACCGAAGCATTGTGTCCAATTCTGGGCACCTCCTGTAGGAAACATGTGAAGGTTTCAGAGAGGGTGCAGAAAAGATGTACAAGAATAATTTCAGGGATGGGGGAAATCAGTAATGAGGATAGGTAGGTGAGGCTGGAGTTCCCTTTAGAGAAGAGCAGATTGAGAGGAAATTTGATAAGAGGTCTAGGCTGAGCAGAAAGAAAAGCTCTTCCAATTGTTGGAAGAGCCTTGAACCAGAGGAGACAGATTTAAATTATGAGACAAAACCTTTTATTTAGATAGGAGTTCTGATGTTGAATGCTCTGCCTGAAAGCATGGTGGAGGTAGGTTCAATCATGGCTTTCAAGTGGAATGGGAAAATAAATTCCAGGGCTATGGGAAAATGTTGGGGGAGGGAATTAGCTGAATTGCTTTTGCTGAGAGCTGGCAAGACTTGATGGCTGAATAGCCTTATTTTCCTGTAAACATCTATGATTTCCCTTGATTCTCTGTACTTATGGCTTTTAATGACTTATTTTTCTGCACACCATGAGCTCCCTGTTCCTCCACTCCACTAATCATTTGAAGGTTATTTCCTCTCCCTACTCTTAGTTTACATTTTTCTGTGCTGTTCTGCACATGTTGCTTATCTGCTTATCTTGGTAACCAATTTGTTCTCCTATCTTTCATAGTCTTTATCATAATTTGCCACATCCTGCAAATGTGTGTCATGAACAAATTTAAATATTGCTCTTTACATTCATAATTCAGATATTCATATAAATTAGTCCTCTTCGCTTGTTGGACCAGTGTTCTGGTAAACAAGAGTGACAGGGTGGAAGTTAATTGCAGCAGCATGCAGTTATAATTTGGTCTTGATTCTAAAGTCTTTATTTCTGTACAGTATTTTGATATTTAATGTATGTAGTTAAATGGCAATTTGGGAAATAGAGTTGTTTGGAGCACAGGACTTTTTCTGCAATGCAAATTGAGAGAAAAATAGATGCAAGATTATAAGACAGTTGGCAGTTCCCATTATAAATGTGGAGTAAGGATTTGTAATGGAAAAAGTTAAAAGAAGTGTGATTGGGTAATAGGAAATAGTTTTGTAGAGAGGAACTGTGTACAGATGTAAGTTTTTCTTTAACCTAAATACTGAAACCAACTCCAACGCGGATCCCTGTGGAACACCATTTGTCACAATGTCTGCTTTGCGAAATGTTATTTTATTCCTTCATGTATCTGTCCATTCATTTGGGTAAATTTCTTTCAATTCCTTGTTATATTGTTGCCTTCAGGCTGTTATTGGTTAATATCCCCTTTGAATTCTTATGTACCATATCCATCGTAGTTCCTTTATTATTTGTCCCAAGAATTCTATTAGATGCTATTTCTCAATTCTCTGACTCCTGCTGGATTTCCTTGATTAGTTCACAGTTCTTCAGATGTTAAGAACTTTGCTTAATTCATGTAGCCTTGGGTGGCATGTGGCGCAGTGGTTAGCATTGGGACTACGGCGCTGAGGACCCTGGTTTGAATCCCAGCCCTGGGTCACTGTCTGTGTGGAGTTTGCACATTCTCCCCGTGTCTGCGTGGGTTTCACCCCCACAACCCAAAGATGTGCAGGTTAGGTGGATTGGCCACGCTAAATTGCCCCTTAATTGGAAAAAATATATAATTGTGTATTCTAAACTTTAAAAAAAATTAATGTAGACTTTTACCTTCAACTGAAGTAGCAATGGCTGGTTTATAAATTCTCACTTTGTCCCTTCTTCCCTTTTGTGGTAGCACAGTTTCGTTTGCTACCTTTCAGTCTTCTGTTATCATCTTCTTTCGGAATTTTGAAAACTTATTATTAGGGCCTTCATTCTCACTTTCCTCAGGAACCTCTAATGTAAACCATCAAGTTGTGGGATTTATCTACAATCAGTTGCAGTAGCATCAGTACTTGTTGAACACTGACTATCAGTTACTGTGTCTACACCAGTGTTGTCCAGTGCTAGTCATTAGCCAAATGTAGCTTGCTAGAAATCCAGATATGGGAAACTGAATTTGTACAAAACAAGCCACGTTTTGTTGTTGTTGTTGAGCCTGGGATCACAATGCTCCTTAGCTCATGATGTATGCTTGTCTTAACACTTTTGTGCACTTGTTGGTAAAATGCTGAAATGAAAAGCAGATTGCATGTGCTATCTGATTTCTTAATTGTTACTGAATGTGTTGTTAGATGTTAAGTAAATATACGCGTGAAGCACACTAATACTTTAGCAAATTCTGTCTGAACATATTCCAGGAGATATTGGTGGAAGCAGGTGGCATGGCATGAGATTTGAATTTCTTCATTGGCCCAATTCCTCAACCACCCTGCCATCTCAACCCACTTTCCTTGACCATTCTCCCAGATTCAGCCTTTGGACATTTATTTTTCTATTTGGTATCCCTTTTCTCTTCCCCACTATAACCACCTCATGGTCTTTTCAATGTTTAATTCTGGCTTCCAAGTCTAATCCTAGGTGTTCAATGTTCCGCGATTAGGGGACATTAAAGGTGAGGATAGACACGTGGAATTGTGATATAGTAACCATCATCGATACGTGGTTGAGGGAAGGGCAGGATTGGCAGCTCAACATCCCAGGATATAGAATCTTCAAGCGATACAGAGGAGGGGGTAAAAGAGGAGGAGGCATTGCATTCTTAGTTAAGGAATTAGTTACTTAAGTCAGGAGAGATGATATCTTGGAGGGGGCATCAAATTAATCTTTGTCTGTAGAGCTTGGGAATAAAGACGGCCACATTGCTAGGTGTTTATCATAGGCCCCCAGATAGACAGCGGGAATTTGAGGAGAAATATGTGCACAATTCATGGAGGTGTGTAAAAATAATATCAACAGGGTAATTATATTAGGTGATTTCAACTTTTCCCAACATTAGTTGGGACAATCATCGTGTTAAGGGCTTAGATTGAGTAGAATTCTTAAAATGTATACAGGAGAACGTTTTAGGTCCATATGTAGAGGGTCCAACAAGGGAGGGCACAATGCTGGACTTAATTCTGGGGAATGAAGCCAGATAGGTGGTTGAGGTGTTGGTGGGGGAGCATTTTAGTGATAGCGATCACAACATAGTACAATTTAAGCTTGTTATGGACAGCGAAATAGACAAGTTACAAAAAAAGGTTGTGGATTGGGGGAGAGCGGATTTTAGTAAAATAAGGCAGGATCTGGCCAAGGTAGACTGGGAGGAGTTACTTGTGGTAAAATTTGCAGAAGAGCTGTATGGGGCATTTAAAAAGGAAATGGGGAGCATACAGGCCCAACATGTTCCCTCTAGGTGAAAGGAAGGTGTAACAAGCACAGAGAGCCATTGATGACCAGAGATGTTCAGGATATGATGATGAGAAGGAAAAGAGAGCCTTTTAGCAAATACAAGGGGAACAAATCAATGGAGGCATTAATGGAGTACAGAAAATGTAGGATGGAGCTTAAGAAAGCAATTAGGAGAACAAATAGGGGATATGAAAAAGCTCTGGCTGGTATAAGTAGAGGAAATATCAAGATATTCTCTCAGTATATCAATGGGAAGAGGATAACCAGGGAAAGAGTAGGGCCAGTTCGGGACCAAAGGCAAAATCTGGGTGGAGCCAGAGGACATTCGTGGGGTGTCAAACGAATACTTTATACCCGTCTTCACCCAAGAGAATGAGGATATAGTTATGGAACTCATGGAGAGATACTGTGAGGTTCTCGAGCAAATTGACATATGAAATGACAAGGTATTGGAGGTGTTGGCAGGCTTAAAAGTGGACAAATCTCCAGGTCCGGGTGAATTGTGTCCCAGGCTGCTGTGGGAGGCGAGGGAGGAGATTTCAGGGGCTCCGACCCAAATTTTGTATTCCCCTCTGGCCACAGGGGAGGTGCCAGCGGAGTGGAGAACAGCTATTTAAGATGGGTTGTGGAGATAAACCAGGGATCTACAGACCAGTGAGCCTCACGTCAGTTGTAGGGAAACTATTGGAGAAAATTCTGAAGGAGAGAATCTATCTCCACTTGGAGAGGCAAGGATTGATCAGGGATAGTCAACATGGCTTTGTCAGAGGGAGGTCATGTCTAACAAATTTGATTACATTTTTTGAGGAGGTGACTAGTTGTGTAGATGAGGGTAGTGCAGTTGATATATTTTCTATAAATTTCAGAAAAGCCTTTGACAAGTTCCCACATGGGAGGCTTATAAAGAAGGCAAAAGCACATGGGATACAGGGTATGAAAATTGGCTCAGTTGTAGGAGACAGAGGGTGATGACAGATGGCTGCTTTAGTGACTGAAAGCCAGTGGGGACCCACAGGCATCTGTGCTGGGTCCCCTATTATTTATAAATTATATAAATGACATGGGTAACTGTGTGGGAGGGGGATCAGTAAGTTTGCTGAAAAAACAAAGATTGGGCAGATGGTTAACAGTGAGGTTGAGTGTCTTGGGTTACAGGGAAATATAGACGGGATGGTCAAATGGGTAGAAAAGTGGCAGATGGAATATAACCCTGAAAAGTATAAGGTGACAGACGTTTTGGAAGGAGACATTTGACAAGGAAGTATTCAATGAATGGCATGA
This sequence comes from Scyliorhinus canicula, assembly GCF_902713615.1. Classification (NCBI taxonomy): domain Eukaryota; kingdom Metazoa; phylum Chordata; class Chondrichthyes; order Carcharhiniformes; family Scyliorhinidae; genus Scyliorhinus; species Scyliorhinus canicula. The sequence continues at coordinate 84,904,394 of NC_052159.1, read as the reverse complement.
CACTGGGAAGTTCCTAGGAACAAAGGGACCTTGGTGTGTTTATCCATAAATCCCTGAAGACGGGAGGGCACGTTAATGGGGTGGTGAAAAAGGCATATGGGGCACTTGCCTTTATCAACTGAGGTATAGATTACAAAAGTTGGCAGGCCATGTTGGAGTTGTATATAACTTTGGTGAGGTAACAGCTGGAGTACTATGTGCCATCCTGGTCACCACATTATAGGAAGGATGTGATTGCACTGGAGCGGGTGCAGAGGAGATTCACCAGGATCTTGTCTGGGATGGAACATTTAAGTTAAGAAGAGATGTTGGATAGGCTTGGGTTGTTTTCGTTGGAGCAGAGAAGACTGAGGGGTGACCTGATCGAGATGTGAAAGATTATGAGAGACATGGACAGAATGGATACGGAGCAGCTGTTCCCCTTAGTTGAAGGGGGCACAAGTTCAAGGTGAGGAGCTGAAGGTTTAGGGGGATGGGTGGGATAAACTATTTTACCCAAAGGGTGGTGATGGTCTAGAATGCACTGCCTGGGAGGGTGGTAGAGGCGGGTTGCCTTTAAAAAGTACCTGGATGAGCAGTTGGCACGTCATAACTTTCAAGGCGAAGTGCGAAGTGCTGCCAAATGGGATTAGGTCGGTCAGGTGTTTTTCATGTGTCGGTGCAGACTCGATGGGCCAAAGGGCCTCTTCTGCACTATATTTTCTGTGATTCTGTAAAAACAAATAAGACAACACTGATCTGACTGTGTTAATAATGCATCACAATTTGTCAACAACTGCAACTGATGTGATGTTAAACTTATATAGAAGTCCTCTGACTGCCCGCCCAATTCGGTAATATATGAATAATTTAATTTGCAGACAGATCTCAGCCTGGATACAGAAAGCTTTGTTGGTCTAACTCACTTCCAATGGAAATACTTGAACTGAGATGAAATATTATTATTTAACTATTCTAATCTCGTGCCCACATTCACGGCACAATACAGCCAGAGGCGCACGCTCCGTTTTCAGAACTCAGCAGTGTTCAGTGCACAAACTGAGTCCCACAGCTCAACAGCGACTCAGAACTATGGTTCCATCCTGTTGGCCCAGCCTCCGTCTGTCTCTGTTGGTGAGCTATCTCGCTCACATGCTGCCGATCTGCAATCTCAAATCTTGGTCACGTTTACCTGTCTGGGATTTTTTATAAATTTAGAGTATCCAATTAATTTTTTACAATTAAGGGGCAATTTAGCGTGGCCAATCCACCTACCCTGCACATCTTTGTGTTGTGCGGGTGAAACCCACGCAGACATGGGGAGATTGTGCAAACTCCACACGGACAGTGACCCAGAGCCGGGATCAAACCTGGGACCTCGGCGCTGTGAGACTGCAGTGCTAGCCACTGCACCACCATGCTGCCCTGTCAGGGATGTTGTAAGTACCAAGTGGGATGAATTATATGATTCAGAAATTTGCATTTTTCCCTGGATAATGTAGCAAAACAATCCTGGTACAAGGAGGGGTAAAACCGAGCCCTTTGTCTTTTTCAAATCTCCCAGATTGTTTTGAAAAGCTGCCAGGGGATTGATGCCGAGTCCAGGAGGCACCTCCTGGCCATTCCAGGAGGATTGCCAATTCTAATTTAGTTGTATAATGGAAGGCATTTTCTACTAAAATTAGTGCATGAGGCTCAAATAACATTTCCACTGTTGCATCAATGACTGGTCAGCAATTTCTATTGGACACCATTGTACTACACCCACATCTGATGGTTCTACAAGTTTTATATCTCATGTCTGTATTATCTCTCTTATATGTGCTAAATGGGCCTTTTCTGTTAGGTTGGTCAATTTGGATTGAATCCCTGAATTCAACTAGGGTGCCCTACCCTTTGAACAGGGCGCGCCTTTCAGGATATGAAATACAAGGGCGTATAAATTTGTCTGTGCAGTAGAAGTCTGCAATGTGCAAAATATGGGAAGGTTGTGAGGCTTATTTAGGGCCACTTTGTAAGCTTGGTTTGCCCTGAGGTAGCCTGCGCCAACACTTGCTACAGTCGAAAGCCAGACCTTGTGATTGCCTGTGACCTACAAAGTGAGTGCTCCTCCTGAAGTCCTGTCTAACCTTCCAGATCACTGTTGCGCCATATATCTCAGGTCTGTGACACCATGGCTGGGATTCTCCAAAATCCCGGCGCCGGCGTAAACACCGGAGTGTTGCACGCCGGCGTTGGCCCAGCGATACAGGGGGCCAGCACAACGCCAGAGTGCTGCTCGTTGTTCCGGCGCTGATACGCGGCCCTGTACTGCTGGCGCGGGTACATGTGTGCGCGTGCTGACCGTTTCCGCACTGGCGCAGCGCAACATGGCGGAGCCACACACCGGGCCCGTGCGGAAGGAGGTAGGTGCCCTCCAGATCGCGCGTACCCGCCGATCAGAAGCCCCCGATTGCAGGCCTGGCCGTCGTGCAGCCTCCCCCCCTCCTCCAGGAGTCTGATCCCCCCCACCCCACACAGGATGGCCACTGCGGCTGCGGGTCTGACCTCCTGCCGGGTGGTGCCAGGTTGGAACCACGCCGGCGGAACTCGACCGCGGAGAATTCCCGCGTTTTCAACGGCCCCCGACTGTCGCCGCGTCGACTGCGCGCATGTGACTGCCGCCAATTCTCCGGTCGCCGGAGAATTGCATCCTGACGTCGGAACGGCGTGGCGGGAATTTCCGGACTGACCGGCGATTCTCCGATCCGGCGCGGGCTCTGAAAATCCCAGCCAATGTCTGGGAATCCTTTGTGTAGCAAAATTACTGGACCAAGATCCACTTGTGAACTCTACTTTCATATTACTGCATTAATAGAAAAGAATATTAAAACGTCAGTCGAAAAATTATGACATTTTCGTCTGAAACTTCAAAGATATTGGTGGAAATGGAATGAGAGCAAAATAATTAATCTCTAAAGAGTCCAGAGAGAGAACAAAAAAAGCCCTATTTAAGGAAGGAGATAATTGAGTTACGACTCATCTTGTGTTGTTTAGAATAACTTCAAGTAACTTAGCAACCTAACAACATTTTTAGTTCTGATTGATAAAAATGTATTTCAAGAAAGGTAGAATTACATTTTGTAATTATATCCTACCTTCAAATCTTTATGAAACTGCGATGCAGTGATTCTGTTCAGAACTATGTTTTCCAATCATTTACCACCGTATTGTTGGAGTGTAGTTTACACTGTAAATAAAATTGACCAAAAGCAAATAAGGAATGGTGCAATGAAAAGCTTATTTAAGATAAAACTGTGTCATATATCTGATAGGAAGTTTGTGGCAGAAAATCTTTTTTGTCCAGAAAAGTATTTATATTGACAGTACAGTTCTGGTCATTTGCTTTGTGGGGCTCAGCAGGGTGGGAGGTGGGGAGGTTATTGCTTTGTTTAGTTGGCAAACTCAACAATTTTGGCTGAGAAAAGTTTGCAAATGAAATGAAATGAAAATCGCTTTTTGTCACGAGTAGGCTTCAATGAAGTTACTGTGAAAAGCCCCTAGTCGCCACATTCCGGCGCCTGTTCGGGGAGGCTGTTACGGGAATCGAACCGCGCTGCTGGCCTGCCTTGGTCTGCTTTCAAAGCCAGCGATTTAGCCCAGTGTGCTAAACAGCCCCTGTGGTGCAGAATTATATTCTTCCTTTTCAAGTAAATGTAATTTTAGCAGTGGGTAATTTCTGTAGTGCGATTGATTTTATGTTTGGAATTGGAGGCACTTTTATTTATTTTTTATTTTCTTATAAATTTAGAGTACCCAATTCATTTTTTCCAATTAAGGGGCAATTTAGCATGGCCAATCCACCTACCCTGCACATCTTTGGGTTGTGGGGGCGAAACCCATGCAGACACAGGGAGAATGTGCAAACTCCACACGGACAGTGACCCAGAGCGGGATTCGAACCTGGGACCTCGCCGCCGTGAGGCAGCAATGTTAGCCACTGCGCCACCGTGCTGCCCCCTCAGCACTTTTAAGAGTCACTGTTATGTCCATCAATTAAATATCACTTTTTTGTTTCACCCAAAAATAAATAGTGGCATGAAGTGATTTACCACAGTAATGTTGTAGTATAATAGTTGAAACGTAGATAGAAGCACTACATATCATAATGTACTACAAAGATGTTTGTGAAGTTGGCAATTTAGAGGAAATAATAGATTACAGGTTCACGAGAATATCCTGAAGATCAACTTCCAGGTTACATTTATAACTTGCACAGTGTATGGATTCACTACTTGTCTTTCAAATGGAGCTGGAAGTGCCCTGAGTTCCCTTAGAGTTATTTTCAAACCAGGCTACGGCATATTCTTTACCCTTTTTCCTTTTCACCTTTGCCAGGTGATTAAGGGTGGTGAGGGGCTAGGTGGTGGATGTTGGTGAAAACAGCCTGCACCATATATGGAGGGACCAAATTGGCCTTTTTGTTTTTTGCATATTTGAACCAGCGCTTGATGGAGCAAGCTCTAGCCTATTAATACAGTATTGGAAGTAGCAATAAAATACATTTTCTTAGATGGACTAAGCGTCTCTGCTGCTGATAACAAAACCTTGAATTTATATTAGATGTGCCAACATGCTAATGTTTATTGTTCTAATTATTTTTCCCAGAAATTGGAAACTTCTGCACATACTTTTTTGAGCTTTCTAATCCAAAATGAAATGGCTTTTTGAAGGATTTATTGTTAATTTAATGCAACTGAATAAGTTACTTTTGTGCCATGGTACTCCAAACTGTTCTTGTCAGTTTTCCGATCTCCGAGACTGCATACTATTCTATAACTTTTGGAACCCTTGGAATAACATTTGAACATAAGAACATAAGAACTAGGAGCAGGAGTAGGCCATCTGGCCCCTCGAGCCTGCTCCGCCATTCAATTAGATCATGGCTGATCTTTTGTGGACTCAGCTCCACTTTCCGGCCCGAACACCATAACCCTTAATCCCTTTATTCTTCAAAAAACTATCTATCTTTACCTTAAAAACATGTAATGAAGGAGCCTCAACTGCTTCACTGGGCAAGGAATTCCATAGATTCACAACCCTTTGGGTGAAGAAGTTCCTCCTAAACTCAGTCCTAAATCTACTTCCCCTTATTTTGAGGCTATGCCCCCTAGTTCTGCTGTCACCCGCCAGTGGAAACAACCTGCCCGCATCTATCCTATCTATTCCCTTCATAATTTTAAATGTTTCTATAAGATCCCCCCTCATCCTTCTAAATTCCAACGAGTACAGTCCCAGTCTACTCAACCTCTCCTCGTAATCCCCTTCAGCTCTGGGATTAACCTAGTGAATCTCCTCTGCACACCCTCCAGCGCCAGTACGTCCTTTCTCAAGTAAGGAGACCAAAACTGAACACAATACTCCAGGTGTGGCCGCACTAACACCTTATACAATTGCAACATAACCTCCCTAGTCTTAAACTCCATCCCTCTAGCAATGAAGGACAAAATTCCATTTGCCTTCTTAATCACCTGTTGCACTTGTAAACCAACCTTCTGTGACTCATGCACTAGCACACCCAAGTCTCGCTGAACAGCGGCATGCTTTAATATTTTATCGTTTAAATAATAATCCCGTTTGCTGCTATTCCTCCCAAAATGGATAACCTCACATTTGTCAACATTGTATTCCATCTGCCAGACCATAGCCCATTCACTTAACCTATCCAAATCCCTCTGCAGACTTCCAGTATCCTCTGCACTTTTCGATTTACCACTCATCTTAGTGTCATCTGCAAACTTGGACACATTGCCCTTGGTCCCCAACTCCAAATCATCAATGTAAATTGTGAACAATTGTGGGCCCAACACGGATCCCTGAGGGACACCACTAGCTACTGATTGCCAACCAGAGAAACACCCATTTATCCCAACTCTTTGCTTTCTATTAATTAACCAATCCTCTATCCATGCTACTACTTTACCCTTAATGCCATGCATCTTTATCTTATGCAGCAACCTTTTGTGTGGCACCTTATCAAAGGCTTTCTGGAAATCCAGATATACCACATCCATCGGCTCCCCGTTATCTACTGCACTGGTAATGTCCTCAAAAAATTCCACTAAATTAGTTAGGCATGACCTGCCCTTTACGAACCCATGCTGCGTCTGCCCAATGAGACAATTTCTATCCAGATGCCTCGTAATTTCTTCCTTGATGATAGATTCCAGCATCTTCCCTACTACCGAAGTTAAGCTCACTGGCCTATAATTTCCTGCTTTCTGCCTACCTCCTTTTTTAAACAGTGGCGTCACGTTTGCTAATTTCCAATCCACTGGGACCACCCCAGAGTCTAGTGAATTTCGGTAAATTATCACTAGTGCATCTGCAATTTCCCTAGCCATCTCTTTTAGCACTCTGGGATGCATTCCATCAGGGCCAGGAGACTTGTCTACCTTTAGCCCCATTAGCTTGCCCATCACTCCCTCCTTAGTGATAACAATCCTCTCAAGGTCCTCACCTGTCATAGCCTCATTTCTATCAGTCGCTGGCATGTTATTTGTGTCTTCCACTGTGAAGACCGACCCAAAAAACCTGTTCAGTTCCTCAGCCATTTCCTCATTTCCCATTATTAAAACTCCCTTCTCATCCTCTAAAGGACCAATATTTACCTTAGCCACTCTTTTTTGTCTTATATATTTGTAAAAGCTTTTACTGTCTGTTTTCATATTCTGAGCAAGTTTACTCTCATACTCTATCTTACTCTTCTTTTATAGCTTTTTTTTAGTAGCTTTCTGTTGCCCCCTAAAGATTTCCCAGTCCTCTAATCTCCCAGCAATCTTTGCCACTTTATATGCTTTTTCCTTCAATTTGATACTCTCCCTTATTTCCTTAGATATCCACGGTCGATTTTCCCTCTTTCTTCCGTCCTTCCTTTTTGTTGGTATAAACCTTTGCTGAGCACTGTGAAAAATCGCTTGGAAGGTTCTCCACTGTTCCTCAACTGTTCCACCATAAAGTCTTAGCTCCCAGTCTACCTTAGCTAGTTCTTCTCTCATCCCCTTGTAATCTCCTTTGTTTAAACACAAAACACTAGTATTTGATTTTACTTTCTCACCCTCCATCTGTATTTTAAATTCCACCATATTGTGATCGCTCCTTCCGAGAGGATCCCTAACTATGAGATCATGAATCAATCCTGTCTCATTACACAGGACAAGCTCTAGGACCGCTTGTTCCCTCGTAGGTTCCATTACATACTGTTCTAGGAAACTATCGCGGATACATTCTATAAACTCCTCCTCAAGGTTGCCTTGACCGACCTGGTTAAACCAATCGACATGTAGATTAAAATCCCCCATGATAACTGCTGTACCATTTCTACATGCATCAGTTATTTCTTTGTTTATTGCCTGCCCCACCATATCGTTACTATTTGGTGGCAGATAGACTACTCCTATCAGTGACTTTTTCGCCTTACTATTCCTGATTTCCACCCAAATGGATTCAACCTTATCCTCCATAGCACCGATGTGCAACCCAAGGTCCATAATGTAAATACATAGACACCGGCATCGGGTGAAGCATACAGGAGTGTAGTATTAATCAGGTCAGTCCATAAGAGGGTGGTTTAGGAGTCTGGTAACTGCACGGAAGAAGCTGTTTATGCATCTGTTTGTGCGTGTTCTCAGACTTTTGTATCTCCTGCCCGATGGAAGAAATTGGAAGAGTGAGTAAGACGGTGGTAGGGGTCTTTGATTATACTACCCGCTTTCCCCAGGCAGCAGGAGGTGAAAATAGAGTCAATAGATGGGAGGCAGGTTTGTGTGATGGACTGGGCTGTGTCCACGACTCCCTGAGGAGGTATAGATGATGTGCTTTCTTGGTGGTAGCGTCGATGTGAGTGCACCAGGCCAGATTTTTGGTGATATGCACCCCATGGAATTTGAAGCTATTAACCATCGCCACCTCGGCCCCGTTGACACAGACAGGAGTGTGTACAGTACTTTTCTTCCTGAAGTCAATGACCAGCTCTTTAGTTTTGCTGGCATTGAGGGATAGATTATTGTTGTTGCACCACTCCACTCGGTTCTCTGCCTCCCTCCTGTATTCTGACTCATTGTTATTCGAGATCCGACCCACTATGGTCGTGTCGCCAGCAAACCTGTAGATGGAGTTGGAACCACATTTTGCCATGCAGTCGTGTGTGTATAGGGAGTATAGTAGGAGGCTAAGTATGCAGTCTTGCGGGGCCCCTGTATTGAGGACTATTGTGGAGGAGGTGTTGTCATTTATTCTTACTGATTGTGGTCTGTGGGTCAGAAAGTCGAGGAACCAGTTGCAGAGTGAGGAGCCAAGTCCTTGGTTTTGGAGCTTTGCTATGAACTTGCCTGGTATTATGGTACTGAAGGCAGAGCTGTAGTCAATAAATAGCAATCTGATGTCGGAGTCCTTGTTGTCGAAATGCTCCAGGGATGAGTGTAGGGCCAGGGAGATGGCGTCTGCTGTGGACCGGTTGCGACGGAATGCGAATTGCAGTAGATCTAGGCGTTCTGGGAGTATGGAGTTGATGTCCTTCATGAACAACTTCTCGAAACATTTCATTACGATTGATGTCAGGGCCACTGGATGGTAGTCATTGAGGCACGTTGCCTGGTTCTTCTTTGGCACTGGTACAATGGGCTTTTCACAGTAACTTCATTGCAGCATTAGTGTAAGGTTACTTGTGACAATAAAGATGATGATTATTATTATTATGGTGGTCTTCTTGAAGCAGGTGGTGACCTCGGAGCCGAGTAGGGACAGTTAAAGATGTCCGCGAACACATCTGCCAGCTGGTCCACGCAGGCCCCGAGTGTACGACCAGGGATCCGTCGCCTTCCGAGGGTTCACTTTCAGGAAAGCTGATCTGTCTTCGGAAGCTGTGACGGTGGGTATGGGTGTGTTTTGGGCTGCTGGGGCACTTGATAATGGATCAATGGTTTCCTGCTCAAACCGGGCATAGAATGCATTGAGTTCATCGGGTAGGGGTGCGCTGCTGCCAGAGATACTGCTCGGCTTCGCTTTGTAGCCGTTATGTTTTTTAAGCCTTGCCACAACCGCCGAGAGTCTGTCTGTGACTCTAGCTTGGTTTGATATTCTCTCTTGGCATCTCCGGATGGCTTTGCGGAGTTCGTACCTGGATTTCTTGTATAGGTCAGGGTCGCCTGACTTGAATGCCTCAAACCTGTCCTTCAGTAGGGAGTCAATCTCCCGATTAAGCCGTGGTTTCCGCTTGGGGAACGTACGTATTGTTTTCTGTGGCACGCAGTCGTCCACAAAATTGCTGATGAGGTCTGTGACGGTGGTGGCATGCTCATTTAGGTTGGTTTCTGAGTTCTTGAATATGGACCATACTTATGACACTAATAAAGATTATTATTATTATAATCTGTATGCGTGTTCCAACTCTTGGAATAACATGTGGAATATTGAAATGTCAAATAAGGCCACAGCTAATTAGTGCACTGGTTTAATGATTGTGGCTGTTATGTGCTCATGACAAATTAGTGCGTCCCTGGGTGAATTTGCTTTCATGATTCTTTCCCAATGAACTACTAATCATGTCTTGTTTGTCAGAGAGGAGGAACTACTGAGTGGATCTTAATTGCTTCTGTCTTTGAGCTTCAATCGGCTGGCAACAGCAACAACTGGCGCTTATATTGTGTCTTTAACATAGCATCGCAGCGTAGGAAATATTTAAAGAGGGACAGACTTGCCTAGTACCTGAACTCCTGCCCCCCCCGCCCGCCCGCCCTTTACAAATGTAAAGCAAAAGCTTACATGCCAGAGGTCGAGTCAGTTGCAGGAGTTGCTGGAAGGTGCTCGTTTGAACAAAACACCAACGTCTGAATTGGCCTCAGCTCCAGATTCTGTGTTGGATTTACTCCTGAAGCCTTTAATTCTTGATGTTTTTATTCATGTCAGATCGCCATCCAGCAGCATTGCACTGCCAAAGGTGTTGTGATGAGTAAAATGGAATAAGATATCAATAGAAAACCCCTCCACTGCCTACAAAACCCAACCTCATTACTCACCCCAGCACCAGATCCCCTCAGTTATATCATCAGCTCTGTTGTGGAAGAAAATAGGAACAGGAGGAGGCCATTCGGCCCTTTGAGCCTCCTCCGCCATTCATTATGATCACGGCTGATCCTCCAACTCAATAGCCTCTTCCCGCCTTCCCCCCTAAATGGTTTGATCCCTTTCACTCCTAGAGCTATACCTAACACCTTCTTGAAAGCATACAATGTTTTGGCCTCAACTACATTTCTGTGGTAGTGAATTCCACAGGCTCACCACTCTCTTGGTTCAGAAATGTCTCCTCATTTCTGACCTAAATGGTCTACCCCATATCCTCAGACGGTGACCCCTGGTTCTGGACACTCTCACCATCGTGAATATCCTTCCTGCATCTAACCTATCTAATCCTGCTAGGATTTTATAGGTTTCTATGAGAACTGATACAGACGCCTGGTCAGCTCTCAACAGTGACTTAAGAGACGGGACCAAATGCCATAACTTTTTAAAGTTTTAATGCAGTGCGGAAAGATCGATTCGTTCCAGGAATGATAATCTAAGAAATAGGGTTTGTTTATTTTATATTGTTTTCTTTTCTTTCGTTGTATTAAGGTTTGTTTATAAAATAATACAATGAAAGAAAAGAAAACAATATTTAAACTTTTACTTCAGCTCTAACACTAACAGAGTACATGCAGTTTCTTAACCTTAACACACTAGTTCCCATTAAACCTCACTCATAATAACCATGCCGCTTAAACAGACAGGCCAATGCAATACTTGCAGTTTGAAAGCAATTTTTCCCTCTTGGAAATTTGCTCAGAACCCTTTTCCAAAGCCTGCCTCGGTGACAACTCTCAACCTCTCTGGTCGATTTCCATGGCCTTCTGGTGTAACTGTTCAAAACAACATTTATCTCTCTCTCTCTCTCTCTCTAAGCTTTGCCCAGCCCCTCAAACAAAGGTTCTTCCCTGAGGTGGCCAGACTTGAATCCATTATCGTTATCTTGGCTGTCTAAATTCCCACCTCCGTTTCTACATAAGAACATTGCTATGCCATTCAAATGCAACTAACCTTCCTTTGATGGACAGATAGGTCATCAGATTCTGTGATGAGCTAATGGCTTATCAAACAAGGTTGTGCTGAAGGACAGTGGACCTTGAGTGGAATCATTCTGGCTGAACAGGGACATCCTGTGTATTCCTCCTCAGGAGGTTCAGTCTGAATGGGACACGGCAAATCAGGCTGTGGGCATATCCCTCTGACTCTGCTGTCTTTTCCCTCAGCCTGTTTAACCCCTAATTGCCTGCTGCATTTTTTTACCCTGTTTCTGCCTAATATCTCCCTATCATGACAGTCCCCACCCCCCCCATCTGAACTCCAGTGAATATAATCCTAACCAACTCAATCTCTTCTCGTATGTCAGTCACACCATCTCGGGAACGATAGTTTATTTTGCCAAGACATTGGGAAAACTCCAACTCTATCTCTGAAGCAGAACCCTCCCAACTGAAGAACCATGGGATAGTTATACATTGAAAGTCACCTAGGCAGTACATTGCATAACTTTAGACTTGGCCTTGTGCTGCTAAGTCAGGTCTTTGAAGTAGTCCAGAGGTCATCAGGCATTCAAGCTACTGAAGGCTTGTGAGAAGGGCACGATGATAATGGGTGATTTTAACATGCATATTGACCGGCTAGTTCTTTCTAAAGAAGTCTATAAACAACTGCTACCTCTGGGGAAACCCTACTATTGAGACCCTCAGGGCGAACTTATTTTCTTAAGCTTGAGAAACGCAGCCATGTCATTCACCCACACCCCTGACTTAGGGAGATCCGAGTCCCTCCACGCTAGCAAGATCCGTCTCTGGGCTACCATGGAGGCAAAGGCCAAGACATTGGCCTCTCTTGCCCCCTGGATCCCCGGGTCCTCTGACACACTAAAAAACGCCACCTCTGGACTCGGGACCAACCTTACCGTCAGATGCGAGCGCATCCCACCTCCTAAAGTCCCCTTTCATCTGCTCTACCAACCGAGCCAAATTTAACTTATGCAGCTGCTCCCACCCCCGCGCCACCTGAATATCCAAGTACCGAAAGCTCCCACCCCCACCACCATGAATGGCATCTCCCCAATCTCTTGTCCTGCCCCCTCGCCTGAATCGGAAAGACGTCACTCTTCCCCATGTTCAATTTATACGATGAAAGCCACTTCCTCATTAGCACCCTGACTGCCCGGTCCACTTTCAAAGGCCATTCAAATGCCCCTTCTCCCAGCAGAATCTCGAACATCCGAGCCACGTATGATCCAGTGTCCTCTCCCTCGCTGCCCTCCGGCAGTCCCACGATCCTCAAATTCTGCCTGCGGGACCGGGTATCCAAGTCCTCCACCTTCTCCTACAGCTGCCTCTGATTATCCCGCATCACCCCCAACTCGGCAGCCATCGAGGCAAACTGCTCCTCGTGCTCTCCCACCGTCTCCTCCACCTTCTGGATCCTCTAGCTCTGGGCCTCCAGCCTCTATTCCAGGCAGTCGATCCCCCCCTTTATTGGATCCACCACCATAGCCAGGTCCTCCAGATTCTCCTTCCTCTGCTGGGTGAACTTCTCGGTCAGGAAGCCCACCAACTGCTCCATCTGACCCTCTGCCATCTTCTACTGTGTCGCAGGTACAGCTCCAATTGCTGCTTTCTTTTTAGATCACTCCTGGTCCACAAATCCATCCACTGGGTGGGACACTCCTTCCACTCCTCCTGCACCTTTTTTGGTCAATACATCCACCGTTCGCCGGGGAAAAGATCCAAAATTACCACCATGAGCGGGAGCCACAAAGTGTGCAACCACTCACACCATGGCCGCCACCGGAAGTCCCTCGAGGGAGATTTTATAGAGTGTATGAGGGATTGTTTCTTGGAGCAATATGTTACGGAGCCAACCAGGGAGAAGGCTACTTTAGACGTAGTATTATGTACTGAAGAAGGGTTGATAAATAGACCTGTCGTTAAGAATCCTCTTGGAATTTAAAATTCCGATTGAACGTGAGAAGACAGCGTGCCATACTAGAGATTTAGCATTGTGCAGAGGTAATTATACAGGCCTGAGGGAAGAGTTGGCCCACGTAGACTTGGCTGATGTAATTGAAGTCGGACAGTTGAGGAACAATGGCGGACGCTCGGGGAGATATTAGATATCTCTCAATTAAAGTATATTCCTGAGAGGAGAAAGGGAGAAAAACATTCTAAGGCTAAACAAGGAAATCAGAAAGGACATAAAGGCAAAAACCAGGGAATACCATACTGCAAAAGCTGGTGCTAAGCTGGAGGATTGGGAGAACTTTACGGTTCAGCAAAAGGCTACTAAAAATAAAAAGAGCCAGGATGAACTAGGAAAGGAAACTAGCAGAACATGTGAACACTGATACCAAAAGCTTCTATAAGTATATAAAGAGGAAGATAATAGCTAAAGTGTATATTGCCCTTTAGACACTGATACTGGTGAGGTAATAATGTGGAACACAGAGATGGCGGAGGCACTGAACCAATATTTTGCCTCTGTCTTCATGGTAGAGGATAATTTTTAAAAATTCCAAAAACGGCAGTTAATGCAGAAGAAATTGGTGCGACAACCATCCCGAGGGAGAAGGTATTGAATAAGCTAATTGGATTTCAGTCAGATAATTCTCCGGGATCTGATGGCCTGTACCCAGGAATATTAAAGGCGGTGGTAGCAGAGATAGTAGATGCATTGGTTATGGTATTTCAAAATTCCCTGGATTCTGGAAAGGTCCTGGAGGATTGGAAATGTGCTAATGTGACGCCCCTATTCAAAAAAGGAGAGAGGCAAAAAGTAGGAAACTATAGACCGGTTAGTGGTCTATTGTGGTGGGGAAGTTGCTGGAATCAATCATTAAGGAGACGATGGTTGAACATTTGGAAAGACAAATCTCAATCCACCATTGTCAGCATGGGTTTATGAAGGATAGGTCATGCTTGACAAACTTGCTTGAATACTCAGCAAGATGGGTAATGGGAAACCTGTGGATGCGGTATATCTAGACTTCCAGAAGGTGTTTGAGAAGGTGCTACATAAAAGACTGATCCAGAATGTGAGATCGCAGGGGACTGGGGGTAGAATACTAGATTAGATTGAGGATTGGCTGACTGACAGAAAGCAGAGGGTTGGAATAAATGAGAGCTTCTCTGGCTGGCCGACTGTAACTAGCGAGTTGCGGCAGGGGTCAGTCCTCAGACCTCAACTGTTTACAATCTATATAAATGATCTGCAAATAGAAACAGAGTGTAACATAGCAAAATTTGCGGATGATAATAAAATAAGTGGGAAAGCAAGCAATGAAGAGAAGATAACTGAGTTTACCGAGCGATATAAATAGGCTGGGAGACTGGGTGAAAATTTGGCAGATGGGATTTATTGTGGATAAGTGCAAGGTTATCCGTTATCCCGAACAAATAGAAAGGCGAATTATTATCTAAATGGAAAGCAGATCAAAATGCACCTGGGCAGAGTGATTTGGGAGCCTTTGTTCATGAATTGCAGAAAGTCGATATGCAGGTACAGCGTGTAATTAAAAAGGCAAATGGAATGTTAGCATTTATTGCAAAAGTAATGGAATACAAACGTAGAGAAGTGTTGTTGCAGTTATATAGGGCATTGGTGAGACCACATCTGGAGTATTATATTCGGTTTTGGTCTCCTTTATTTGAGGAAGGATGTGGTAGCATTGGAGGTAGTTCAGAGGAGGTTCACCAGATTGATTCTGAGGATGAAAGGGTTTATGTATGAGGAGAGATTAAATCGTTTGCGTTCATACTCTCTGGAGTTGAGAAGAATGAGAGGGGATCGTGTCGAGGTATATAAGAGGGATTGATAAAGTAAACATGTTTCCCCCTCCCCCCTAGAACGAGAGGTCACAGATATAAATTGGGAGGCGGAAGATTTAAAACTGAGATGAGAAGGAACTACTTCTGGTAGGGGATGGTGTACGTCTGGAACTTGCTGCCCCATGGTGTGGTTTCAAGAAGGAGATTGATATATTTCTGACAAAAAATGTTTAAAGGGATTTGCGGAACAGGCAGGGAGGTGGATTTGAGACCAGGAAGAGATCAGCCATGATCAATTGAATGGCGGAACATCTCAAGAGGGCTGAATTGACTAACTCTGCTCCTGATTCCTATTTTCCTGTGAAGATGTCTGAGTTTACTGATACTAGCTGGTTGTCTAACCACGTAAGCATCCAACCAGCGGTGTCTGCGTATGTGTGTGTCTGCATGTTAGCTGGGTGGTATCTTTTACCCTGAATGTGGAATTTTGCTGAACCTTTCCTAATATAAATGCATTGTTTCAAGTCCCTCTAAAAGTCCATTTAGTACTTTTGATTCCCCAGTCCCTTTTTTAATGTGCTCATTTAATCCCTATAAAGATCCCTTCCAGAACAATACTCGTTATCTGCCCTAATAAATTGTTGTAACAAGCCATATGAATTATTTCACTCCAACAGCTCAGTAATTAAATCCTCTCAATTAGTCTCCACCTCAACAATTAACCCCCTCCGTTAAAGCTCCACCACAATAATTTAATCCCCTCAAAAACATTAAACCCTTCGGCACACCCCCACCTCACCACTAAGTACAGCCCCCCTCATTAAAGCCCCCACCTTATCACCAAACCACTTGTGGTTGGACACTCACCTCACTGCAGTTTGGGCCATCCTTCCTTCCCTCCCTCCATCCCCTGGCTCTGAAGTTTTTCCTTGCCCTGATCCTGTGCTCGGGGGCCCCCCCCGGAAAATAGGCCCAGGTCTGCACCCAATTCCCCTAGTGCAAAATGAGCCCACTGAGGTTCAGCTCCCCACAAACACACCTCACATTTCGCTCACGGTCCTGGGTTAGAGGTTAGATACTGAAAGATGAGAGATTCAGAAGTTGATACTTGTGGTTCACTTGACTACATCGCTTATTGCTGACTGCAAAGCCTAAACCACACTCACCATAGTCTTGCCATGACAATAGAAGGTGTAGTTAGCTTTGTGTTTAGAGCCAGTGTCTGCTAGTCTAGTTTTTGGTAACGCAGAAATATCAACATAAAACTTGTGCAACTCCGGGTTTGCAAGCACTGATTGACCATACCTACTGCCTCATCTTTTTGACTTCTTCCTTCTCTGGATGGTAGGGTCCATTCCACATGACATGCGTGATGTTAAAAATCATCACATTATACAATAACAAAGGCAACAGAGGAGATTGCAGAAAGCACAGGGATCTCACTCCTTTGCATCACTCAGAAGACCTTTGCAATGGTCATGCTTAGAAGGCTTCCTTCACGTGCAGCCCAGATTGATCCAGAAGCACAATGTGGTTCCTCGCTGGCAGATCTACAATGGACATGATCTTCCTCATAAACCAGGGAAGTGTAGGGAACAGGGTAAATACCTCTTTCTTTACCTTACTTTCGTAGAACTCACTAAAACATTCAACCCCTTCAGCAGGACAGGACTCAATAACGTTTTGAGGGAAATTGGGTGTCAACCAAAGTTCCTGAGTCTCCTTTAATGACCATATATACTGTCTTGTACAGTTTGATGGCACCACTTCCAACAATTTCAGAGTGAAAATACAGTGACGTTTTGCTGTGTCCCATTCCACTTCTGTGACATTTTCTTCTCTTTTGACTTCCCTGCAAATATGGAAAGAGCTTAACTGCAAACTAGGTCAGATGGCAAGCTCTGCAATCTGTCCACACTGTCGGTGAAGGCAAAAATATAATACATCTTGATCTGAGAATTCCTTTCTGTTGATGATATCATGCTAGGCACCCACACACCATTACAAAGACTCATGAATTGTCTCTTTCATGCCTGTAACTATTCTATAATAGCTAACTATGAGCATCAAGACAACCATGCTTATGGGATAGCGTGTCACAGCTCTTCCCTTAATCACATTAAATATCACCCTGCTGGAAGTGGCTAACAAATTGGGTCCAGGGTTACAGATAATCTGCCTCTTGATGCAGAACTTGATGCATGCATAAGGAAAGCAACTACCACCTTTGGCAGGCTCGTGAAGTGTGGAAGGATTAGCATCACGCCGAGTTTTAGGACCATGGTGCTGGTTTATGAGGCCTGTGTTCTCAGCAGTTGGCTGTGAGGAACTTTATAAAACATTGATTAGGCCGCAGCTAGAGTATTGTGTGCAGTTCTAAAATCCACATTATAGGAGGGATGTGATAGCACTGGAAAGGGTGCAAAAGAGATTTAACAGACTGTTGCCTGAACTGCAGAGTTTTAGCTATGAAGAGAGATTGGATAGCCTGGGGTTGTTTCCTTGGAGCAGAGGAGACTGAGGGGTACATGATTGCGATGTATAAAATTATGAGGGGCGTAGACAGGAAGAACCTTTTCCCCTTGGTGGAGGAATCAGTGATCAGGGGGCATAGATTTAAGGTAAGGGGCAGGAGGCTTAGAGGGGATGTGAGGAAAATGTTTTCACCCAGAGGGTGGCGGGAGTTTGGAACTCACTGCCTGAAAGGGTGGCGAAGGCAGAGACCCTCATAACATTTAAGAAGTATTTAGGTGTGCACTTGTGATGATAAGGCATACAATGCTATGGGCCAAGTTCTAGAAAAAGGGATTAGAATAGGTAGGTGGTTGTTTTTGATTAGCGCAGATGCGATGGGCTGAAGGGCCTTTCTGTGCCGTAGATCTCTATGACTCTGAGAATCTGATTTTAGCCATTGATGTAATTGTTGATGCTAAATGTTTGACAATTGGCATCTTATGTTTTCACACTTCTTTCACAAATGCTCACCATGAAATGCAAAGAGAATCAGTTGTTTCCACCTTTGTTGCCTCCGCAAGCTCTTCAACATTAAGTTACAAGAAAAGCCCCAGACACAGGTCCTTGGAAGAACCGGCATGGTCAGCATCTTCACATGGTTACAGTAAAAACTGCTCCAATGGGCTGGTCATGTCACCAGAATGCATGACAATCGACTTCCTAAGTGAATCTTTTACGGTGAACTGCAGAACAGAGCACACTCCCATGGTGACCAAACAAAACAACGCTTTAAGGATATCCTGAAAGTCTCTCTCAATGGCTTCAAAATTGACATTGCATCATGGGAGAACTTTTGCTCAGGACGGCTCAGACTGGAGAAGTGCAATTGCCAACAGCCCATCAACATATGAGGAACAACGGAGTGTGCCAGCTCAAAACAAGTGCAAGGCATGTAAAAAACATGAGAACAGTGTCCCCAACGATCCACCAGCCTCATTGTCCTGTCCCCATTTCATTAGAACTTTTCGCGCTAAAATAGGACCAATCAGCCACCTTCGTACCCGCTCAATGCCTGGATGACAAATGAAGTTAGTCTTCTTCAATACTGAAGGATGAACGACGAACAGGTGTTGGATGGAAAAACATTTGTGAAGGAAAGCATGAAAACAAAGTAAAGAGTATTTACCGAATTGAATCTAAGAATATTTGTGAGTCAGATTCTCCGGCCACGTATGGTGGGATTTTCATTGATGCCAGATTGGGTGCCGGATTTGCGCACATAACAACTGAACATCAAAAACAGCTCCTTTTGATGTAAAATGCCGTGGGACATCCTGAGAACATGAAGTGTGTTGAAAAGCAAATCATATTTATTCTTTAATTTGCACAATTATTGGAGTTTCCTCTCCTGAGAGAAGTGAATAGCCACATGTAAAACTTCAAAGAGAAACATTTTCTTTGATTGGCAAATGTATGTGACTGAAAACTTCAGGATGTGTGCATTTAATATTAAAGCTGCACAGTGCAGACCCGACTGATGATAGATATCCCCTAGTGACCGTTGAAAATCCTTCTGTCTTGAGCTATAATTATCTTTCAAACACTGTAAGATTTAGTATGACACACTATTCTAATATTAAAACTGAGGGTTTATATATTTTGGCCATCTGTATGTGATTCTGGACAAGCATCAAAAGAAATGAAAATTCTAACTTTTCATAAATTGATATTATGTAACTTGAGGTAAATTTACAAATCATTAACTGTCCTGCATATCTTCTATACTGAGGCTTCAATTAGTTCCCTTTCAACCACCACAACTTTCGTTTAGTTAATCGTCTTGGAGACGCAAGGGGTCCAATTTTTAATTCTGTTCAAGTGAATGGGTTTGAGTGAGTTAAAATCTCATTCATTGTGTTTGCCATGGCATTCCACATGCTGTAGCCGTGATATTCTCAATGAAAATCAAACTTTGAAATCTAATCTTGATTCTAAATATAATTTATTGTATAATGTTCTTCAATGCCCTCCTGCCTTTTTCAGGTGCCTCTTAATTTAACCACACTATTAGTTGTTTCGAAATGATGTTTGGCTTTTATTAGATGGGAAGAAAGATGAGAGAAATACATAAATGTTGGAACACAGCATTGTGCCACGTTATGTATTAATCTTGCTCTGCAAAGTGCAAAATGTTTGTGAATTGCTGTTGATCACGATCACTCTTTTAAGAAGATGTTTAATGTAAATACTTGTGTACTTTATGTAATTATTTATTTGTAGCCACCCACCTTCTGAAAACTAAATGAGGACTTACTGTATCTCAGTAAAAGTTCTGGTTGCGTTCCTGAAAACCGCAACTTTAAGTGAAGCAACTTGGTGTGAATCTTGGGTTCTCACAGCAATCAAAGTGGAAACCGGAGTTAGGTTACTGCGGACATTACTCACCTCGAAAATGCAATGAACAGGTTAAAATACTGTACTGTCCATGTGCAGCACTGTGCATTCCAAGCTTGAATAACTTGCAAAATAAAATAAATCACTGAATATAACACACACTCTGTCCTCTCTCCCCCCCCCCACTCTCTCTTTCGCCCCCCACTCTCTTTCGCCCCCCACTCTCTCTTTCGCCCCCCCATTCTCTCTTCCCCCCCATTCTCTCTTCCCCCCCCATTCTCTCTCCCCCCATTCTCTCTCCCCCCATTCTCTCTCCCCCCATTCTCTCTCCCCCATTCTCTCTCCCCCCATTCTCTCTCCCCCCATTCTCTCTCCCCCCCATTCTCTCCCCCCCATTCTCTCTCCCCCCCCCCATTCTCTCTCCCCCCCCATTCTCTCTCCCCCCCCATTCTCTCTCCCCCCCATTCTCTCTCCCCCCCCATTCTCTCTCCCCCCCCATTCTCTCTCCCCCCATTCTCTCTCCCCCCATTCTCTCTCCCCCCATTCTCTCTCCCCCCCATTCTCTCTCCCCCCCCATTCTCTCTCCCCCCCCATTCTCTCTCCCCCCCATTCTCTCTCCCCCCCATTCTCTCTCCCCCCCATTCTCTCTCCCCCCCCATTCTCTCTCTCCCCCCATTCTCTCTCCCCCCCATTCTCTCTCCCCCCCATTCTCTCTCCCCCCATTCTCTCTCCCCCCCATTCTCTCTCCCCCCCCATTCTCTCTCTCCCCCCATTCTCTCTCTCCCCCCATTCTCTCTCCCCCCCATTCTCTCTCCCCCCCATTCTCTCTCCCCCCCATTCTCTCTCCCCCCCATTCTCTCTCCCCCCCATTCTCTCTCTCCCCCCCATTCTCTCTCCCCCCCCATTCTCTCCCCCCCATTCTCTCTCCTCCCCCATTCTCTCCCCCCATTCTCTATCCCCCCAAACTCTCTCTTCCCCCCACTCTCTCTCCTTCCTTCCCCTGCTCTCTCCTTCCTTCCCCCGCTCTCTCTTTCCTTCCTTCCCCCACTCTCTCCCCCCTCTCACTCTCCCCCTCTCACTCACTCCCCCCCCCCCTCATTCACTCCCCCCCCCCATTCTCTCTCCCCCCCCCTCATTCTCTTCCCCCCCATTCTCTTCTCCCCCCCCCCCCTCATTCTCTTCCCCCCCCCCCATATTCTCTTCCCCCCTCCCTCCTTCGTGCTGTTGGACCTCGGGTGTCACTCTCTCCCTGCAGGCTGAGCCTCTAATGACTGCAGTGGTGGCCCTGCATCAAAACGTTGTGGTGTCTGGCCCAGAGCTCTGTATGGTGGGAGGTAAGAGTGCAGATGGTGTACAGTCGGAAATGGCAAAATTCTTGATGCTAATGGACGAGGCTGTGGTATGCCTGGCTGTGCTGGGTCCCAGTTTGTGATATTGATGCAGGGAATTAAGGGGTGGTGTAAAATCCTGTTACAGGATTGGATGAGAATAAATAGTTGCTTTTATGTGTTCTGGTGCCTACTGAGAATGATTGCTGTTTACTATTTTCCGTTTTCTTTGCAGTTTTTAGAATTTGAAAGTACATAATGTGAAATTAACTTGCATCTTTATTAAAGGAACTTCTAAGACTTTAATAGATTGTGCTTTTGTTATATGACATCTGTTGTCAGCTTGGAAGTTTTTACATAACAACACGTGCACCAGTACATTGAAGCAAGTTCACTGTGGATGCCTTGTCGCAATGTGTTTTATTGTGTGAACAGAGATTAGACTATCTTGCTGCAGCATTGTAAACTGATACACAGTTGCACTCGTATGTATATTCACCAAGGTGACCAACATAAAATTTGGAGCGAACCAAAACACATTTTTTAGTGCATGGTGCATAGCGGTTAAATATTTAAAAAGTCTTCAAAGCAGCTGCAAACACCGTGGTTTGGAGTTTCATGTTGTTGTAGATTGTACTAATGGTCAGCTAAAATATATCTCCTCTTGTGTCTTTTTTAAAAGTATATTTATTAGGATTTTACACTTTTGCAAACAATGCGATAAAATTCGAAAATACATGCATTGCAGTAAGAAGGAAATAAATGGTTCAACATACATGAATACAGAGGGGACAGGTGAACACTTTTACAACTGGCTCAATACAGTCATTAGACATAACTGGATGTCTTAATAAGCCCCACCAGAGACCAAGAGAGAAACAGGATGAAGCCATGAAAACAAGGTAAAATGTTGCACACTGTCCCACAACGTGTCTGCACACAATTAGCTCAATAATTCAGGATAAATGTTCTGTGCCGTGTTCGGCCATGTACCAATATATATCTCCTAGCAGCACCAATGATACACCACAACCTCCTCTCCTGTGATACCAAACTCTGCTGCACCCATGAAGGAACCAATCACGGATTATTTATACCCATCCTTACAAATTAAAAGAAAACTAAGCAAATACAAGAAAA
Organism: Scyliorhinus canicula; assembly: GCF_902713615.1. Taxonomy (NCBI): domain Eukaryota; kingdom Metazoa; phylum Chordata; class Chondrichthyes; order Carcharhiniformes; family Scyliorhinidae; genus Scyliorhinus; species Scyliorhinus canicula. The sequence continues at coordinate 84,882,223 of NC_052159.1, read as the reverse complement.
CCCAGTTCTAAAGGGGAGTTACATATATACCACACAACATTACGCCAATCTCGGGGCCCAATTCAAAACCAATATCATTCCAAACATTTGTACAGGGAAGACCATCAACAACATGTTCAGATTATAATCAAGCGTTCAGGGCCTCTGAAGAAAAATAAAGAGGAAAAAGAGCTACCAGATGTAAACTACAGGATAACAAAGGATGAGGATCCAACCCTGTTTCCATATTTCCCGGTGTTTGTTGATCACCCATTAATGAGGAAGAGAACAACGTGCTCATTCAACCAAGGAAGCGTCCCAACCTGTGTACTCCGCTCAACCACAGGCCCAGTGTGTCAAAGAAACAATACTCTTCTTGGGACACCCCTAATGTGCACCTTCAAGAAGGGACATTCCAAGCCTCATGGGGCAACAAGATACCAGCCACGGCACTGCACCTGGCCTCGCCCAGCACCTTCCAACACATAGGAATCAATAATTCCAGGACCTCCAGTACACCCCAACACTCTCAGCCCTGCTAGACAGGCATGTATATTGGGGGGAAAAAAAGGATGATTACACCAGCCCCAACTGGGAATACCCCATCAACGAAGAGAAGAAGAATCGTCAAAACACCAACACTTGGGTGGCGTGGGTGGGGGGGGAACGACACACGATTACCTCCTCCTTGGGTACAACCAGGGGACCTCCCTTGAACCACCGGACTGAACCAGGATTAGTAACAGCATCCTGCTCACCCGGATGAATAGAGAAAGAAAAATAAAGGGGGAAAAAAACGTCCTAAGAGAAGAACGCCTGAACTGATGTAGAGAACCATCACCCGCACTGTTCGCCATTACAGGAGGAATACTAAGAAGAATCTCTCTTCAGCAGCCAAGGATTAACCAAACTCACCTCAGCGTGTGCCACCACTCGTACCCTCCCATTCTAATAGCTTTTTTTAAAAAAAGATTCAGAGGAAAACTCCAACCTCCAGGAGAGTCAGAAGGAACCCAGTCCTCCCAAGGTACACAATCTGTCCAGGCCATTGAAGGAGAAAGGCACGATCCTTAAATTCAAAATAACAAAAATCTAAAATAAAAACGGCTAGCTCTAACTGTGGGGCTATCCTCCACCTCAGTGAGGCCTTGACTAACTTGTGTCTTTTTAAATCCAACCATTTTGTCACCTTTAGTTACACCATATGATTGATGCATGTTTTGTGATTAATATTTTTTCCCATGAACAATGTTTTTAAAATAAATTTTGAGTACCCAATTTATTTTTTCCAATTAAGGGGCAATTTAGCGTGGCCAATTCACCTACCCTGCACACCTTTGGGTTGTGGGGGCGAAACCCAAGCAAACACGGAGAGAATGTGCAAACTCCACACGGATAGTGACCCAGAGCCGGGATCGAACCTGGGACCTCGGCACCGTGAGGCAGCAGTGTGTGCCACCGTGCTGCCCTCCCATCAACATGTTAAGAAATGGATCCCTCCATGCTTACTGAAAATTACAATGTTGAGTTCTTATTCAGGACTGGTTTCAGAACCAAGTCCCAGAGATGAAAATCTACTGGTTCACTTCCCCTTTGCTCTATTTCCTTTTTAAAATGTATTTTTATGTCTGCCTGGCTTAATTACATTTCATTTCTGAGCTCTAACCTGCCACCCTATTGTGCTTCTATGCAAACAACTATTAACTCTAAACTACCTGTGTCAAAGTTTATTTCAAAACATTTCATGACCAGATGTAGTTTGTTATTATCATGCAAAATATCCAGTCACTTAATATATTTGCTAATTTATTTTATCTAGTGTCTGTAACTTGACCGTATATGGTCACAGAAGTTTGTCAGTGCTACTTTAATTTTGGTCACCTAGTTATTTGAGTTCTCACTTGAATATGATAATTATTTTTACTTATAATGAGGATACCTCATTCTCCATGGGCATGAACTCAAGGGCAGTTACTTTATATATAAAGGCAGATAATTGTCATCGTCGCTGCTCCTTGATTCGAGGATGTCACCTACTTTGGGGAGGGAGTTTCTGACATGGATCATCTTACGATTGAACAGGCCAATTTCCCAATCCTCAGATCTTTGGGCACATGGAACATGGCGTTCCATGAGGTAGCGGGATCCAGAGTGCGGGATTTACTTCCGTTCCTTCCCTTCTCTACCACCGACCGCTCTGCCTCATCATTAAGATAATGGGACTGAAAACAGAATGTAGACTGAGGGACAAATGGTTACCATTTTGACCAACTGGTAGCAAGCTCCTCCCAGTCTATAACATCAATGTTGTCATGCTTCAAGAAGAGCTTCAAGACACATAATCACAGACATGTAAAACATATTGTTTTGCGATGTTTTGTCCTTGTTCACAAAGTATTATTTATTTTTTGCTATGTTCCAGAAGCAGACGCTTGGTTCCTTGTCCATCAGGGGCATTTTAACAACAGTAGATTGCAGTTGCAACAAATGGATGGATCATCCACCCCTTTGTCCTGTAATCACAGCACTCACATATAAATTAGCCACAAATCTTTTCATTTCAAAGTTGTAAGCAATTATCCAGATCATAGTTAGGATCACAGTTCTGATTAAAAACTCATCGATCTGAAACAATAACTCTGTTTCTCTCCCCATAGATTCTGCCTGACCTGAGTGTTTTCATCATTCTCTGTAATATTATTGTAGTATGCAGAAATCCATATAGATACAGGTGCAGCTGTATAACTTAATATTTCTATTACTACTAATGCATAGGGGGCGGGGTCTTGTGCGTGGTTGGGAGGTGTCTAGAGCCCCAAGAATTTTAATTGAGGTCAGTCATTCAGGCTACTGTTTTCCCCCCATTTCCTCACTATTTCCACTGTTTTACTCTCAGCCTATGTTATCTAGAGTTGCCTGCTGGATTCATGTCTCTGTGGTCCTTGGTCCCTATGCTTAGGGTTCCCAATATTTTCTAACTTATTCTGATGATTTTTTTCATTTCTAGCAACTGAAAATATCCTTTCTGATGTGAAGGGCCAAGTTAAGAGCCCCATTTACAATCACCTATGTTTGTTACTCTCCCAATTTTCTATTCCTATCACTTGTTTTGCACCACTGTCCAAGACCAGTTTTAGCCCCATGGGACAGCGGAATGCAGTATACACCAGAAACCATGTGATGTTACCTCTAATCCATTTTTCCATTGTCAAATTTAGTTCCTTCAGCACTGTGACATCACTCAGACAACTGATCTGAGTGACCTTGGCCATGCCATTTTATTTTATTTTAACCGCAAACTTTGCTTGAGGATTGGGGGAGGGGTGGAGTATGCACAGGGCAGCATTGTTAAAAGTGCATTTCTTGTGTCCCAAATAAAACAACACTACTGCTGGCATGTGGTGCTACTAATAGATGTTTAATTGTTTACCTTGACAGCCATGCAGGTGTAATTCCTTACATCCGGTGACATGTAGGTCAACAATTTCTAATGCTTTTATTGTACAGCCTTTATTTTTAATCATTGCATCATCTGACAAAGTGGTGCATCTGTTTATCTAAATAGTGTGGATATTTTCTGCTGATAAGTGGAATTATAATGGATTAGAATTTAAAAAGTCACTGATCGGAAGGGTCTGATCTTTTATTGATACTTAAATCCATTGTATTATTTTCTTCCCTTGTTATTTGACCAAAAACAGTACTTTCGGCGTTAATCGTTGGCAGACTGCTCACTGTGTGAATATTACACTTGTAATTTTGAGCATTTAGTCATTGTAGAAAACTATATCGTTTCTCCATCCCTGAACTGCTGCTGCTTCAGCTTCAGGATCAAGAAATCCATCGTCTTTCCCTTTAGGGAATTCTAGAGCTTGGGGCTGTTGCTCATTGGGTTCTCTCTTTAATTGGCTCTGTTTATGGCGGTTAATATGGTCGCCTTCCTTAATTCTAATTATGTTGGCTCAAGAGTCACCAGGTATTGAGGTTCAAAAGGAGGAGGTGTTAGCAATTTTAGAAAATGTCAAAATAGACAAGTCCCCTGGGCCAGATGGGATTTATCCTAGGATTCTCTGGGAAGCCAGGGAGGAGATTGCTGAGCCTTTGTCCTTGATCTTTATGTCGTCTTTGTCGACAGGAATAGTGCCGGAAGACTGGAGGATAGCAAATGTTGTCCCCTTGTTCAAGAAGGGGAGTAGAGACAACCCTGGTAATTATAGACCTGTGAGCCTTACTTCGGTTGTGGGTAAAATGTTGGAAAAGGTTATAAGAGATAGGGTTTATAATCATCTTGAAAAGAACAAGTTGATTAGCGATACTCAACACGGTTTTGTGAAGGGTAGGTCATGTCTCACAAACCTTATTGAGTTTTTTGAGAAGGTGACCAAACAGGTGGATCAGGGTAAAGCTGTTGATGTGGTGTATATGGATTTCAGTAAGGCGTTTGATAAGGTTCCCCACGGTAGGCTATTGCAGAAAATAAGGAAGTATGGAATTGAAGGTGATTTAGCGGTTTGGATCAGTAATTGGCTAGCTGAAAGAAGACAGAGGGTGGTGGTTGATGGCAAATGTTCATCCTGGAGTTCAGTTACTAGTGGTGTACCGCAAGGATCTGTTTTGGGGCCACTGCTGTTTGTAATTTTTATAAATGACCTGGAAGAGGGTGTAGAAGGATGGGTTAGTAAATTTGCAGATGACACGAAGGTCGGTGGAGTTGTGGATAGTGCTGAAGGATGTTATAGGATACAGAGGGACATAGATAAGCTGCAGAGCTGGGCTGAGAGGTGGCAGATGGAGTTTAATGCGGAAAAGTGTGAGGTGGTTCACTTTGGAAGGAGTAACAGGAGTGCAGAGTACTGGGCTAATGGCAAGATTCTTGGTAGTGTAGATGAACAGAGAGATCTCGGCATCCAGGTACATAAATCCCTGAAAGTTGCCACCCAGGTTAATAGGGCTGTTAAGAAGGCATATGGTGTGCTAGCCTTTATAAGCAGGGGGATTGAGTTTCGGAACCACAAGGTCATGCTGCAGCTGTACATAACTCTGGTGCGGCCACACCTGGAGTACTGCGTGCAGTTCTGGTCACCACATTATAGGAAGGATGTGGAAGCTTTGGAAAGGGTTCAGAGGAGATTTACTAGGATGTTGCCTGGTATGGAGGGAAGGTCTTACGAGGAAAGGCTCAGGGAATTGAAGTTGTTTTCGTTAGAGAGGAGAAGGCTGAGAGGTGACTTAATAGAGACATATAAGATAGTCAGAGGGTTAGATAGGGTGGACAGTGAGAGTCTTTTTCCTCGGATGGTGATGACCAATACGAGGGGACATAGCTTTAAATTGAGGGGTGAGAGATATAGGACAGATGTCAGAGGCAGTTTCTTTACTCAGAGAGTAGTAGGGGTGTGGAACGCCCTGCCTGCAATAGTAGTAGACTCGCCAACTTTAAGGGTATTTAAGTGGTCACTGGATAGACATATGGATGAAAATGGAATAGTGTAGGTCAGATAGGCTTCAGATGGTTTCACAGGTCGGCGCAACATCGAGGGCCGAAGGGCCCGTACTGCGCTGTAGTGTTCTATGTTCTATGTTCTATGTATCTTTCGATACCGCCACAAGGTTCAAAACCGAATACTGATCAATGACTCGATACACCAGTTAGTAAGTTTGGAATCGATGCTAATTTATTTACACACAGTCAATTATACTCATGCACAAACTCTACCAACTAAACTATCACTACTACTAAAGCCTATACTTAGCTTCGGGCGCCCACTCAGTCAGAGGAACAATGGCCGTTGTCCGGTTCTGAGGCTGCTGAGGTCGAGCTGGTACGGAATAGTAGCTAGGAGCATCTGTCTCGTAGCATGCGTTGACTTTGGACTTGCTTGTTCTGGTGCAGCTGCGAGGCAGGCCTCTCATCGCTGAGAGCCAAGGCCAAGAAGAACGATTCTCTCGGGGCTTCTTCTTTTACCCAAAGGGGGTTTTGCGCGCTTTTGTGTGGTCCTTGAACTTGGTCCCAATTAATTGGACCGTATCCTGATCATTGGTATCGATTTCCTCCAATAAAGGAGTGGCTGCCCTGATTGCTGGGCGTGGACTAGGTGGCCGTTGGCCTGCTTTGTTCTAGTCTCCTCTGGCGCCGGGGTGTCTGCTTTAGTATCGTTTGCCTAAATGTTTCTTTTGTCCCCGGAGAAGGCTCATTAGTATGCTAATGATTTTGCAGTATCGGTCTTGTCTGGGAGCTGCAAACTCCAATCAACAGACAAACCTTGCACCTGCTTGCTTTCTCAGCATTGTCCATTTTTCCCTTCATTCTCTGCAAGTGTCCATTTTGTAATCGGGACGTGGCCACCCCAGGGCCTAGGCAAGTGGTAGTGTGGTCACCAATGGTGGAGTGATCACAATCTGGATGCTCAAGAAACCAGAAGTCGACATACACACATATATGTCAGGGGTATCATGTAGATTTTGTGTGGTGCCTGTTGTTATGGTACCAGGACCTGACCCCAGTTTATATTGGGAAACCGGGTGAGAAATCCCATCAATTTTTCAATTTGTTAAGTTATGAGGAAAGGAAATTTCACTCCAGCAGTGAACACTGAACAAACGGGGATCTTTCATATTAAAACACCCTTTATTATTAACACAGGATTAAACACATTAACATCACTGAAAAAAGCTTTACAATTAACAGTTAAACAAGTCTTAAAATAAAAGGAACCACTAACTGCTAATTTATGCCTTCTCCATCTCCAATTAAGTAAAGCCCATTACAGGTCAAAAGCCACTTGTAAATAAAGTTAGCAAACACATGGAAACTTGCTGTACTATGTGTAGAGATTTCCTTTCAGAAATGGAGAGACCCTTTCAGGCGTAACCTGCTGTCCTTGTCAGACTAAAAAAGTCCACAGGCGTAGCTGCTTGCTGCAGATCTGGCTCCTCCCATTAATTACATAATCTCTAATTCACTTTGATCCCATAACCTGCTTACCCAAACCTGCTTACTCTAAACACAATGTCTCAAATTATCTACCCCCAGGGAAACCAACCAAAATAGACTATATTCCATTAACCCCATATAGGTAAGCAAGAACACGGTTGGAAGGAATCACTTCTGTGACATCCTAATTGCAACCTTAGAAGTCACACAGATTGGCTACCATAACCTAGGTTTAAAAAAAATAATATTACTGCAACAGATATAAATACTGTAACCCAGGCTTATAATAACATGACTGCACCAGATCCATATAAAAAATTCCTGTAATCATCACACTGTGGGGTGTGTTGTACATAAACCACAGTGTGTCTTTAACCCGTATGCAATGTACAAATGACCGCAAGTTGTGTTGTACAACAGTATACTTTCATTCACAAACACACAATCGTTAGCGTTAGTCAATTACACCCATATGCAAATTGAACTCTTAAGCTAATATACAGAAGAAAGACCTTAACTTAACTTCTAAATGACTGGCAAGTACAGGGCAGATATGGCCTTATCTGGGATCCGTTGTGTGCCAGTGTTGGAAGTCTGTTGCTGGTCGTCTTTGTCCTTGGCTCTGGTTCTTCTGTCGATGATCTTCATGGATGATCTTCCTCTTGGCCGGTGAAGAGTCAACAGTTGTTGGATGTCGAAAGCTGCAGTCGAGAGAGTGAGTGGTGGGCTGCGCATCACCTTTTATCCCCGCGGTCCCACGTGAATACCCAATCCATGGATCAGAGCTTGATCATCCTGATCGATATGATCTTCTACCTTGATGGCGGGGCGGCTCCCTATCTGCCATGGCAGTTGGTTTCCGAGTCACGTGGCCTTCCCAAATAAGGAAAACAGACGCCACCAAGCCTGCCACTTAATGTCGATTTCCATTTTAAGCCAGTTGTCCTGGGTGGCCTTTCAATGGCCTTTTTCCTGGGCTGTTAGAAATGTTTGAGCTGCAGCTTTTTGTTTATTTGCAATCTGCTGCTTGTCCATTCCTGAACTTGGCCACTTTTCCAGCATCCTTCTGCGGGACACTATTTTAGGTGGCCACAGGAGAAATCATTTTGATAATTAGATGAACTAGGGCATGGGCTAAATTGATCTGGAAAAACTTGTTGGTCACATATTTATATTTAAATACTAGGGCAAATAGTGGGTGTGATAGGGGAAATGAGTATATCAATTAAGACCCAGCAGCACTTTGTTGAATTTTCTTTAAATATCATTACTGCAGCTGCTTACAAATTCCACTGATCAGTTCACAGCTATGCTTCTGAATAAAGCAAATCTCTCAGCTATGTTAGGCCTAGCCTGTAATTCATTTTTACAGCCCTCCAAAGTTCACCACACATTATGTGAGCACTGTTAAAAGCTGTTCCTTAACTGTATGTAGGACACTTTTTTTACACAGGCTTTGTTACACACACGTTACATTTTGTATTAATAATTAAATTTATAACAATTGCCTAATGATTTGTATTTGTTAGTATAACCACTGTAGTTTGCCGTTGATTTAATTCATGTTTTGTAAATTAAAAACTTCTTGGCTCTACATGTGTATTCGAAAGAAGCATATTTTCATGATGAGCAATATTTATTATCCAGTAGATTTTTGTCAATCCTGACCCATTAGATATAATGTTCTATCAATATATCATTAACTTGTTGAAACTGACATAGCCCCATCTCAGCCAAAGGCAACAAACACTGTTGAGCCATAAGACAGGGTCATAGTCCAAGATCAAACTATAAGCAAGTAATCTTGCAGCTAATAATAGTTCAATTCTTGGAAATAATTTTCAATGAGGAGCTGTTGAAACACCTTGATTGCAATGCTCTGGTGTTTTCATGTTAATTTGTGAATCCCTCAAGTTCACATTCTGGAAAAGGATCATACTGTCTATGGTTAGCAGACAGGCATTTGTTTTCATATGCTTTGGTACTGCAGAATTGGTGAGAAGCTTGCTTTTTGTGGTACGTCTGCAAAGCCACTGAACTGAATGAATTCCTCATGTTTTAGAAGTGTTTGGTCGTCAGTCCACATTTTGTTATTTTAATCACAGCATGTACACCGAGGTCCTGCAGGGAAGTGTGATTTGCCCTGGAATTGTTCTTATTGTCTTAGCAAACTTAAAAGAATGTGATAACTGTGTCCCTGCGTGAATATAATGACAGATTTGCACAATGAGTAACAAAGATGTATCAAATTCTGGGTAAAGCAATTCAAGAGCAACACTGAACAGGCTAACTATCCACCTCCTAGGAATTATACCGTTTCAAGTGCTTACTCTTTGTCAAATCATATTTACTGTTCCATGCTGGGGCAAACCGTTTTCTGCAAAAACTGGTACATATCCGAACAGTTGTCCTTAAATGCTCATAAAAAGCATAATTAGTTGCCTTGACGTTCTAGATAGCTTAAATCTACCCCAAAATGAAAACACATTTAGTGACCCTGGAAAATTAACTTTATATTTGTGGAATGTCAGATTTTTCTACCAGTGAAAATTCCATGTTTAAAATGTCTTTTTACTGTTATTTGAATTTTAGCTTGTATTGTGACACAGCCACAAATGTATTTCATGATCTAAGGATTTAAAGTATAAGTGAAAGATACCAAGTATTTTTGACTCCCTGATTGGCTGTGCATAAGAATATTTTATGAAGAACCCAGTAATATTCCAAGGACGACACGGTGGTTGGTGTAATGATATGTAGACTGACAGGAAACTAAGGGGTTAATCAGAACACCTGGCTGTGGCACGACCACTAGAGGGCACTACACAACTCATTATAAAACCAGACACACACTAAACCCTCCCTCTCACTCCTGGCAGGGACTGTAGGATTAACACCAGAATGGTTTAGATCTCAGGCTGGGTCACCACATGTGGCCTTGATCCCAGTTGTACAGTTAGTCATTATCACCGAGTTACTAGAGTTAGATTAACATGCCGAAGGGTCTGTGCTGCACTGTAATGTTCTATGTTCTATAGTGCCAAACTCATTTATCTAGTTGTTGTTACTGAATAAATCATTTCAACTTACTTCAAGGACTGGGTGTCTTTCAACGTCGTCTATGGTCAGTAGGAACTTATGTTGATCAAACAGCATAACATAACAGTAGCACTGTTACCCCACAGTACCAGGGACTCGGGTTGAATTCCGGGCTTGACTGTGTGGAGTTTGCATGTTCTCCCTGTGTCTGTGTGGTTTTCCTCCGGTTTTCTCCCACAGTCCAAAGATGTTGAGGTTAGGTGGATTGACCATAATCAGTTGCAGGATAAGGCGGGGGAGTGGTCTTGATAGCGTTCTCTTTTGGAAAGTTGATGCAGACTTGATGGGCTGAATGGTCTCCTTCTGCATTGTAGGGATTCTGCATTTTTAGGAATTCTATGAAGAAATACGAGGGTATCCCAAAAGCCAGAAGGGTAATTTGGAACATCGGTTCTTGAAAATTCTTTTCAATTTGGTATTATGTGAGAAAAGATATGCAAACCAGGGAGGAATAGTCCAGTCATTTTGTGATCAATTTATAAAATATATTTATAAACTTAAAAGAAAAACACATGTCAAGAAGCACTATAATACACTGCAGCAGTACACTTAACTGCACTGATGGTTATACACACACAGTAATCCACGATGATCGCCCTTTGTTCCCTACTACCTCGGTTTCCTTAACTGAGACGCCCCTTATTCCCAAACAACATTCAATGTTATGTAAATCCATGCGCTAAATCCAGCAGGTAATTAACACACAGGGTATTTCTCCACATTTTGGGGAAAACCGTCTTCAGTTTTGGAGAAGGCACAATCTTCTCAGTTAGAGTTTTTGATTTTAAACGGCTGTCTTTTTGCAATAACTTGTTTTCAGGGGAGACTTTCTGAAGCTGTGTGGCTGTGATGGTTGCTGCTGCTATTGTGCCTCATTCTCCAGCTATTGTGCTATAGATATTTCATTCTTTTCCTTTGATGTTACCCATCGTGTGGACCTAGCTATTTAGCATATTAGTGCCAATTCCCTTATTTCTCCACTTTAAAGTTCCCTCTTCCATATACCCCATTGTTTTCTCATAGCTGCATAGGTAAACACTTACTTTTCTATCTGGTATGCTAATTTGCATATCAAAACACCCCTTCTGACAGCTGTCCTTATCAATTCCCCTTTTTTGAATTTTATCCGTTTCATTTTTTAATCATAATTTTCTCCCAATTCTTAACAATTTAAATTAGGTTGATGCCAAAAAGCAGGTGAGCAGCCACGAATGCTGTAGGGCAAGACCTGCTGATAACGTCAGCTGTCAGAAACAGGGCAAGACATCCTCTTGACTGAGTGACATATTTGAACTAATGCTGGGAAAGGGGAAATTTCCACCACAGAGATTGCTGGATCATTGTACGCAGTTTACTTCAGTGTCAGCGGCAAATGGTTTCTGGGCCACTCTGAGGAGCTACTACTCTGACACAGCAGATGGGGTTGATAGGTACATGGAACATAGAAAATGTGATTGTGTGGCTGATGACATGGTGTGAGAGCAACAATACTGCCTTCACAAGTAATTGGGAATGCATTCCAAGCAGAAAGTACAGGTACTGTAGAAAACGGCTACATCTGGACCAATTGAAGAACACTTTGGGGTCACAATTGAGAATCATTTAAACTAGATAGATAGGTGGGTGAAAGAACAAAGAAAAGGCAGGTCCTATATGAGACTGATTACAGAGTAAGAAGGTAGCCAACCGGATAATTTGAACAAGGCTACCAGAATCACATAAAAGAACAAGAGTTTAATAAAAACAGACAGTGGGGAATGGCTGAGGTGGTAAATCTAGAAGACGCAGAGCGGCACAATGGCACAGTGGTTAGCACTGCTGTCTCACAGGGACCCGGGGTCAGTTCTGGCCTTTGGGTGACTGTCTGTGTGGTGATTGCATTTTCTCCCCGTGTCTGCGTGGGTTTCCTCCGGGTGCTCCGGTTTCCTCCCGCAGGCCAAAGATGTGCAGGGTAGGTGGATTGGTCATGATTAAATTGCCCCTTAGTGTCCAATGATGTGCAGGTTAGGTGGGGATACAGGGATAGAGTGGGGTTAGGTGGGGATACAGGGATAGGGCGGGGAGTGTGCCTAGGTAGGGTACACACATGCTCAGTGCATACCCGTTGGGCTGAATGGCCTCCTCCTGCAATGTAGGGATGGTTCTATGTTTTTATAATGAATGCAAGAAGCATTACAATAACTACGATCACTTACATTTGTAGAGTACATTAAACCGTAGAAAATTTCTCCAAGGCTTCACAGTAGTGCAATCAAAAATAGATGAGCTAAATGCGACGAGGAGGGTTGAGGTTAATGAGTATATTAAAAAAAGAAAGATATTAAAGCAGCAACGGGAATTGCAGCGACATGGATTTAAGAAAGGAATTCAGATTGTGGGGCCTGGGTGACTGCAGGTACAGCAAAAAGTGACGGAGTGAAGTTGGGAAATATGTACAAAATACCAAGGCCAGGCAAGTGAAAAGTTAAGGTTTTTAGGGCTGGAGCAGGTAAAAGCAAGAGATGAGGCTACAAAGAGGTGACGGTGGCAATTTTAAATCCGGGTATTGTTTTCACCAATATTGGTCAGTACTTGTTGGAGAATGGTATATGGGGAGCAGAGTTCTGATGGAGAGTGGGAAGCGGACAGGGAGAGCATTGGAATTCTCAAGTCTGGAGATGGCATGCATGAGGGTTTCAGCTACAAATGTGCTGGGATGGGGAGGTAAAGGGGTTTGCACAGGTGGAAGTTCAAAGGTCTTTGCAGGGCACTGATTTATAAAGTGATATTATGTTCAATGGCTTTGAAGGGGAAAGAGAGATTGGAGATGGGGGTGAAGCTTGCAAGACCAAAGTGTGTGAAGGCGGGTTTCTTTGACACCTGAGTGGTTATTGTCCAGCTATGTCTTGATAGTTGAAATAGCAAAGTTAACTGAGCAATTGGACTAACAGGTTTGTAAACAGGCTGTGACTGCCTTGAACGAGTGCGACTGTAGACAATGCAGCTGCTGTACATCATAGATGACAAGACAATGCCTGTTAGACTAAAGTCAACCCTGCATCTGCAAATTGCGACTGCGTGCTTTAGAGTTATGGGGTGATGATTAAGGTGTGTTATGGTTCGAAAGTTCTAAACAGCCGGCTTGTAATGCAGAACAAGGCCAGCAGTGCGGGTTCCCGTACCGGCCTCCCCAAACAGGTGCCGGAATGAGGCGACTAGGGGCTTTTCACAGTAACTTCATTGAAGTCTACTTGTGACAATAAGTGATTATTATTACGGGAAAAACATAGTCCAACAATGAGTTTTTAAAACAAAACCTGCAAAATGGGAAAAGGCCATTCACCCTATTCTTTTCAGTGTACCATTGCAAAGTTAAATTGTCAGAACTTCTAAATAATCTAATTTAACAGTCCTATATAAAAGATCAAATTTGCAAATAATAAAAAATGGAGTTTCAAGTGCATATTCTTGCACTGACTAACTTACCTCAGTTGTAATAATATAATAATCTTTATTAGTGTAACAAGTTGGCTTACATTAACACTGCAATGAAGTCACTGTGAAAAGCCCCCAGTTGCCTGTTCAGGTACACAGAGGGAGAATTCAGAATGTCTAAATTACCTAACAGCACGTCTTTCGGGACTTGTGGGAGAAAACTGGAGCACCCGGAGGAAACCCACACAGACGCAGGGTTCTCCGTAACCATTTTAATTTTCTGTAGAGTCATAGAAATTATTGGCATGGGAGAGACTCATTCAATCGACTTTGCCTGTGCAGCCACTTTGGTTGAGTGAGTCAAGTTTAATTTAATAGCCCTGCTGCTGCTTCAAGTACTTATCTGTTTCTCTTAGATGATTCAACAATCTCTGCTTCAACTGCTCCCTCAGGCAAACCATTTTGCACTCCAGATCCTCTCATGAAATGAATTGAGTTCTGAGTTGCTGATACAGTAATCACTTTCTTTGTGATGTTCTGATGCTGTAAAAGAATTGAATTCTGAGTATAGAAACCTTTCATTTGCTGAAGAACATTTTATGCCACGTGATGTATTTGCACACATGATGTCTTGTTTGAATATAATTTTATTTATGGCTTTATTGGAACTTTTTTGTTTCTTGTGTATTGGTCTTGAGATCTTTAACAATTATTATGTTGTACTGCAGTTTTGCATTTCTCTAAAATTAATCACTTGTCAATTTGCATTGATATTTTTAATAAGCAGTGCAAACAAATTACTAAAGTTAATTTCTACAGGAATAGACCATAAAAGTCACAAGGTCATATCAAGTTTGTATAGAATCTTGGCTAGACTATATTTTGAATACTTAGTGTGTGGAAAATTGACACTGAAACATGGAGAAGTGTAGAAAAGATTTACTTGGGTATAACAAGAATTGAAAGCTGTAAATGCTCTTTATTGAATATTGTCACCAGGCGATAGCCCTATGATTTTGCAAATATGACGTTGCAACTTTCAAATGACTGGAGATGTTGCAATTTGAAAGGCGACAGAAAAAACTACTTAAAAATGCAAGGGCACCATCCACAGTGAAAGTGAAAAAGCAAACAGGACATCCTCAGGGGAGTGTGAAGAAATGGATAGTTCCTACAATTGAAAGACCATCGAAACACATCAGTGTCAAGAAAACAAAATTAATGTAATATTTTTATTCGGGTAATATCAGTGTCATATTTCTTATGTACTGGGAGATAGGGTTGTAAGTGTGGTAATTGGAGTGAGAGAGTCCACGCGAGTACAAGAATCTAAAGCAACAGGAAGAAGTATTTTGATATGGTAATGAAGCAAAAGGAACTTCAATCAAAATTTTACATAAAACTATAACAGAAGTGGTTTTGAATTGAGTTGTTTTAGTTCAAAGGGGTCAAATACAAGTTGTAAGACGGATAAAGATGGGGAAAGTTTACCTTTTTAAAGCTGAAGAGCTAAAGTTGAGAAATAAATTTAATCAATTCTGGGAAAACATTTTTGAAGAGACTGATTGAGGCAATGGAGGGATCAAATGGAAGGAATGTATTCCAGCAAATACCGAAGCTTATGTGAGGGGGTTAGCTGCTTAGGCCTCCCAAGAGGATAGCAGGACAGAACCAGTTGCTGTCAGCCTCCGAGGACACCCCAAAAGTAAAAGGACACTTTGGTTAAAAATTACTGGGATTTTGTAAATTTTAAAATTTATAAAGATAGTTGCTCAACAGAAAAGTGGAAGGTTAGCTCTGAGGGTAGTTAAGGTAAGATCTTTTGGAATTACGTTAAAGTACTGTTTATGTGTGAAGCCATTCTTGTGCTAAAGTATATATTTTTTCCTTAATTTTGTAAGAAACATTTACTTCACTATAAAATCATCAGGAGTCTGGGACATTTTGTGATTTCAGAAACTAGCCTCGTCATGTACAAACTTCAAAAACTGCTTTGTCAGCGGTTTCACGTCACCCTTTGGGATTTACCATTGGTTGTGCCATGGAAACTGCCCAACGAAGAGACATTAAAACGCAGATTTCTGGAGGCAGATTTAATCGAGGCTTTCAGGAAGGCATTAGATGATTATTTGAATAGAAACAATCTGCAGGGTTACAGGGAAAAGGCAGGAGAATGGTACTAAGTCATCATGCTGATTTGGATAGCCAATGCAGACAAGGTGGCCGCCTTCTGCACTGAAACAATTCTGTGATTCCCTGCTGGATCTTGAATCAATGGCTGCCACAGACAGACCCACCCAAAACCCCTTTGAAATGCACAATGGGTGAAGTATAACAGGCCGTGCGAAGGTCATTAACAGAGAGATGGCAACAAAGTCTTCAGCAGAAGAGACCAGCTGAAAGTGCTCTCTCTTTAAGAAAAGTGTGTGTCACCTGGTTCAAGAATTCAGCCATGAGAAATCTACCAGCAAACCAAGATCTTGTAATAATTGTAGCATCTTCTGCACCTGACTGCATTCAAGAAACTAGCTAACCTAAATCGGCCGCGATGTTTAAAATCTATGCCCCAACCACTTAACCCTATATTCTTTTAATTTTTAAAATTCAATGCTAATTTACTTTATTCCTGATACATGTATCAATGCATGGATGTAACAAGCGTATCTGCATGAAAACAAACAGTTCGACCTTTGTTGTGACCAACCGAGGACAGTGATTGGAGGTAGCAATTTCCTATATGATCTGGGTTTTCTTTGTTTCCGCAGTCCATCAGCACACGACTCTAAGGTACCTCAGTATTTCTGTGTGGGGGTCGGTGAGCTCAGTTGGCTGGACTGCTGGTTTGTGATGCAGTGTGACGTCAACAGCGGTTCAAGTCCCGTACCGACTGAGGTTGTTCATGAAGGCCCTGCCTTCTCAACCTTGCCCCTTGCCTGAGGTGTGGTGACCCTCGGGTTAAATTACCACCAGCCAGCTCTCTCTCTCGCTAAGGGGAAAGCAGCCTATGGTCCTCTCGGACTATGGCGACTTCCATTTGATTTCCATTTCTGTGTTTGAAATTGTCGTCATTTAATTATTCTTTCATTTTTCTTTTCTGGTTTATTCATCCTCTTCCCGTAATTGTCCTCAGTATCAAAAATCATTAAGTGACAGCATCCAAGCAACACAATTCCTCATCCATCACGAGCCAACTAGGTGTGTTCGCCACCTGCTGATGTTGTTTGTATTGCTTAAATTATTGCATTTTTAAAAAAGACTCACCAATTTCCCACTTGATTTATGTTGCTTACTTCAAAACATTTGTTGAAAGTTATTTTGGGAATACACCAGATGTTAACTTGTTGCCTCCATCCTTGTTTAGCAGTGTTGAGGGGCTGGTTTAGCACAGTGGGCTAAATCGCTGGCTTGTAATGCAGAACACAGCCAGCAGCGTTGGTTCAATTCCTGTACCAGCCTCTCCGAACTGGCGCTGGATTCTGACGACTAGGGGCTTTTCACAGTAACTTAATTAAAGCCTATGAGTGACAATAAGCGATTATTATTATTATTATTATTATTATTGTTGAACTGAAATATAGAGCAAACTGCTGTACATTAATCTGTGTTTATTACTTAATGGCAAAGTGCTAATTAAATAAGTTGACAGAGAACTGTAAATAGGATTGGTTGAAATGAACATTTGATGCAGATTTGTAAATGGTGTCATGTCCAATATCTGAGTGAAACATTAGTAAAGGCAGCTTTTCTATCCCTTAGTCTTGTTGAAATGCAGTTCAGCTTACATTTTTGTTACACTGACATTGATGAACAAAGCAACATTATAGGTCTTTTGTAATGAAGAACATTGGTTAAAGGAGGATAAGTACAAGCTTTGTGATATCTCTCATCAGTGAATAAACTCCATCATTACGTTGAAATGCCTCATTGTTGTTAATCGTACAGGCCTATTTTTTTTAAGACAGTGACCCAATTTATTTTCCATTACTTGAGTTAAGATGGTGTCAGTCCTGCTTTCTGTCAGATGAACAGTATATTTGAAATTTATATTGCACTTCTATTTTTAATTCTTATTTGATGCTGTTTATTGACCATCTGTTTTCAGTGAGAAATTAAGATGTGTTTATCCAAAACACGTTTGCTGCAGAGACCATTCAACGCTTCTCCTGGCATTTATTTCAATAATACAGCGCACTAATGTTCTAGTGAGGATTTTGGTTCAGGTGTGAGGTTAAAAAGCAAAACAATTCTGAAACAGGAATGCACCCACTCCTGATTTAACAGAGAGGGAGGATGAAGGACAGGCAACCAATCTGCTCGGAGGAGGCGAGTTGGCCACTCGACCATTTTAATGGGGCCGAGTGCCTCCATTTTAATTGTGATTCGATTTTTACCCAGGCCTCGAGGAAATCCAGTAGGTGGATGGAGGTGACGAGGAATGAACCTATGAAGTAGGGGCATGGTAACAAGTGGAATGTTACTGACCAGTATTCCAGAGGCCCAGATTAATGCACTGGCGATGGAGTTCTCATGTCACCATAGCGGCTGCTGGGATTCAAATTCATTTATTTAATACATCTGGAATTTAAAAATGCTCGTCTCATTAATAATAATGAAACTACCAAATTATCGTAATAATCTTTCTGGTTCACTAATAATCTGACATCCTTACCTGATATAGTTTACATGCGGCTTCACATCCACAACTGTGTGGTTGACTCCTAACTGTTCTCTGAAATAGCCGAGCAAGCCTCTCAGTTGCGCCAAACAACTGCAGGAAAGTTGAATAAAAATGAAATCGGACAAATCGCCTGTCGTCAACTTTAGTGACCTGAAACAACAAGGCACACCCTTTACAGCCGGCCCTGCTCGCTCTGGGGACTTGCACATACATTGAAAACTGTCCCGCAGACTATTCAAGCAACAACCTGACATACGTCATACTCACTAAATTATGCCGTACAACCAGCGTCCCAGATTCCTTCATCACCGGCCCTTAGTTTTTCCTGTCCCACCATCAGAACAGACCCTTTTTGCTCATTGGTTGCATGTAAGGCCAACATTTGTTCCCCTTCTTGAATCACTTTTGATGGTGTAGGTAATTCCTGTGGTGTAGGTAATTCCCACAATGCTAGCAGTTTGCTAATACTCAGTGCGTTGCTAGGCCATATTAGAGAGCAGTTAAAAACCAACCACATTGCAGTGGGTCCAGGCCAGACCAGGTAGAATGACAGATTTCCTCTCCTCCAGAATATGAGTTTTTATGATAATCCTGTAGTTTGATTATCTTTTTTCTAAGTTTAGAGTACCCAATAATTTTTTTCCAATTAAGGTGCAATTTAGTGTGGCCAATCCACTTACCGTACATATCTTTGGGTTGTGGGGGAGAAAGCCACGCAAACAAGGGGAGAATGTGCAAACTCCACACAGACAGTGACCCAGAGCCGGGATCGAACCCGGGACCTCGGCGCCATGAGGCAGCAGTGCTAACCACTGTGCCACCGTGCTGCCCCCTGTAGTTCAATTATTAATGAGGCTAGCATTTTAATCAGATTTATTAATTGAATTTACCTCAGCTGACATGGTGGAAATGGAATTCATATTTCTGGAGCATGAGTCTGGGCCTTTTTCTATTACCACTTTGCAGTTCCTCGTCAACACGAGGGGGCAACATGGTAGCACAAGTGATTAGCACTGTGGCTTTACAGCGCCAGGGTCCCAGGATTGATTCCCCGCTGGGTCACTGTCTTTGCAGAGTCTGCACGCTCTCCCTGTGTCTGCGTGGGTTTCCTCCGGGTGCCCCGATTTCCTCCCACAGTCCAAAGACATGCAGGTTAGGTGGATTGGCCATGATAAATTGCGTTCAGTGACCAAAAAGGTTAGGAGGGGTTATTGGGTTACGGGGATAGGGTGGAAGTGAGGGCTTAAGTGGGTCGGTGCAGACCCTTGGGCCGAATGGCCTCCTTCTGCATTGTATGTTCTATGTTCTAACACCATCCTGACCTGGAACTGTATCGCTGTTTCTTCACTGTTGTTTGGTCAATATGCAGGAGCTCTCTTCCAAACAACATTGGGGATGTACCTACACCACATGAATTGTAGTGGTTCAAGAATGTGCCCACCAGCACTTCCCTTGGCCAATAAATGTTGGTCTTGCCAGCAACACTCACATCCTGAGAGAGAGAGAGTATCAAAATAACTGCTGTTAGTGCACAGTCCGTGAGCCAACAGAAGTTTATTTCCAGGCTAAACATGCTACCAGTAACCCGTGCTCTGTGATCGGGTTTCCGCACTGGGGTGACCCGCTCTCAGTTCACCTCAGCTATGGCCCTTAGCTGCAGGATTTCTCGCCCCGCAGACAACCAGCTTGTCAATCAGAATGACTGGATAAGAAACCCACAAAAAAATATTTAAATTTGTTCTGCACTAAACTGCTGAACCTTCAGGAAAGACATAGATTCAAAACAGCAACCCTCCCATGCAGAATGTGCCTATAAGCTAATACCTAGCCCCTGATTTCAGGACAAATTAATAACACTCAAAACTGCATTATTAATGTATTTTTAAGTTGAGGATTGAAAAGCTGTATTCATAGTTAATGATTACAGCATTAATTTCTATCATTATCTGTAACTGCATCTTTTATTCCAGTGTGAGTTCATAATTCAAGTCTGTTGGCTGCATTTTCCAAGACTTTTAGAGGAGAGTCTGGGGTCATGTGGGATAGGAATATCCTGGAATAGGACAATGGGGATAGGACAGTGGGTCCCAAATGTGGCATGATCCTGCCGTCTTGTAGCTTTCCCTGGAGCAGTTTACGAGTCAAGTGGAAACTCTTGTTTGCTCAGCAGAAAGCCAGTTGTGGTAGCTTAAAGGGCATTTTAAAATAAATTTAGAGTTTCCAATTTAGCGTGGTCAATCTACCTACCCTGCACATAGAACATAGAACAGTACAGCACAGAACAGGCCCTTCGGCCCTCAATGTTGTGCCGAGCCATGATCACCCTACTCAAACCCACGTATCCACCCTATACCCGTAACCCAACAACCCCCCCCCTTAACCTTACTTTTATTAGGACACTACGGGCAATTTAGCATGGCCAATCCACCTAACCCGCACATCTTTGGACCCGCACAACATCTTTTTAGGTTGTGGGGCCGAAACCCACGCAAACACTGGGAGAATGTGCAAACTCCACTCAGACAATGACCCAGAGCCAGGATCAAACCTGGGACCTCGGTGCCGTGAGGCAGCAGTGCTAGCCACTGCACCGCCGTGCTGCCCTAGTTTAAAGGCCGTTTAACTTGGAATCCCTCTTTTCCAACATTGCATGGGTTACATACTGCGAGTGTGCAGTGGGAAGATGTTGTAGAGTGGAACTGACATGATCTGAGCAACATAAAGGGTGGAACCAACAAGCCTGTCGTCAGCCACAGTGAAAGGCTTTGTGCTAATGGGAGCTGTTCCTTCAGCCTAAACTCATTGAGTTCGTTGAGAACAGCAACTTTGTGCAATTTACTGTAAGTGGTTTGAAGACCTGAGGGTCCCTGTGAGAGGGGGTCTACATATGCTGAAGCTGGTTGGACATCTGAGGAAGTTCAGCTTCCTCCAGCTCAGCAGCCACTGCAAGAGGGGCAGTAACTCGAGCAGAATCTACTTGTAACTGCACCGAACAGAGGGGATGGACACAGAGCAGCACTTCAGAGGAGACAATACCCTAGCAAAGGGCCCACAGGCCAGCTCGGTTCCTGTCACAACTCTGAGCAGCATTGCCTTGAAAGGCTCCTTCTCTCATGGCAGATGATCTGCAGCCCCTTGGAAGAAGACTTCTGCCCAAGAGGAGCAGGTGGTCACACATCCTCTGTTTTCCTCCAGGTCCTTCCACACCATGTTTGCTGATATGTGGGCTTTCATAACCTGTAACCCACAAGCGCATCATCCAGCTCCTTGTTTTCAAGGCCTCAAACCACAACAACTTTGAGGTGGATGAGGCACGGGCCAAATGCAGAAGACTGGGGAAGAAGGTAATATCTCTTAATTATCTTCCTTGGGGAAGAGGTAGTTCACTTGTTCGGACCCAGAGGCCGCAATTCAGCTACCACGTTTCACCTGGCGCTGAGCCGAGCGCAGCGGGTGATTCCGCTGGAGGTCCGATCTCTAGTCCGCTTCGCCTGGCGTGATCTGAATTGGAGCCTGGGTGGCCGTGATCCAGATCAGTCTATTTAAATGTGCCATTAGGCTCATTTAAATACCCATACATCATATGTACCAGGCGCCCAGAGTCGCTGCGAGACCTCGACAGGGCTCCGTTTAGCACTGGTTTCCACAAACATGGACCAGGCGTGATGGCACCTCGAAAGGACCCCTGGGTAATGGGAATAGGGCAGGGTGCTACACGGGCACCTTGAGTGCCACGCTGGCCAGTGCCATCTCCGGTGGGTGTGGATCTTTCTTCTCGGACACTACTGCCCCAATTGCCGTTTTAAAAGAGTGTGCGACATGTTTTAAACTTTGCAATTGAGTTTGTTGGTTCCAGCATGCATTTGAGCCTGTAATAGTAATCTGGGCACAATTGCTCCACCAGCTGGAGAAATGAATGCACTACTTGAAGAAATATTTGCATTGACATATTGCTTTTCACAACCATTAATGTCCCAAAGTGCTTTACAACCAGTGCTGTACTTTGGTAGTGTCGCCAATGTTGTAATGTAGGAGTATTAATATAACATTCTGCAGTGGTTATGGTGCAAATTCCCATTTGGCCTCACAGCCTTTTTAGCAGTTGTGATTCTTTCAGTACAGCTCCAGATGTAAATTTTAAGTTATTTTAAATCTGAGATAGGTGGATTTTTGTTGAGCATAGATTTTGGGCGGGATTCTCCGACCCCCTGCCGGGTCGGAGAATCCCCGGGGGAGGGGGAGGGGAGAGGGGATGAGAGAGGAGGGGGTGAAGCCCGCCCCGCCGCTCTGACACCGGCTGCCGTATTCTACAGCTCCGGTTTTCGGGTGGGGATCACGCCACTCCGGTCGGGGGCCGTTGGCAGCCACCCCCCGGCAGTGCTTGGGCCAAGTGGTCATTGGTTTCTGGCCAGTTCCGCCGGTGTGGATTGGACCGGCGGTACCTGGCAGGTAAGTTGGCTGGTGCGGTACTCGGGGGGGGGGGGGGGGGGGGGGGGGGCAGGGGCACAGTGGCCTGGCCCGTGATCGGGGCCCAATGATCTGCAGGCGGACCTGTGCCGTGGGGGCACTTCTTCCTTCCGCGACGGCTCCTGTCGGGCTCTGCCATGGCCGTCGTGGAGAAGTCATCCCCCCTGAGCATGTGCCAGAATACGCCGGCCGGTCTGCGCATGCGCTGAACCACGTCGCCGGTTCTGCGCATGCGCTAACCTGCGTGGTCCCTTCGCTGGCGCGGCGCCAACTCCTCCAGCGTTGGCCGAGCCCTTGGAAGTGCGGAGAATTTTTTACGCCTGCATCATGCCGATTCGGGAGAATCCCGCCTATTAACAGATATGGGCCAAAGGCAGGTATATCGAGGTAGGCCACAGATCAGCCATGACCCCATTGAATGGCGGGACAGG
This sequence comes from Scyliorhinus canicula, assembly GCF_902713615.1. Lineage (NCBI taxonomy): Eukaryota > Metazoa > Chordata > Chondrichthyes > Carcharhiniformes > Scyliorhinidae > Scyliorhinus > Scyliorhinus canicula. Next base: position 84,859,221 of record NC_052159.1, on the reverse strand, counting down.
CTCGAGGGGCTGAATGGCCTACTCGTGTTCATTTAGGGAACAGCACCTGAAATAATATCAATTTTAAGTATTACTTTATAAGAAACAAGAGTGGAATTGCAAGAAGAGAAATGTCAATTGCAAATACAATATTTATAACGTCTAATCTTTTTAAATTGTGTTTTAGAGATATTAATTTTGACCTTCTACTGAGCCATGCTCATGATCGAAAATTTTAACTCCTTCCCATTTTTTTTGCCTTTGGCATTAGCCTTGACCTCAAACTCTGAGTAATACATAATCCTTCAGCCTTGGGAGTTATTTCCCTCACACATCCTCTGTTGTAGTTTCTTACGAAAATAATTGTGACAATTGAATTTGGAAGAGCTTAGTCATGTGAATTTGTAGCCGAAAGAGCATATTAGTTGAGGACCCTTGGTGAAATATGCCTATGCAGTCTCCAGTACACAAATATATGTATATTCAGTCTTGCATCTTCTCATACTTCCTTTCAGCATGATTTTTGGTATTGCTTTCACACCAACATTTATAACTGAAATTGCCTATGTAAACATTTGTCATGGGACTCAATATGCATGTTTAACTATCACAGTGTAGCTGTAGGCTTCTAATCACTGATGAAAGTGGTGCCTCTCCCCCTTCGTTCAGAATAATCATAATCTTTATTAATGTCACAAGTAGGCTTACATTAACACTGCGATGAAGTTACTGCAAAAGTCCCCTAGTCGCCACATTCCGGCGCCTGTTTGGATACACTTGAGGGAAAATTCAGAATGTCCAATTCACCTAACAAGCACGTCTTTCGGGACTTGTGGGAGGAAACTGATGCACCTGGAGGAAATCCACGCAGACACGTGGAGAACGGGCAGATTCCGCACAGACAGTGGCCCAAGCCGGGAATTGAACCTGGATCCCTGGAGTTGTGAAGCCACAGTGCTAACCTCTGTGCTACCGTGCTGTCTTTCTCCAAGCTCTACACTCTTTGGCATTCCATCTTCACCTTTCTTCAGCCCACTTCCAGTTGCCCCTAGAGCTCAGTATGCTTCCCACCTGTTTGCCCTTCAATCCTAATCGCTTTTTTACAAGCCAGTTCCTGGTCTTGAAAGTGGAGGGGTAGAATTTCCTTAAAGGGCACCCCTTGACTTGGGAAAAGCTCCTTCATTGATCAGTTTTCCTCCACTTACATTCCTCTTTTTCTTAGGCAGTCCCTTGGAGTTGAGGATAACTTTCTTCTACATTAAAAATGAGTTCTTGGGTGACTGAGGCGTCTAATGCACAACTTGCAGTCTCTGTCGCAGGTGGGGCAGACAGTGGTTGGAGAAGCAGGTGAATGGGGTGCCGGGGTGGCCACACGCTCATTACACTGTTGACGCTTGGCTTCAGTTTGCTCTGGGCTAACTTGTTCAGCTCTGACCCAGATGCTTTTTCTCCATTTCAGACGGCCTTGGGCCAAGGATTCCCAGGTGTTGCTGGGGATGTGGCACTTTTTCAAGGAGGCTTCGAGGGTGCCCTTGAAGCATTTCCTCTACCCTCCAAGGGCATGCTTGCTGTGTCGAAACTCTGAGTAGAGGACTTGTTTCTCGTGTTTCGTGTCAGGCATGCAGACGATGTGCCCACTCAACAGAGCTGATCGAGTGTGGTCAATGCTTCAATGCTGCGGATGTTGGCCTGAGCGGAAACACTGATGTTGGTGCGCCTATCCTTCCAATGGATTTTCAGGATCTTGCGCAGGCGGCACTGGTGGAACCTCTCCAGAGTTTCGAGGTGTGTGCTGTACATAGTCCATGTCTCTGAGCCATATAGGAGGGTGGGTATCACTACTGTTCTGTAGACCATGAGCTTGGTGCCAGGTCTGAGACCCTGTTCTTCACCACCCTTTCTCAGGCGACTGAAGGCTGCGCTGGCACACTGATGGTGGTGTTGAACCTAGTTGTCACTGCCTGCCCTTGTTGACAGTAGGCTCCCAAGGTATGGCCCACATTGTCCAAGGCCTCGCCATGGATTTAGACAAACAAGGGCCAGAGCTGTTCGGTGGGGGAAGGTTGACAGAGGACCTTTATCTTATGGATATTTAGTTTAAGTCCCATCCTCCCTTATACCTTCCTTAGGTGAGGGTGTTGACAATGGTTTGGAGCTTGGCCTCTGAGTGTGCGCAGATGCAAGCATCATCTGCACACTTAGTTCAATGACAGGGGTTGATCTTGGATCTGGCCTGCAGGCGGTGGAGTTTGAACAGATTCTGGTTTGTTCGATGGGTTAGCTCTACTCCAGCAGGGAACTTGCTGAAGGTAAGATGGAGTATTGCAGTAAGGAAGATCAAGAAGAGTGTCCGTGCGATGACACAGCCTTGCTTGACCCCAGTCTGAACATATATTGGATCCGTTGGTCATGATTATGGCATGCATGTCATCATGGAGCAGGCAGACGATGGTAACAAACCTTTGGGGGCAGCCTAAACAGAGGTGAGTGCTTCATCGTCCCTCAAGGTTAACTGTCAATAGCCTTTATGAAGGCTGTGTACAAGGGTTGGTGCTGTTCCCTACATTTCCCACAGTGAAGATCATGTCAGTTGTGCACCTTTTGTGGGCAGGATTTCATTGCAACTTTGGGAGGAGTACGTCAGCCACAGGGGGAAGACAATTAAGGAGGAATCTTGCAATAGCCTTCCCTGTGGCTGATGGCAGGGAAATTCCTCTGTTGTTTCTGCACTTGGACTTGTCACCTTTCTTGAAGATGGTCACAATTACAGCGACTCTAAGATCTCCTGGCATGTTCTTCTCCTTCCAGATAAGGGAAATAAGGTCCTGTATTCACGCCAATTATGCTTCTCCATGTATTAGTGCTTTGGTGGTGATTTTGCTCCTGATGCCTTGATGTTTAGTTATTCAATGGTCTTTTCTATCTCATACCGGGTTGTGGTTATGCTATGATGGTGGCGGGTAGCATGCTGCAGGATGGACATTCAAGGTTATTTGCGTTGAGGACAGAGTCTCTATTAAGGAGGTCTTCGAAGTGCCCATTTCAGCGGGTGTTGACTATCTCTGTTGTTGATGAGCACCTCTCTGTTCTTAACCAGCAGTGGGGTGGGGTCTTGGGTGTATAGATTATCGGTGGTCTTGGCTGCGCTAAAACCCTGCATGTCATGGTTGTTGGCTAACTGCTGGATCGCCTGCGCTTTCTCCACCTACCATTTGTTATTTAGGTCATGGGTTGTTTTGCTGGGCCTCTGCCTTCAGCTATCTGTAGAGCTGTTTTCTTGGCCTCAATTTGGGTTGCTGTTTCACGTTCAGAAAATTCTTGCATTTACAGTTTACCAGCTCTTCGGTCTCGAACCTGTCTTGGTGTTTTCCTGGTCGAGTGACCGAGCATCTCTTTGCCGGTGCCGATTATGGAGGCACATCAAATTGGGGTTCCAACTTTGACCATGTGCAATGAAGGGGTGAGTGAGTTAAACTCTCGTACTTGGATCTTTACCGGGGTACATACTTTTTAAGTAGAAGACAGAATTCTGAAGGACATATTCCTTTATTTCTCTTTTTTTTAAACACAGCTACTTAAATTCACAGCTGGTTTTGCAGTTGCGGGGGGAGGGGGGGGGGGGTGCGGGCGGGCGGGCAGGGGGGTCAGGTTTACTTGCGATATTGGACGTTGACCTGTGGTGTTTAAATAACATTTGTCTTCCCCAAAATTGTGGCGAGGCCCTTTGGGACCACTGTGCCCACACTGGGTAGACCCTTCAGGGAATCCTCCACTCATGTTTATAATTCCCCTGTTTATGTCAAATGCAGGTATTTGAACTCAGCTTAAACAAGCAAATTGGGCGGCGCAGTGGTTAGCCGTGCTGCTTGACAGCGCCAAGGACCCGGGTTCGATTCCAGCACCAGGTCACCACCCGTGTGGAGTTCGCACATTCTCCCCGTATCTGTGTGGGTCTCACCCTCACAATCCAAAGATGTGCAGGGTAGGTGGATTGGCCACGCTAAATTGCCCCTTATTTGGAAAAATTTTCTTTTTAAAAAAAGCATATTTTTCATTAAATGTTCAGTCCTTAAATATGTGGGTAAACACTTGTGGCAATTCATCCCAATGGTAGTGAAACATGTATGTGTTTTGTTACAAAAAATATTTTCGATTGTCAGATTTTTTTTTCCATTTTGTCCCTTTCTTTCAACAGCCAAAACCCCCTTGTCTTCTTATCTAATATTCAGCTGTTCCATTTGTGGAAATGAGTCATTGTTGCTCTGCAGCATTGTTTTCTGAGATGGAATGCAATCAAGAGTTCCCAAAAACAGATTTGCAGAAAATAATGGTGGCAAAACCACTTCATAAGTGAACCAATATGTTTATTCTAAGGCTGCATTTCGAATGGGTGGGGGAAAGAACATTGTTTATATTGTCCAGGGAAAGTCATGCTGCTTTGCATTCCCCAAATATTTGTCTCGCAAGCTCAATGCAAATAATCCATGGTTCAAGGGCTGCATTTTTCGCCACAAGTCTTCGAACAATTTTTGCAAAGAGCAAAAATTCTGCTTCAGAAGATAGAAATTTTTTTTTCCTTGAACCATTTTAATAAGTCACGTTGTTAAAGGTGCAAATTTTACCACAACCGAATATCCTATCTGTGTTGGCTATAAATTTGAAATTGAGGTATGTTGCTTCTGTTTACATCTGCAACTAGGAGATATTTTTTCTTAAGTTCATCTTTTCAGGCGAATCTATTTCGGCAATCATATATGTTCCTATAAATTGCTTGTTTTCAACTGATTTTTGTTTGACTTGAATGGTCCCTGTGAAATGGCTTAGCAAACCTCTCAGTTCAAGGGCAATTAGGGACGGGCAACAAATGCTGGCCTTGTCAGCAACACCTACGTCCCATGAAGGAATAAAGAAAAAAATGCCTATGGAAACTGCACAGCTGACCTGATGTGTAAATAAACTAGTTTAAAACTCTCTGAACCTTTTCTCCTGATGATGAATTTAATAAAAGCTCTAAGATCTTTGTCTAAAACACAATTCATATTATCTTGCACACAAAAAATATTATTTCTCTGATCTCAACAGAACTGACACAACAATATTTTACAGTGTGGTTATTTAATTCTGAACCTTCAACCCTACTCATAATCTGGTATTCATTTTACCAGCAGTAAAATACTTTTGGCAGTGGAGTTTAAATGACTTGGTTGGCTCAACTGATTTTGATGGTAATCTATTTCACACCACCAAATTTTGCTTTAGGAACACTATAGAGGTAAGGCTACCATCATTAATGCATAAATTGGAAAGCACCATCTCGTGACTGCACAAGCACTGTTAAATATGGAAACCAGGGAAGAGCTTTCCTAATTATTCTGCTGCTCTAGAATCTGTGTTGTACTGGTAGCTTCCTGAGGATTCAGCACTGAATCACAAGAAATGTGAAATCGGCATGTTTGTCTGAAATAATACACCCAAAAAATAAATAAGCTTGTTCCAGTAAAAGCTAAGTTTTAACCAAATGTTATACCTTAATATCACAAAACATCCCGTGTGGCACTAGAAGTTTTTGTTTACAAGTGTGGAGTCTAATTCCTTCATAATTATTGTTGGCAATGTAAAAAATAAGTTTAAAGAGAAAACTTAACTCCCCTTTTCCTCTTTCAGACCTATCTTTCCCTCTCTTTGTTGTACCTCTGTAACTGACTTGACATTGAATTTTTATCGATACTTATTTGTTCCGATTTTGTGCTGGTCATTATTGAATTTACAATCTGATTATTTAAGGAGACACAAGCTAAGGGATTGCTTGCCCTGTTCACACAGGTTCCATCTCCCCTGTAGAGAGTGCTGTGTAATTTTTTAGCTGTACCTTACAGTAAGTTCCAGTACAAAATTACATAGAAATTATGTTGGCAAGTTTCACAAGCGACTTGTTGTTTGCGAGCACAGTCTAATGTTTCTGATTGGAGATGTTTTTGTTTTGTTGGAAACCTGTTTATTTTGGACTCCTGGCCTTCAATTCCCTGATCATCATGGATTTTAAGCAACCTGCATAGATCTTTATTCTTGCTTGCCTATATATAGTTCATGTTTTACTCAGTTATGTCCGCTATTACAATCTGTCCAATAAAAAAGTTCAGTTCGATGAATGACTTCTCATAACCTAAGAAGGAGAAAATAAAGACTTTCATTTATGTCGTGTTTTGCATGTCACCATGGATCATCCAAGGAATTTTACATGCAGTGAAATACTTTTGGAAATGCAGTCACTGCAAGAAATGTGGCAGCCAAATTGCAAACAGCAAGCTCTCACGGACAGAAATTTATAATGTCCCATAAACTGTTTGATGTTGGGTTAGGGGTAAGTATTGTCCAGAACTCTGGGGAGTGCTCCCCTTTTCTTAATAGCATTTAAGTGTCAGCCTAGATTTTGTACTCCCAGTTCCTGGAGTGCAACTTGAAGCCAAGACTTTCTGACTTGGAGACTAGGGTGCTGTCACTGAGACACAAAATAGTTCAAAGTTCCCAGAGTAATGGTAACCACAATCTCTTGAGCACTTTGAACTGCATGCTTGTCAGAAACCATGCTGACGTTATCTGCAAGGGTATCCCAGCTTGGAACACCGATTCGTGAAGGTGTATAGTTTTGTTTTTGGAATTGTATGAGGAGCCGTGAAACCCCAGTGAGAATAAGCAGTCCAATCATTGTGTAACAATTATTAAAGATTATTTATTAAGTTAAATAAAAGACAAATACACATGAACAGCACTACACTACTCGAAGATATTTAAGTATATGAACCACGACACAGTCACACAGTTTATGTAGAATGTACCCTTGTTCCAAAATATATCTAAGATTCCTGAACCCCAGCCAAACAACATTCAGATTAAATAGATTTATAAATTAAATCCAACTCACAATACAGGCCTGATGATCCAAGTCTGGGAAGCGTCTTTTCCTGGTCCAGTGAAGATATTTAAACTCTGTTTACAAAGTTTTCTGCACTGTCTTGGCTCGAAGACTTCTATTAGATATAAAACTTGGCCTCCAGGCTTCTAGCTGGAAACTGGCTCGTCTGCTTCTGAGGCTGCTAGCTGGAAACTAGCCTCCCTTGCCTCTGAGGGTCCTGGCAATTCATACCTTTGTTCCACTTTGATTCTGCCTTCTGTGTATTTGGCTGTCTGCGCCCCTCAAATTCCTTGACTCTCAAAATTAGTGGTGTATGTCTCATTGATCTCTAAATTGTCTAGAAAAATTGCTTCTACTAATAGCGAATTTACACCTGATTCTATTTGCTAATCTCGTTACTGGGAAAGATGCACCTCATCCTGTCTTTTGTAGACTGGCTACTGCTATTGTGAGGCAGATTTCTACCTGTTGCTGGGCATATCACAGCCAATAATGTTTTGTTGAATTACAGCATTGTCATAGATTTGCAAAAGTAATTTAAACGCGATTTAAGCTGTCATGCAATATTGTTTCTGCACATTATCAAATAGTTGGCTGCAATAACCACAGTAATAAATTACTTTTAGGTGTTAATTTTGCAGCTAACTGATTTTATCCACGCAATCAATCTAAAGAATGGTTTATTTAGTCAATAACATTGACCTGACATTGGATCTACATCCAACTTTATTTTTATTTGCAGATTTTCTGTGACATGTGATGTTTTATACGATACAAACTTGATCAGAACTATTGTTAATTGAGGAAATCTCATAGAACTGAAATGCAAACTCCGTTTCTGTCTCCACTAATGTTGCCAGACCGTTGGATATTTTCAGCATTGATCTGTTGAAACTGTTTTTGAGCCATTATTATGCAAGGGTTGCAATACTTTTGGACTTGAGTGATGCATTTTCATTCAAGTTGTCTTTTTTGAAAAAATATTTTTATTCTCCTTTTTAACATTTTCTCCCAAATTTACACCCACCAACAATAAACAATAATTAGTAACGAATGCAATGTCAATCCCATATCAATAACAACAATCCTATCCTCCCACCAAACCCTCAGACGTTAGCCTGCATGTTAACATAAATAACAAAAAGTAATCAAGAATCATCCATAGTCACCATTAATACATACAGTTCCCCCCTCTCCATGTTCAATGTAATCCAATTCTCGAAAGTGCACAATGAATAATGCCCACGAATTGTAGAACCCCTCCATCCTTCCCCTCAGTTCAAATTTGACGTTCTCAAGAGTCAAGAATTCTGGCAAATCCCCCCCGCCACGCCAGGGCACAGGGTGGAGAGGTTGCTGTCCATCCCAACAGGATCCACCTTCGGGTGATCAACGAGGCAAAGGTACAACATCTGCCTCCATGCCCGTTTCCAACCCCGGCTGGTCCAACACCCCGGATATGGCCTCCCGAGGGCCCGGGTCCAGTTTCACGTGCATCACTTTAGAGATTACCCTAAAACCCTCCTTCCAGTAATCCTCAAGCTTTGGACAGTACCAAAATATATGAATGTGGTTTGCCCCCCACCCCACAACGTTCACACATATACCCCCTCAAAGAGCCCACTCATCCTCACCTTTGTGAGGTGTGCTCTATATACCACCTTCAGCTGTATCAGCCCCAACCTCATTCACCTTCTGGAGAACCTCACACCAAAACCCCTCCTCCATATCCTCTCCCAACTCTTCCTCCCACTTTGCTTTGGTCCCAACCAGCAGTGCCTTCTCCTCTTCCTAAATAGCCCTGTAAACTGCCGACACTATCCCCTTCTCCAGTCCCCCTGTCGTCAGCACCTCCTCCAGCAATGTGGAGGCCGGCTGCACCGGGAAGCTCTGTATCTCCTTTCTGGTAAAATCTCGAACCTGCATGTATCTAAATATTTCCCCCTGCTCCAGCCCATACTTCACTACCAGCTCCTTCAATCCTGCAAACCAACCCCAAGAAACAAATCTTTTAGTATCCTAATTCCATTTCCCTGGCTCAAATCTATGGTTCCCCCGAATTGGCATTTCCCTTGACCCTGCCCCCAACCTGAAGTGCTGGCGAAACTGCCTCCAAATTCATTCAAGTTGTCTTTGATTGTTTAGCTGCAAATTTAGTTTTATGACTTGCCTTTTAGTTTGAGACTTGGATGCATAAGACAGTTGTCAGGAAGGAGGTTGGTAGGACGTATATGTCAGAGCTGTGGAGGGGAGGGCAGGGGAAGCATGTAATTTGGTATTTGAGAGGATAGCCCTGGAGTCTGGATGCATTGGCTTGGAAATGGTGGGAGGTATAGATAGAGCTGTGTTGGGGACTTGGAGCATTAGAGACTGAGACCGTTTAGATTGGCAGGAAATGTTTTGGAGTCTTGTGAATATGTGGCATTAATGGGATAAGTGTGTTTGGGTGTGGCAGTGGTAGAGGCATTAGAACAGAGACAGCAGTGTTTTGGAGTTAAATCTTGGAAGGGTGAGAAAACTGAATTTATTTTTATAATGTGGAGTAAAAGAAGGAATGGACTAGACTCTCGATTATTTTTGTTGTAACAGTAAACTGTTTTCTGTGAGTTAGATGCGTGCACTATTGCCAAAGGGTCAGAGACTCGTGGATTCAAGTCTCACTCCAAGGACTTGAGCACATAACAAAATCTAAGTGCAGTACTGAACGAGTGCTGCACTGTTAGTGATAGAACATAGAACAGTACAGCACAGAACAGGCCCTTCGGCCCTCAATGTTGTGCCGAGCAATGATCACCCTACTCAAACCCACGTATCCACCCTATACCCGTAACCCAACAACCCCCCCCCTTAACCTTACTATTAAGGACACTACGGGTAATTTAGCATGGCCAATCCACCTAACCCGCACATCTTTGGACTGTGGGAGGAAACCGAAGCACCCAGAGGAAACCCACGCACACACGGGGAGGACGTGCAGACTCCGCACAGACAGTGACCCAGCCGGGAATCGAACCTGGACCCTGGAGCTGTGAAGCATTTATGCTAACCACCATGCTACCGTGCTGCCCCTTTAAATGCCATCTTTAGGATGAGATATTAAACTAAGATCCTGTCTGTTCCCCCGGATGGATATATAAGGTCACACAGCATTACTAAAAGAGCGGGGGAGTTCTTCTGGCATCCTGATCAACATTTATTCCTCAGTATGTTTTTAGTTATGTTAATTACATGGTCATTTAACTCATTGCTGTTTGTGGAACCTTGCTTGCTATATGCAAATCTACTACTACTTTTCATTGCATAATAGCCATTAGACTTTAAAAATACTTCATTGGCTGTTCGCTTTGGACTGTCATGAGTTCATAAAAGCACTAGAGAAATGCAGCTTTGTTCCCTTCCTTCTGTGTAGTTTGTGTCTGGAGAGTATTATCTCCAGATAATTTGAGTTATTTGAGAATCATCTGATATAACAGGAAGGAGTGCTGGGGCCCATATTTCTAACATGATTTTTCATTGAAGACATTTCACTGAACTATCAAAGGATGTTATTCTGATTAAAAATAGTAAAATATGAGTGTTTTATGTTGCAGATTGAAAATGCGGCTTTGTTCCTTGGGACAGCCATAAGTTGGGAGGAAGGCTGCAGTTCTATTCAGTCACTCTGAACCACGAGCTTGTTGCTTCATAAATATTCCGTATCAAGTTTTCAGCAAATGACTTCCCCCTCAAAATAGATAAGAATAGTTTCCAGGATGAGGATGGTGGAAGTGTGTCATGTCAGTCAGTGAATAAAAGCTGTCTCCAAGTTTTCTCCTGTTCTGTAGGGCATGCCCCCACTAGAGTCTCGTTCTACAAGTAGCAACAGCTTTCTAATCCTACACCCAAAGCCCATTTTCCATGGATGAGCCTTGAGCCACTAATTTCAACTTGCTGTTGACTCTCAGGAAGACGACAGAGATGGGTGGGTTCCACAGGGGTGGGAAGGTGCAGCAGCACCATTGCTAATCCTGATCTTATTCTTTGTAGCAGAAGTCACTAAAAAGGAGGGCAGAAGCCATGCCAGGGGTTCAACGTGCATTACTCCCTTTCTTATTCCAGGGACACCAATACTGATGTAACATTTCTCCTGTCAATCTGTTGGGAGAGTAACAAACAGCATAGGGCAAGTATCAAATTTGGAACCTCCTCGTCTGTTTGGCTTGGTAACCTTACCACTCAGTTCATCTCCTGTTTGGATGAAGTTGCTATGTTTCTTTGATTAGGGTTAGGGTTAGGAACAGCTAAGATATTTCATGAAATTTTGAAAATGTTACAATTACTAAGACCTCCCTTCTTCCTTCTATATAATGCAACACAAAACAAACATTTTGCCTTGGGAGAAGAATTAAGCTACAGATATTTCCAACTGGTTTTAAAAATAGGGAAACTTACTGAATAGCGCTGCTGGCTGTGGTATTTAGGGTGGTCATTACATTGCAGCACATGCCAAAATTTAGTTTCAGTCTCAATGCAAATCCAGTTTACAGCATTCCTTTACTGTTTGCTAACAGCTTTCACAACCAAATGTTTGTATTTGATAAAATAAAAATTAAACCTGGGACAAACACCTTGTGGCACGGAGACTGCAGCGTTGCCAGTTTACCTGAAATGAGGGACGGCGCTTGTATTCTTCTCCTGCTTCCAGCACAGCTGGTCACCAGGTAGATTGTGAAAATGTCCTGGAGGCAGGAGGTCACCACCAAACCCCCCCCCCCCCCCATGCCCACCGAGGTGGCTATGCCCAGTTTTGTGATCCATAGGAGAGATGCCAATGGCAGAATGATACGCCCCCCCATTGGTGCCGGGCTTCATGGGATGGGACAATATTGGCAGGTTCCGCGCAGCCATGCAAGCACAATGGGATCATCCGATGGTAGCAAATCCTGCTTTTGGCCGGCCTGAATTCAGTTTGCATCCTGCTAAAGCAGTGGTCTCCAACCCCCAAAAAAATCACCCATTCTTAGTGTGACACCTGTACTTGCACACTATCTGTGAGTGCTGTGAAGTCAGGGTTGCATTTTGATATGGCCAGTCTCATACAGTCCATCACATGGGCATCTGTAAGACTAGTGCGATACGTGGACTTGATGGTTTTCATCTGGGAAAAAGCCATCTTACAAAGGTATGTGGAACCAAAGTGCACCTTCACCTTGAGTGAGTAGGCTATCATAAAAGGGTACTTCTTACTGTCCACAAATCCTCAAAAGTCTTTGTCCCATGACCTAACTTTCAGCTCTGTCATTTTGCATGGCGATGATCTTGTCAAGTTAAATACCTGCCAAAATGTTACTGTCCATTTGAAGAAAGGGATTTGAGACAAATATAATGATTTGTTCCATCTTGTCCAACTCCTAAAATCATCTGCTTTTCCAATTTGTTCAGGTGGTCACAGAATCTGTTCGGATGGAACCCTTTCTGTTTGACTTGTTGGATTTTCTCCAGATTTGGAAGTGCTCAGTAATTTTGTTCTTTAACTGAGCGTATCTCAGGCCCAGTTGCAACTTGAACGCAATCACTGTACTGATCATGTGTGACAAATCTTTGTCCCTCCCCTGCAGTTCATGATTCAGCTCATTCAATTTTGCACTTATGTGTGTACAAAACGGCAAGTCTAGCAACCACGCATCACCTGACACGCAATTTCTTAATTTCAGAAAGGTGTCAATTTCAGGGAGCAGATCTAAAAATCTCTGGAGGACTTTCCCTCTTCACCTCACACCTGCATGAAGGATTAGTTCACTGTAGGTGGCACCAAGCTCATCGAGGAATGATTGAAATAACCAATGTTGTAGACTCTAGCGTGAATTGAGTTGATAATCTTGACAACAACAATAAGTCAACGGCCTTGCTCGGCAGCACTTGTTCGTGAATAACACAGTGGTAATCAACAAAGGACGGCAATTCAAGATAATTTCGGCAAAGTGCAAAAAAGCTTGCATTGACACCCAGCATTGATAGTGCTCCATTGGTTGTGATTGAAGCCAGTTTCTTGATTGGAATGTTTTTCTCAGTCACATACATTTTGAATTTGTTGTAGTCAATCTCGCTACTTGTCCTCCTGAGTAGCAAAAAACAGAAAAAGTCCTCTTTTGGTGTTGAGTATTTGTTTGAGTTCACATGACATTCAATCAGCTGGGCCGTATCCATAAAGTCTACTGATTCTTCAAGCTGCAGTGAGAAACATTCACAGCCTGATAAGTCTTGGTGTATTTGTTGGGGCCACAACAACAGGTTCTTTTCCCATCCCTTTCCTCAGTTGCTTTCCAACTGATTGAACATATCCCTTACTGTAGCAACACACATTCCCGCACTCCCAAGTGATACTGCAGAAAGTAACCTTTATCACCCAATTTTAAAATCCCCAATTATAAAATCCCCAAAGTTGACCACCTTTTTATTTTGCTGCCACTCCTCCCCATGGATTACTTTCTGCTCCACAAGACCCTGGTTGGATTCTGGTCACCCTCCTGTTAATTTTCTTCCTAATCTCCAGACATTTGGCCTTATGGGGACAATTTAATTCTGTGTTTTCTCCTTCCAGGCATTTAGTTTTCCTTATCTTGCTGACCATTAGCCTCACACTCCTCCTGTACGACCTGTATGTGGCATGACTTTTCTAGAGTAAATTATGCAACTATTCCTCCCCTTCTTGGATATCAGAGTGTCTCAAAATTAAACAACTTTGATTCAAGGGATCGACATTTCTCACAGGTGTAGTCATCCAGCATCGTCAGTCCACAAATTCATATTTTGGAGTCCTGACATACCTTTATTTAGTTAATGTGCAATTCTTACTTATCTATTTACAAAGATGATTTAATACTAAATCATGATGATTTCATTTAATTTCTTAGTCACTTCCTTTGCTTAGTTTCACTGTTTAGCCTTTTTCATCTCTTGAGACCTCAGCTTTGTTTTAACCGTTATTGTTTACTTAAAGCTGCTCGTTAGGGTTTTTACCATTCCCCATTATTTATTGATTTCTTATTTATAACTTCATTGGCCCCTTAAGCCATGGTAAAGTTAATCATTAAAGTGTAAATAAATAACTGAGCACTTTGCTTTTTGTTCCTCAGTTAATGTACTTCCTCCTCTACATCCCATTCCCACCAAATCCTGGTTTAAATCCTCACTCCTTTGCCAGTTCCCTCTGCAGTTCTCTGGTTCAAGCAAAGCTCTTGACCTTCAATCTGGCAGGCTCAAAGCAGATACAGCTGATCAGTCAGATTCCCCCTCCCTCCCCCACCACCAACCACACATGATCTGACTAACAGCTGGCCTAGTATAGCGGTAATTGTTGAAATTACAAGCCAGTTACGTTAAAAATGTGTTTGGTTTTGTAAGAAGAAATTTAATTTCTGTACCTATTTACCTGCATTATCTCCCGTACTCAGCCCTGAATTCTGACACTCGCTAAATTCCTGTTTCAGAAATCCTCTGTCTGCTTTTGATTCCCGTTGCTGTGTGCTTGGCTCAAGCTTGGCTGTTGCTGAAGAGCAAAAATATATTTATCCCATACACATTTATTTATACAAGGTCAATGACTAGTATACATTTTGTTCTTGAATATAGCCAATTTTCCTACGATTTTCGGATCTGGAGAACAAAGGACACCATTTTCCAGTGGAACATGCTAAACTAATTCCCTTTTTAAAATACTTTTTCAGCAGTAGTTGCTTTTCTGAAGAAAATAAAATCACTTTGCTAAGAACAAAAGACATTCAATAAGTCTCTGATAAGATCTGTGGTCATTGGGATTTTGCCATGTATTTTTTTTTGTATTTGTTCATGGGATCTGGGCATTCTGATTGGGCTAGCATTTATTGCCCATTGAAGAGTCAGCCACATTGCTGTGGATCTGGAGTCACATGGAGGCCAGACCAGGTTCAGGATGACAGATTTTTTCCCCCGAAGGAACATTAGTGAACCAGATGGGTTTTGCAATAGCTTTACGGTCATCATTCTACTTTTAATTCCAGATTTTTATTGAATACAAATTTCGCCATCTGTCATGGTGGGATTCGAACCCAGAGCATTATGCTGGGTCTCTGGATTACTAGTCCAACGACAATACCACAATGCCATTGCCTCCCATAAATTGTACAGTTGTGTTACCTACACTTGGGCAAATCCAAGGGGTACTAGTAAGCTAAGCTGAGGGCCGAAGGGCCTGTTCTGTGCTGTACTGTCTATGTTCTATGTTCTCTACTGTTGGATTTGCAGATCACAAAGCTGATGGTGATCTGCAGTTAAAGTTGGACTGACTAGAGAGGGGGCAGGATGCTATTAATTGTGAGCCATTGTGTTTTTGAGTGATGCAAAAGCTGAATAGTTGGAAGTATGTGGCAGCAATGAGGTGTGTGTACGTGGCCGGTACAGTTCAAAGGTTTGTGTCAGGAGTGCATCTCAAGTGTCAGGATGTGTTGCGGGGTGAGCTCATTAAACCTCTTTAGCACTGCTGCCAGATGCATGATGTTTCTCTGTAGACATTGACTATCACTGCAACAAACTTCCAGTTGCTTTTCAGTGTCTCACTGGAGAGCTTCTTGGCTCCTGCCAGAAACATGGGGCGATTTGCGGAGAATCGTAAAGGCTGCCGTGGGACAGGCCGTGACCCATGGTACACTTCACGGCCACTTCCGGGGCCGATTCTCCCCCCCCGGGGCGGGGCTAGGAGCGCTGTCCCGTGCGTCACGGCCTTGACGACCGTCGTCAAGGCCGCACGTCAAGCATCACGGCGGCTGACACGGCCGATGACGTCAGCCGTGCATGCGCCGGTTGGACAACGCCAACCTGCGCATGCGCAGTTGCCGTCTTTCTCCTCAGCCGCCCGGCAAGACGTGGCGGCTTGATCTTGCCGGGCGGCGGAGGGGAAAGAGTGCGTCTGTTTTGTACACTGGCCCGACGATCGGTGGGCACCGATCACGGGCCTGTCCCCTCCCGAGCACAGTCGTGGTACTCCCGTGCCAATCGGGCCTCTAGATGCCCAAACGGAGATCAGGCGCCCATTTCACGATGGCAGTGAGCTGGTGTGTTTGCTGGCGTGGTGAAACAGGCGTGAAGTCTCGGCCCATTGGCCTCGGAGAATCGGCGCTCGCCGTAAAAAACGGCGAGCGGCGATTCATGGCATGGGTAGGGCGTTGGAGGGGGGGGGGGGAGAATAGCGGGAGGGCGTGAAAAATGTCGGGATGCCCTCCCGCTATTCTCCCACCAGGCATGGGGGGTGGAGAATCGCGCCCATGGCCTTCTTTCTGGCTTTGACCTCCAAACAAAGTGAGTCCAGGGCAGTATCGCTCAATCTGGGACTTTCCTTCCGTTGCAGAGACTGGGCTTTTCTGTCAGTGCCCAAAAACAATTATCCAGCAGCCTGCAATGTACTGTTGCAATTTTGCTTTTGTAGGGGTTGTGCCTTGGGGGGAGGTTAACTGGAACATGTACTTTCTACCGAATGCTACTCTTTCCTCCCCACCCCGAGTGCAGAGAGTGCCTGCTCAGAAATGGAAATGGGGATTTGTATCTTTCCATATCACAATCGTGAGGAGGACGTGGGTAGGCCAACTCTCTGAACGGTCCTCGACCCAGACAAGATTTTGTGCCAAACTTCCCCATTTACAGACTCTTTAAAGAAAATACTGCTATATCTCTTGCTCCCTCCATTTCAACAGTCAAGTAGTCAAGACATTTGAGTAAAAGTGGAAACGTATTGATACCTATGCATTTGTTGGCACAACTGTGTTAGTTTCTGAAAAATGCCAAATCTGTTTGTGATGACCAGATGGGCCTGACTGCATATTGTAAAAGATGACCATGTACAGTTGGTAGAAGAAAAGAAAATGAAGTTTAGCTTACATGTAGCATCCTGAGTTCTGGATTGTTTGATGGAGAAATGGGATTGTTGTGCGTTTGTGTTTGACCATTGCTGGGACATAAACTAACAAAGTGATTTAAATTCTTTTTTTGTTTTAGTTTGGAATTTAATTGTGTTTGCAAGGGAAAAATTATTTTTCTATAATTATTTTTCTATAAAGTTCAGAAGCTTCTCTTTCCATTTTCCTTCCTTCTTGACCACTACAGCTGTAAATCACTCCCATCCTTCCCTTCATCTGTTTTAAATCACTCAAGATTGGATTCCATTCACTTTCTGATCACCTGCCTTACTGCCCTGAATGGTCTCTATTGTCGATTTTGTCATCTTTTAATCATCCTCCTTGGTCAAAATGCCTTTCTGAGCTCTGGCGAAGTATCCAACTAGACTTCGGCTTATGTACTGTGGAAATTTCAACCTGTTCCTTGTTCTGACTCTTGGTAGATAGAAGTTTAGATGCTATCCCTTAAAAATAGCATAAATACCAGAAAATAAATTCTCAATTTCTGAAATGCTGTGATTCATATTAAATAAATGGCATGCAGAATTTTCCCAATCACTGAAAACTAGTGCCTTTTTTTAACTTTCTCTTTGACTTTTAAATTCCAGCCTGGCTTCACTCCACTCCTCTTCACAATCTGCAACTATATCGTCTCCTAGAACCATAAATCCTCTTTCACTGACTCTTGCCCCTTGTGCATCATCCTTGTGTATAGAAACTCTCAAACTTGGAATCTAACCAATTTGGATGTTCCAAACATCTGCATTTCCATATCATAGAATAGTAGGGCAGAAAGAGGCCTTTAATCCCATTGAGCTTTCATTGTCTCTTGAAATGAAATGAAATGTTTTGTGAGGGCTACGAAGAATCCAGCACGAGTTTTAAGGATACAAAGAAATAACATTTATTTACAATAACATATATATACAACAGCAGCAGCAACTTCCCTTGCTGCTCACTCTTCTCTCTGGCTGGTTCCAAACTAGCCAGCTCTACTTATGCAGGGAGTCTGCTAATGATTTCTCCACCCCCCCCCCCCCCCCCCCCCCTCATTGGGGAAGCTCATACTCCCATAGGATTGTGGGATTGTCATTAGTCCCCAGCCAGTGGTAAGCAGGCAGGTTATAACAAAATGAAAATAGTTTATTGTCACAAGTAGGCTTCAAATGAAGTAACTGTGAAAAGCCCCTAGTTGCCATATTCCGGCGCCTATTTGGAGAGGCTGGTACGGGAATTGAACCTGCGCTGCTGGCCTTGGTCTGCTTTACGAGTCAGCTATTTAGCCCACTGTGCTAAACCCGCCCCTATAAAGTTCCATTCCCTAGTTGTTTTCCCATATTCTTGTAATTTTGTTTCTCTATCAAATATTTATCCAGTTCCCTCTTGAAAACTATTATTGAATCTGTAACAGGCAGTGCATTCCAATTCTTAACCACTCGTTGGGTTAAAATATGCTTTCTCCTGTTGTCTCTTTTTCTTTAGTCAATTACTGTAAATCTGTGTCCTCGGGTTATCAACTCTTTGGCTACTGGAAACGGTTTCTCTTTGTTTACTCCATCTAAAATCTTCATGATTTTAATATTAAGCATGCCTATCAAATTTCGCCATAGCATTCTCTGCTGTAAAGGGAACAACTCCAGCTTCTGTAGTCTCTTGATGTAATTGGAAATCCTCTTTTCTGGAACTACTCTGGTAAATACATTACTTCTATATTCTCTCCAAAGCATTAACATCCCTCCTAAAGCGTAGGGCCTGAAATCGGATAGAATACTCCAGCTCGCACTGGACCAGTGTTTATATAGTCTTAGCACAACTTTAAGGCTTTTGTATTGTACGCCTTGTGTTACAACCACAGCAGATGTTATTTGTTGAGCAAGCCAAATTCCAGAGAGAAACTTGGCTTACTGATCATTACCTTTTTTTGTATTCTGACAGCAAGGGGGGGGGTGGGGGGGGGGGGGGGGGAACTACTGATCCCAGGAGCATAAAATTCCAGTAACACTTAGGGATTTTAAAAATTAAAATATTTAATAATAAGAAGAGAAGAAAACTGAAGCACACTAGATCAAAGTTACACATTTAAAACAAGTTTACAAAACATCTTCCCCAAAAAACTACTTGGTGAGAACACACAAGTTAACACCTTCCAGGCAACACTCCCTTATAGATGTTTTACTATTTAAAAAATTGGGTAATATTACTCAGGGTAAAAACTGCTGTCATTTAAGTAAAGGTACATCACATGACTTCTCACTCTCTTCTGGGAATCCAAGAAAATTCAGAGACAAAACTGCTTTCTGAAATAAAGACTTCTGGTTTTGGGATGACTGCTTCAGAATTCACAACTTCTCTCCATACAGAGCAGTTCCCAGGATGTCTTTCCCATACAGCAAACAGAGCTGTCGCCATCGTTCCTTAAATATTTCATTTTTCTCTTTCATTTCCATTGTCCTCAGCACTTGAACGCAACTTTTCCAAACTATAAAAATCTTCCATGTTTTCCTACTACCTCCCCTTTCGGGTCGAATAAAAATAATAACCTCCCTGGTTTACTTATGAAACTATTAAGTTGAAATTTAGCAGCTGAGAAGCCAAATGCCTATCTATCTCCGAATACAAATTTCTAAACCCAACCTATTTATTCATGAATCCACCTCCTTTTACAAATGAATGCATTGAGAACCTTTACTCCTTTATCTCTCAATTTTCCCAGGTAAATTGCCACTCTGCACGTTTCCCTGTCTTAATTGACGCATTTATTTATATATTATACACTCGCCCTTCATTACTCAACAACATAATATTGCCCAAAAATATTTTTAAAACTCCCCACACTCTGTAAATCCCAGAATCATTGAATCCTCACAATGTAAAAGGAGTCCATTCGGCCCATTGGGTCTGCACCAATCCTCCGAAAGAGAACTCTACCTAGGCCCACTTCCCTGCCCCATCCATGGACCTTAACCATCTTTGGACACAAAGGGCCAATTTAGCAAGGCCATCCACCTAACCTGCACATCTTTGGACTGTTGGGGGATTCCGGAGCACCCAGAGGAAACTCACACAGACACTGGGAAAGCAAACAAACCCAACACAGTCACCCCAGGTCGGAATCAAACCCGGGTCCCTGGCTCTTGAGGCAGCAGTGCTAACTACTGTACCACCATAATGCCCATCTAAGATGCTGTATATTTTATCAATGGTTTTGTTAACCTGGCCTGCCACTTTCAAAGATTTGTGCACTTCCAGTTTATCATCTGTTTAAAATAGTATCCATTAGCTTGTATTCTCTATTATTCTTCTCCCAAAATGTATCACCTCAAACTTTTCAGTGCTGAATTTCATCTGTCATCTGTACACCTATTCCACCAGTCTATATTGCAGCCTGATACTATTTTCTTACTTGTTCAGTACATTTCCAAGTGTTGTGTCATTTACAGATTTCAGAGTGGTCCTGTGCTCTGTATCACACCCACCCCAAATCTAAGTCACATATATATTTTTAAAAAAGCTGTCCTAATACTAAACCTTTGGGACTCCCACTGTATACTGCGTCCATAAAACAAAAATCTGCAATGCATTTGCCTAAGAAAATGCAGGATAACTTGAGATGTCCCAAAGGGACTAAGGATGTAACAAAATGACCGAGTACTGTTCTTAAGTAACTGCTCTTTGCAATGAGCAGATATTGATTAAATCGGCCCAGTCTTTGGTTTCCTGTTTTTAAGCCTTGTGGTGGCATGTGCTTGACTTGTGCTTAATCAGGTGCCAATCTAACATCATTCTGTAGCCATGTCTCTGTAATGGCTGTCAGATTGAACTTGTCAATTTCTATTTGCTCTATGTCAGGGCTGCAGCATGTGGGGGCTCCTGGGTACCAGTGCTATCCAGGGCAAGCACAACTACTTGTAACTGTATGTGACCGTGGCTTGAGGAGCTTCAGCTCAGAATGATTAAGCTGGAGGCTGAGCTGTGAACACTGCGACACATGACATATTCAGGGACGACGAGAGTTTGTATCAAGAGGTACTCACACTCCTTGGAATAGGATCTTCAGGTTTAGAAGGTAGTCCGGACAGAAGGGTATGACTGCAGGTGAGGCAGTTAAGGGGAACCAGAGGAAAAGAGTGTCAGTCTCTGCAGGTTTGATATTCTTACAGCTTGTTTGGATGAGAGTGGGGGCTGCGGGTGTTCCCCGACTGGAAGGGAACATTCCTGCCTGGCGATGGTCACGCGATGTCCGTTCATCCTTTGTCGCAGCGTCTGCATGCTCTCGCCAATGTACCACGCTTTGGGACATCCTTTCCTGCAGCGGATGAGGGAGACAACGTTGGCTGAGTTGCACGAGTATGTACCGTGTACCTGGTGGGTGGTGTTCTCACGTGTAATGGTGGTATCCATGTCGATGATCTGGCACGTCTTGCAGAGATTGCCATGGCAGGGTTGTGTGGTGTCATAGTCGCCATTCTGAAGGCTGAGCTCAAAGATTTCAAACTTTTTTCTCTCTTTAACTGTTGCATTTTTCTAAAAATCCTTATAGTCTTTCAGACGGCAACTTAACCAGATCTATTCAATGTTTTTTTTATATTCATTCTTTCTAGAATGGTCTTATGCTTTTAGTATTCCATGTTTCTCACCATGTTGCTGCGAAAGAAAGGAATGGAAGAGATATAGGTTGTCATAATAAACAGGGCTCCATCAGTTGATGTCTTCTCAACTTTCTTACATTCTGGATAAGAAGCTAATCTTCATTCTTGTGGAATTGTTAAAACTCCCCCTTCCATTTCTTTGATAAATTACACTGGGCAGGGTTGTGAAGGCTGGGTAGTTTGCTGCAAACAATGGTTTGTTTGAGGTTGCACGGTTGTTTGAAGGCAAGTAGTGGGGATGACCTTGGCAAGATCATCAGGAGTCGGGTCAATGCCAGGTTCATCAGTCACATTCACAAGACAGCCCTGAGCGTCACCCAATCACAACGCAACGCCATCCGCGCTCTCAAGACCAACCGCAACATCGTCATCAAACCAGCAGACAAAGGAACGCCATACTGAACAGAACGGACTACTGCAAAGAGGTGTACCGACAACTCAACCACCAGGAACACTACAGACAGTTACCCGCAGATCCGAGCAAGGAACACACCCACCAACTCAACAGACTGATCAACACCTTGGATCCAGAGCTTCAGAGCGCCCTACGTGCTCTCATGCCACGTACTCCCCACGTTGGAGATCTCCACTGCCTCCCGAAAATACGCAAGGCTAACACACCAGGCCGTCCTATCGTATCAGGCAATGGGACTCTGAGAACCTCTCTGGCTATGTCAAGGACATCTTGAAACCCAACGTATAAGGAACACCCAGGTTCTGTCGTGACACGACGGACTTCCTACAGAAACTCAGCACCCATGGACCAGTTGAACCAGGAACATTCCTCGTCACAATGGACGTCTTGGCACTCTACACCAGCATCCCCCATGACGACGGCATTGCTGCAACAGCCTCAGTACTCAACACCGACAACTGTCAATCTCCAGACGCAATTCTGCAACTCATCCGCTTCATTCTGGATCACAGTGACTTCACCTTCGACAACAAGTTCTTCATCCAGAACAGCCATGGGGACCAACTTCGCACCTCAATATGCCAATATCTTCATGCACAAGTTTGAACAAGACCTCCTCACTGCGCAGGACCTTCAACCGACGTTATACACCAGATACATCGATGACATTTTTTCCTTTGGACCCATGGCGAAGAAACGACTACACGATGACATCAATAAGTTCCATCCCACCATCAGACTCCCCATGGACTACTCTCCAAAATCGGTTGAGTTCTTGGACACACTCCTCTCCATCAAGGACGGTCACCTCAGCACTTGGCTTTATCGCAAGCCCACGGATCTGCTCAGACGAGGAGAAGCGTAACGGACATCTACAGACGCTGAAAGATGTCCTCGTATGAACGGGGTATGGCGCTCGACTCATCAACAGTTCCAACGCGCCGCAGCAAAAAACTGCACCGATCTCCTCAAGGCAAACACGAGACACAACCGACAGAGTACCCTTCATCTTCCAGTACTTCCGCGGAGCGGAGAAACTACGACATCTTCGCAGCCTTCAACACGGCATCAATGAAGATGGACATCTTGCCAAGGTCATCCTCACCCCCCACTACTTGCCTTCCAACAACCGTGCAACCTCAAACAAATCATTGTTTGCAGCAAACTACCCAGCCTTCAGTATAGCAACCATGACACCACACAACCCTGCCATGGCAATCTCTGTAAGACGTGCCAGATCATCGACATGGATACCGCCATTACATGTGAGAACACCACCCACCAGGTACGCGGTACATACTCGTGCAACTCGGCCAACGTTGTCTACCTCATACGCTGCAGGAAAGGATGTCCCGAAGCGTGGTACATTGGCAAGACCATGCAGATGCTGCGACAACAGATGAACGGACATCGCGCGACAATCGCCAGGCAGGAATGTTCCCTTCCAGTCGGGGAACACTTCAGCATTCAAGGGCATTCAGCCTCTGATCTCCGGGTAAGCGTTCTCCAAGGCGGCCTTCAGACGCGCGACAACGCAAAATCGCCAAGCAGAAACTTAAAGCCAAGTTCCGCATGCGTAAGTACAGCCTCATCTGGGACCTGGGATTCATGTTGCATTATATTCACCCCCACTATCTGGCCTGGGCTTGCGAAATCCTACCAACTGTCCTGGTTTGAGACAATTCACACCTCTTTAATCTGGGGTTACCCATATCTCTGGATCTTTAATTACCTGCAATGCTCGCATTCAAAGCATTGTCTCACATCTTTGACTTTGTCTATATATGTTTCTGGAACATACCTCTTCATTCACATGAGGAAGGAGCAGTGCTCTGAAAGTTAGTGAGTTGAAACAAACCTGTTGGACTTTAGCCTGGTGTTGTAAGACTTCTTACTGTTTCAAACTGGTACTGATATTTTTAACGGGTGGATAGCAGAGTTCAGACAGAGCAAGGTAATTCGGTCCACTGAATGGGAAGAAAGTAATTTGTGTTAGAGTTCAATTACACAAATTAATAATAATCTAACAATCTTTATTATTGTCACAAGTAGGCTTAAATTAACGCTGCAATCAAGTTACTGTGAAAAGCCCCTAGTCGCCACGTTCCAGAGCCTGTTCGGGTGCACTGAGGGAGAATTCCGAATGTCCAGTTCACCGCACAACATGTCTTTCGGAACATGTAGGAGGAAACCGGAGCATCCGGAAGAAACCCACGCAGACAAGGGGAGAATGTGCAGACTCCACACAGACAGTGACCCAAGTAGGAATCGAACCTGGGGCCCTGGTGCTGTAAACAACAGTGCTAACCACTGTGCTACCATGGTGCCTCTGATTAGAAATCAGAGGAGTGGGGACAGGGTGCCGTGGGGAACAAAATGTGTTCGCATATTGATTTGATTCAACTGTTTCAATTTGATTCAATTGTGTTCTGTGAACTAAAATTATGCACTAGATTATTTAGGTCAAGCTTGTTATTTTTCTTAAAAGAGGAAAATGGTATGCTGGGCAGTTTATCTCTCTCTGTTCACACCGAAGAGAGAAGGTTTGGTAGAACTCCTGCCAACAACTGTGATCGAATGTTTTCCAAAGGATGGATGTGAGGTCCTTATCTGTTGTTGCAAGACAAGCCAATAAATTCCTTACTTTCAGTCTGAGAAAACAATTGCTTATTAGCACCAAACTATCTATCTGTTGTCTCAGGTACCTGCCTTTTTCTTAAAAGTTTAACGCCTTTATCTAAGTTTAAAAAAACACATTTAAAGCAACTTATTTTCCAAATATCTCCTGCAGAAAATGGTCAAAAGAACATGAAATGTGCCAATCAACTTTGTGGCTGTTCTGAAATTTCTCAAAATTATCTGTTCCACAATCGTGATAAGCTGCAAGTCCTACAACAAACTTTGATCATAGTTTCCACCATCAACAAGAGGAAATACATTTAGTCAGAACTAATGGAGAGGAAAAAACCTCTTCAGAAATTAGTTCCAGGATTCACAAAACACGGTTCCTTTCCCAGGAGATAAGATTCTGATCAGCAGGAGCAAGTTTTTGGCACAAATATTGAACAGCCTTTTCTTATTTCCCCAGCTTACTTTATTTTAAAGCAGACCTATTCTTTTTGACAAAATCTACATCCGTATTTATATCCGTTAGTAATCCCCACTTTGTTCTGCACAGGCATCCATTGCTTTCTTGCATCTGGAGTATAATGGTGTGTTAACCTTAGGGAAATGATGTGCACTAACAAGAATCCCATAAAACCGATGATCCATAATTAAATAATCTCCCACCTGGACGAATCAAAACATATGTCCGATCTTTTGACATTAATATGTTCCTTCAGCAAATAATAAAAATGGGAATAAGATTGACAGGAGAAATATAGAAGTTCAAATTTACAAGTTTTGCTCAACGTACTCCCAACATCAAATCATATTTAAGATTTCCTGGGTTAGTGGTGAAAAGCCTTTTATTTGTTGCTTGACAAGCTGTTTAAAATTATTTTCTTCTACATTTTATTTCACTGTGCAGTTGCCATGTGTCATGGTGTCTTCTCTGGACCCAGGCTACGGCTTGTTTCAAACCACGTGTTTAAAAATGAACTGCGTGGCTACTGCACCTTATTCAGAAGCTTTTCAAAAACCCTTTTTAAATGTTTGCTTACCCTTCCCTTCCTCGATCCTCACTAGGTTCTTTGATGCTGCTTTATGATTGGGATTTTCAACGAGCACCCACGTGCAATGGTGGAGTTCTTGAGGTGCACAGTTGATTTCTTCTCTGCCTCCTCGCCTCCACGTCTGTTATGGAATCTTTCTGGTGATATCCAAATGTTTCATCAGAGTCTTCCATTTTGGCATTATTTTTTCAGGTCAGGCTGCGATTTTTCAATTTTCATTTTTGGAGATTTTGGAGTCCTTCGACATGTTATTAGTTGTTGCGATTGTCTGAGGGGGAGGAGGATTTGAAGCATAGAGTCTGAACAGTAACTATTTATTGTAGAACATAACTATGTACCGATTATACATGAACATTTGCTATTTAGATGACGACCAGACTAATACTAATCATGTGACTCCCTTTACATTATCATGTGAGCAGTAGGTAGTGTTTCCCCAGTCCCACATTAACCCTATAAGTTCTGAACCCCCTAGTACTACAGTTAGAAACCACATTTTAAAAATAAAGGACACCATTCCTTCAATGTTTGTCAGGAGCATCCGGAATAAGGTGGGTGAGCTTGCAGCATGGGTTAGTACCTGGGACTTCGATGTTGTGGCCATTTCGGAGACATGGATAGAGCAGGGCGAGGAATGGTTGTTGCAGGTTCCCGGGTTTAGATATTTCAGTAAGTTCAGGGAAGGTGGTAAGAGAGGGGGAGGGGTGGCATTGTTAGTCAAGGACAGTATTACGGTGGCTGAGAGGACATTTGACGAGGACTCCAATACTGAGGTAGTATGAGCTGAGTTAAGAAACAGGAAAGGAGAGGTCACCCTGTTAGGGCTTTTCTATAGGCCTCCGAAAAGTTCCAGAGATGTAGAGGAAAGGATTGCAAAGATGATTCTGGATAGGAGCGAAAATAACAGCGTAGTTGTTATGGGGGACTTTAACTTTCCAAATATTGACTGGAAACACTATAGTTCGAGTACTTTAGATGGATCCATTTTTGTCCAATGTGTGCAGGAGGGTATCCTGATGCAGTATGTAGATAGGCCAACAAGAGGTGAGGCCGTATTGGATTTGGTACTGGGTAATGAACCAGGACAGGTGTTGGATTTGGAGGTAGGTGAGCATTTTGGTGATAGTGACCACAATTCGATTACGTTTACTTTAGCGATGGAAAGGGATAGGTATGAACTGCAGGGCAAGAGTTATTGCTGGGGGAAAGGCAATTATGATGCGATGAGGCAAGACTTAGTATGCATCGCCTGGAGAGGAAAACTGCAGGGGATGGACACAATGGAAATGTGGAACATGTTCAAGGAACAGCTACTGCGTGTCCTTGATAAGTATGTACCTGTTAGGCAGGGAGGAAGTGGTCGAGTGAGGGAACCATGGGTTACTAAAGCAGTTGAAACACTTGTCAAGAGGAAGAAGGAGGCTTATGTGAAGATGAGACGTGATGGTTCGGTTGGGTTGCTTGAGAGTTACAAGTTAGCTAGGAAGGCTCTAAAGAGAGAGCTAAGAAGAGCCAAGCGAGGACATGAGAAGTATTTGGCAGGTAGGATCAAGGATAACCCTAAAGCTTTCTATAGGTATGTCAGGAATAAAAGAATGACTAAGGTAAGAGTAGGACAGTAGTGGGAATTTGTGCGTAGAGTCCTAGGAGATAGCAGAGGTGCTAAATGAGTATTTTTCATCAGTATTCACACAGGAAAAAGACAAAGTTGTCGTGGAGAATACTGAGATACAGGCTACTAGACTAGAAGGGCTTGAGGTTCATAAGGAGGAGGTGTTAGCGATTCTGGAAAGTGTGAAAATAGATAAGTCCCCTGGGCCGGATGGGATTTATCCTAGGATTCTCTGGGATGCTAGGGAGGAGATTGCTGAGCCTTTGGCTTTGATCGTTAAGTCATCTTTGTCTACAGGAATAGTGCCAGAGGACTGGAGGATAGCAGAGATAACCCCGGTAACTATAGACCAGTGAGCCTTACTTCTGTTGTGGGAAAAGTCTTGGAAAGGTTTATAAGAGATAGGATGTATAATCATCTGGAAAGGAATAATTTGATTAGAGATAGTCAACATGGTTTTGTGAAGGGTGGGTCGTGCTTCACAAACCTCATTGAGTTTTCGAGAAGGTGACCAAACAGGTGGATGAGGGTAAAGCAGTTGATGTGGTGTATATGGATTTCAGTAAAGCGTTTGATAAGGTTCCCCACGGTAGGCTATTGCAGAAAATACAGAGGCATGGGATTCAGGGTAATTTAGCAGTTTGGATCAGAAATTGGCTAGCTGATAGAAGACAAAGAGTGGTGGTTGATGGGAAATGCTCTGACTGTTGTCCAGTTACTAGTGGTGTGCCACAAGAATCTGTTTTGGGGCCGTTGCTGTTTGTCATTTTTATAAATGACCTGGAGGAGGGCGTAGAAGGATGGGTGAGTAAATTTGCAGATGACACTAAAGTCGGTGGAGTTGTGGACAGTGCAGAAGGATGTTATAAGTTACAGAGGGACATAGATAAGCTGCAGAGCTGGGCTGACAGGTGGCAAATGGAGTTTAATGCAGAAAAGTGTGAGGTGATTCATTTTGGAAGGAATAACAGGAAGGCAGAGTACTGGGCTAATGGTAAGATTCTTGGTAGTGTGGATGAGCAGAGAGATCTCGGTGTCCCATGTCCATAGATCCCTGAAAGTTGCCACCCTGGTTGAGAGGGTTGTTAAGAAGGCGTACAGTGTGTTCGCTTTTATTGGTAGAGGAATTGAGTTTCGGAGCCATGAGGTCATGTTGCAGTTGTACAAAACTCTGGTGCGGCCGCATTTGGAGTATTGTGTGCGGTTCTGGTCGCCACGTTATAGGAAGGATGTGGAAGCATTAGAAAGGGTACAGAGGAGATTTACAAGAATGTTGCCTGGTATGGAGGGAAGATCATATGAGGAAAGGCTGATGGACTTGAGGCTGTTTTCGTTAGAGAGAAGAAGGTTAAGAGGGGACTTAATTGAGGCATACAAGATGATCAAAGGATTAGATAGGGTGGACCTCAAGAGCCTTTTTCCTCGGATGGTGATGTCCAGCACGAGGGGACATAGCTTTAAATTGAGGGGAGATAGATATGGGACAGATGTCAGAGGTAGGTTCTTTACTCCAAGAGTAGTAAGGGCGTGGAATGCCCTGCCTGCAACAGTAGTGGACTCGCCAACACTAAATGCATTTAAATGGTCATTGGATAGGCATATGGACGATAAGGGAATAGTGTAGAGGGACTTTAGAAGGGTTTCACAGGACGGTGCAACATCGTGGGCCGAAGGGCCTGTACTGCGCTGTAATGTTCTATGTTCTATGAAATACCCTAGCCATTTTTAATGGGGAATAAGACCCATTTAACATTCTGTTTCCATTTTTCTTGCTTCATACATTGTTGTTTATCTTGTGAAGTAAACCTGTGACGATTAACATTTGATCTCCGTTCTGACCAAATTTGGAGTATTAAACCATAAAATACAGGAAATGCCATGAAGATAGATTGCAAAGGACTGAAATGTTTACAGTGCTATTGACTTGCTGGCTATGCCACAAAATGTGAGGGATAAAAAGGGCATTCACTTCAAGTTATAATGATTCAGTGACTTGCCCTATTTTGGGACAGTGAGACCTGAAAAACTAGTAGAAAATATGGGATATTCAATACAGTCTGGGCTTGTTTGTTCCAAAGGGGAGTTTTAGTATTTCAAGAAGTTTATGTCTTCCCGGTAACTGAATATCATAGCTGTCTGACACCATCCAGAGAAGACCATAAATCGCTCCTTATACGCGGTATGATCAAAGCCTTGCTGAGCGGTAGACTCTTAATATGGCTCACTGTGCCAGAATATATCTTCTCCACCACTGGAGAGATGTTGCTGGACAGTCTCGTTTACAAAGATTTGATTAGGATAGATTCAAATAAGATGTATGTGCATGCTTTCCTCAGAAGTTGAAACGGAAAGTTAAAAATTAAACATTGTGGGACAAAAGTGACTTGCTTGCTTGTTTCCCCAGTGCAGTTTCTGAGTCTTTGTGTTAGCAGAGTCCTTTTGCAGGAGATCTCTGTGCCCATTACAGCGAGAAATAACTGTAGTGTTGTACCACCAATTATTCATAGAATTATCTTCAGTAAGAATGGTTGAAAGAGGTGTTACGCCTGATATTTGGAGAGAAAGTGCTGGAATGATGGTTTGTCGGGGAAAGCGCCAGGGGTGTGAAGGAGCCACCAAATCTAGAGGCAAGACCTCATTATTGTGTTCTTCCATTCCTTGTCAGGCAGGCGGCTAGGTTGACAACCTGATAGTCCATGCCAGCGTTTATGATCCACTCTGCCATCCCTCATATTTTGTTATCTAAAGTGACCGTCATAACCATCTATTTCTTTATTCCCCAAATTCCTGCCTCAGTTCCCCTTGAATGCTTCTCTACTATACACTGTTTTATATTGATGGCCTCTAGTCACGCTCTTCCCCATAAGAAGAAACATTCTGTATCCACTCTATCAAAATCTTTCATTAAGCTGACTTTTGTTCCTGGGAAAAGAGACCCAGATGCTCGATCCTTTCCTGGTGCGTATACGCGCGCATTTCTGGTATCACCTTTGTAAATCTCCTCTGCACTTTCTCCAGTGCCTCTTTACATCTATTTTGTAATATGGTGACCAGAACTGCATACACTACAAACCGTGGTCTAACCAAGAGCTGTACAGATTTAGCATAACTTCCCTACTTTTCAATTCTATTCTTTTGTAAGTAAAACTGACAAATTAAGTTCTTTACCCATCAGTCTGGTCTTAATAAAACTCGAGAGGGATCTGTAGGTATGGTATTATTTATTTTTAAACAACTAGCAAGGCTGACCCGCTCTATAGAGATTCAGAACACATACAGTCTCCTGAAGCTCCGAGAACCGACTGAGGTCAAAGACAAAGAGATCTCTGCACATATCATTCAAATGGCATCAAGTTTCACATACAAGATTCCCATAGGTCATCCTATACACCTCCTGACCTGGCCATATTTCCTGATTGGCTCACTTCGCATTCCTCAACCCTGGGCCTCTTGTTACCCAGCATCCTTTTCACCACCCTCTGCACGAGGCTCCCCATCTCCCTTTCTGGTCATGCTTTGCTCAATTTCTTTGTTCTTTGTCTGTGTACTCACTACCATCAGACCGGCTCTATCCTCTACATTATTCTAACTATATTATCCTATTTTATATCACATTCGTTTGTTCAGTTCCTCAAAACCAAGTGTGTTTTTTCTGGCCTTGCTAACCTGTGGTGCAACATGTGGTGATTGATCCATTTGTACTCTGATATCCCTTTGTTCCTCTCCCCAACATAGACTGGCACCTTTCAATTAATGACCTTTCTATTCTTCCAACCAAATGTACTATGTTGCATTTCTCTGTGTTGAATTTAATTTGCCAATTATTTGCTTATTCTGCAAGTCTTTCGTTGTAGTCTTCTGCAGTACTGACTCGTTCTGCACCCTCCCAATCTGATGGAATCCACAAACCCTCTTTTTCCTGCCAGAGTACTTCCCTTCAGGCATCCAATCCCTCCCCCACCTCCCCACTTCCCCAACCCACCTGCTGAAGCTGGGAGGAGAGTGACTCTGGCTAATAGAGCTGCTGTTCCTGCAAGGTTGTATCTGTACATGTAGACTGTGCCAACTCTGGATTGCGTATGTACAGATGCTAATAATAATTAGACAGGAGACTCTCACCTGCTACCGAGAGCAATCTGGGACAAATGGTGCCCTGGGCCCTGGAAAGCTCAAGCCCATGATACGGGATTTCAAGCCAAATTCCTGGACAATCCTGGTCACCCCAGGCGCGATTCTCCCATGCCGTGTCGTATGAGAGAATCTCCGTTGATGCCGTTTTTTCCCGTGGCACCGGTCCGACGGCGGCAGACGATTCCCCGGGGAGCGGAGAATCAGCGCCATTTGCACCGGCCATTTGGCGCGATGCCACCGATTCTCCGGCCTTGATGGGCCAAGCGGTCGAACGGAAACGGCAGAGTCCCGCCGGCGCTGTTCACACCTGGTTGTTGCCGGCGGTAACTCTGCGCGAAGGGTCAGGGGGCGGCCTGTGGGGAGGGGAAAAGCGCTCCTTCACCATGGGAGGCCTCCAATGGGGTCTGGCCCACCGATCTGCGGGCCGGCCTCTCCGGCCCCGGCCCTATTTTATTATGCAGCCGGCCCCTGAACCCCCATGCAATGTTGCGTTGGGGCCGGCGCGCTGGGGAAGTCCCCCGCGCATTCGCGGTCCAACTGCGCATGCGCAGGTTGGCGCGGCGCCCATTTGGCGCCGGGAAGGGAGGCTGGAGCGGCGTGAACCCCTCCTGTGCCGTGCTGCCCCCTGTGGGGGTCAGAATCGGTCGTCCCCACGTCTGTTTAGCGCTGTCGTGAAACGCGACTGCGTTCACGACGGTGCGAACACTCTCTCCATTTCGGAGAATCGCGCACCCTGTCTCCAAATTTCTCTCTCTTTTACCTGTAACCTCACTGTCTTTGCAGATTGCGGATATTCTCACTTGTGTGGTTTATTTGTTGGGCTAGAACACATTGTTGTAAACGTGGAGTTTTATTGGAGACGGTCTTGTTTTTACAGGGTATGGCGTTTAGTCTTGAAGAACGATTGCAGCTTGGAATCCATGGCTTGCTCCCACCATGTTTTTTAACCCAAGATGTTCAAGTTCTCCGTGTCCTTGAAAGCTATGAGACCAAAACTAACGACCTTGACAAGTAGGTAATTGTTATAAAATAATTGTAATTCAACAGATATATGGAAAATTTGTAAAAGGGTGATTTCTGACATTTTCTTTTGTTGGTGATTAACATTTTGAAGTCAAGGATTGAAAAATGTGACTCCATATTAACTCCCTCCCGACCAATTCCCGAAATCAGTTAAACACTTGGCTACCATGCTCCTCTCCACCCCGCCCCAGCCATCACTACCACCACCACTGCCACCTGCCAAGTTATTTAAAAGGATCACTGTTCAACTTGTAGGCAAGGCACTTTGGTGCTGCTGCATGCTGAATGGAATTACTGTTGATTGTGATTGGAGGAAATGACAGCGGTTTCGGCATTCAACAGGGAGTGGTGCAAGTGACGTTTCCAACACATCAGTTTTTCTTGGATCACTGCATCAAAGTGACAAAGGCCATGTACAGTCGGCATGGGGAACTTCTTTTGCCTTTTGTCTTGCTAGAGAGAAGTAGGAGAAGTGATCTTGGGAAGCAGGAATCACACACACACACACACACACACACACACACACACACCCTCATTCACACACCCCACACTCACATTCACACATCCCACACCCACACAAAGATACACACCCCATCAATGTACATTTGGTATGAAGCCATGATGATGTAGTGATGAATGTCCAGTTGCCTGGCAGCATTGACGTGCATTCATCCTGTTAGCCATACCCACCAACCTTTGGCTACTGAGACATTTGATAGCTTCTGCTTGTGCTGCTCTGGAAGCTGAGAGATCATCCATCAGATGCTACATAATGAGTGAGTCCAGGGTGGAGGTATTGGTCAACTCAAGCCACCCAATGCCTCAGTCCATTGTGGATCATGAGATCCACACCTGTTACTATGCAAGCTGAGCTTGGTGCCATGCAAGCTGGACTGCCACAAATACCATTGTTCAAAAGGGCTTTCAGAATCTCGCAACATTCTGGCAAATTATTAGGGTTGCAGAGGCGCTGTCCCAGGGTGTGGCAGTGGTCTTGTTATGCACAAATCTGCTGTCCTTCCTCAAAATGCAGCATCCATGCTCCCACAACTACCACTTCCCCGGTATCACTGCTGATGCTACTCAACCAGCCTAACCAAGCTACTGCTACCCATACAAAGAAGGCAAGCAGTGACATTTTTAATACATGATATATATTTGATTGGTGGTACTCACAATTTTTTACAATGATTTTTAAAATATATATTTTATTCCAAACATGTGTTTAAAATACAATCATTGGCCAATCCTTTGGCTGCCAGCCAACCAATCAAACCGAATCCCTCCGATCTCTCAGGTGCCAGAAAGTCTGAGTTCTTCTGATCAAAATCTGAATCTTCATTGAACAGTGTACTATTTTGCTACTTTTGAGTTCCTCACTTCCTCTGTTTGACTTAAACGGGATATGTCCATTCAATATCCACAGATAATAGAATCCCTAGTGCAGAAGGAGGCCATTCGGCCTATCGGGTCTGCACCAACCCTTGGAAAGAGCAACTACCTAGGCACAAGCCTCCACCTTATTCCCGTAAACACACCTAACCTGTTGGATGCTAGGGGCCAAATTATCATGGCCAATCCACCTAACCTGCACGTCTTTGGACTGAGAGAGAAAACCGGAGCACCCGGAGGAAACCCAGGCAGACACGGAGAGAAAGTACAAATTCCACACAAGACCGTTATCCGAGCCTGTAATTGAACCCGGGTCCCTGGCGTTGTGAGGCAGCAGTGCTAACCACTGTGTTACCTTGCCGTCCAGAAATGATAACGGCAAAGTAAAAGAAATGGGAAATAAGGGAATCAACAGGAAGGGCCCTCACACGTCACAATTAGTATACATGTAAATATTGTATATAAATATCAATATGTAACCAGTGTTCTCTTACAACTTCCCATCGTGGAGTTCTGGTTGGGTAACAGCACAGTTTCATATTTAATGCAGCAACAGTGGTGGCACGTATTTCTGAATTATAGTGTTGATGGACTGTGTTGCTTTAAAAGTACTAATTAATTTTAAAAAAAAGACCGCTCAGGCTGACAATTTTCAGAGAATTAGGATCCCCCGCAAGTTTTAACAAGTACTTGTATGTCGTCACCACTCAGTTCCCCACCTGGAAAGCAAGTCTGATTGGAGCTAACTGAAGGAGGAGAAAGGGGCTTTTCAGGTGGGCTGCTGAACCTGGGGAATAGAGGAGAGTGGAAATTAGAGGCCTGGAACCGGGTTAAGGATCTTGTGGGAATGGTGCGCGTGGTAGAATCAGAGGCTTCCGGGGAGGTGGGAAGAGAAGATGGAGTGTAGGGGCAGAAATCAGAGGCCTGGGGAGTGGGGCTGTCTGGAGACCTGGGAGCAGAGGTGGTTGGAGGCCTTAAAGGAGTGGGTGAGGTCATGGCCTTCTGGGAAAGCTCCAGGGGTGGGTGGTAGAAGATGCCTGATCGCATTGCTTGGGCAAGTACACTGAATCCAGAAGACAGGTATAAAGGCTCTCATCTCCTAGATCCGCCAAGCCCTCGCCTGCGAGTTTCTGCTGGAAGTCCTGAGGCATGTGAAACATGGCCATCCATAATTAAAGTTTGAAAGCTGAATGACGAGCCTCATTTTTACAATCAAATAACCAACCTGCCTCCTTGGAACAAGTTGGCTGCCCACCCATATTCTGACCTCAGTTAAAACTGTATGTGAGTGGATTGAAGGCAGTTTGGTTGGGAACCTGATTTTTAAGACTTTAGCAACCCCTCACATCCCCAAAACATGATCCAAACTTTCCTGTTTTCCATGTCAAAATTCTCCGTTACCTGGTTCCTCCTTCACCCCTGCTGTCTGATCTGCTGAGAATTTTAACGTGCTCTATTTTATTTGAATTCCAGTACCTCTACAGTGTTTTACTTTTGCTTAAACCTTTTTCTTGTCTGCTCTTCACTGCTGCTACTGTGTGTGTGTCAGGAACATGATTTAACCTCACAGCAGAAATTACGTTTCGCCCACCAGTTTGTTCACTATTTAAGTATAAATTAATGTATAAACCATTCACTTTAGAAAAATGT